>NW_024062697.1:2537500-2869312 GCF_006381635.1 Hibiscus syriacus | reverse complement strand
TTCTTCTTTCTTGTTGCTTTTTGTTGTAGCACTTTTAATGTCAATCCACCAAAGCTCTGATTACCGCTTGCTTGTGTGGCTAACCAGGCTTCTTCAATAATGGAGAAGTTGGCAACCTTGTTGTTTCCCGATCTAGGAGAGACACCAAATGCTACACCTTGGATTGAAAGTAATATGCACAAAAAGAAGAATTGATTAAGTAATATGAGAATTAAGAAATGTAAAGTAAATAGAAATGGAAAGATTTGAAATGGATAGAATAGTTATCAAAGATGGGCTGCGGAAGTGTTGAATAAATCCTTCAAGTAATGTTGACTTCGGCCTCCAATGGTGGTGATGAAGTATGCCTTGTGATGAATGAAGGATGATTTAATGGTGATGAAATGGTAATGGAAGGATGATGTTATTGGCGTGATATGGTGATGGAATATGGTGATGATATAGGCGTGATAATGGTGATGGACAGATTGTATCTTATAAAACTAAGAAGGAACCAATGCTATAAAGGAGCAAAGACCCGTTTCTTATAAGTTCTATAAGGGATGGTATGAAAGTACTTTGACCCACTAGTTATTTAAACTAGGAACCAGAAGTATCAATGAGGGAATGACGCCACAAGCTTTAGAAAAGGCTTGCTTAATCGATATAGTTCTAAAAAGAACTTGAAGAGAGAATAATCTCACAAAAGGATTTTAATTATCAAAAGGGTCTGTTCACAAATGAATGCCAAAGCCTATTTATAGTTTTGTAAAGGCTTGGCCGAATATGGATGCCTTTTCGGCAAAGTACATGTCTTAAAACGAAAATAAATGATGCTTGGATGAGGGGAGATGTCTTTGGCCGAATGGTTCCCATAACTCTTCTTGGCGCCAGTTTGAAGCATGATGTTTAGGCCGAATAGAGAGAAGCCTTTTCATCTTGGCGCCTAATTCATTCACATGCAAAGCACATGGGTGGCTGGTCATGTGGCACTCACATGGTTGGTGTTGAATGCTTAAGGCGTGGACTCTTCCATGGTGTGTAGATGAACAGCAACTTAGGCGTGACTTGGCATCAAACATGTGTCTAGGTGACTTGGCATCAATGGGGCAGCAACTAATTATGAAAGGTCATTGAGAGAAACAACCTTTCATCTTTTGAGCTACTTCCCATGAGTTTGAGCTGAAGATGAGCTGGCCATAGATGAATTGCATGAAGATGAGTCATAGGACAGCTCCTTGTGAAAGGTCACTTCTCGGATTGGCAACTCTTCGCGAAAAGGTATGAATTCACAAAATTTGACCTAGACCATATTTGTAGTGCTCTGTGTGGTGAAGATGATGGTGCAACTCTCCAGCTGAAATGAAGTCTCTAGCTAGCTCAAAAGTCCAGCTCAAGTGAGCTATGAGCTCGAGGGTCAGCTGACAACTTTTCACCATTTGTTCTTCATGATCTCCCAAGTCATCCTATGTAAGGTTTCCTAGCTCATTGACTTCAATTCTAGCTTTAAATCAGCTCCCATGATGTGGCCGAACATGTACTACAAAAGAAAGCATTTATAAGCTAAGTAATATAAGATATAAATATGTGGTTCATAGATTATATATATGTCAACATAAAACATGTTATATAATCTATAGTTTGGGGATGCATTCTTAAATGATTCAAAAGTTTTAATGCATTTAGTTGTAAGAGCTTCCCTGAATAGTTTGGCTCTTGATCGAGTTATTGGTCCTTGTGGCATTACTTCCATATCCTTTGAAGGTAGCGTTGGTGAACTCACATTCCCCCTTCTTTTAAGCGATTTGTCCCCAAATTGTCATCATCCTTGATTGGAGATAGATCTGCTATATTAAAGGTGGCACTTACATTGTATTCTCCGGGAAGATCCAACTTGTATGCATTGTCATTAATTTCTCAATGATTTGGAAAGGACCGTCTCCTCTTTGTAAAAGCTTAGATTTCCTTTTAGTAGGAAACCTTTCTTTTCGCAAATGCAACCATACCCAATCTCCAACTTCCAAATGGAGTGGTTTTCGTCCCTTGTTGGCTTGTTGCTCATATTGTTTTATTCTTTCTCAATATTGTTCCGAACTTGTTCATGTAATTTCTTGCTGAACTCAGCCTTGTTCTTGCCATCCTTGTTAACCATTTGTTCTTGGGGTAGAGGGAGAAGATCTAAAGGAGTTAAGGGATTGAATCCATACACTACCTCAAATGGTGAAGTTTTTGTGGCTGAATGAACTGACCGATTGTAAGCGAATTCAACATGTGGTAAGCAATCTTCCCAAGTCTTGATGTTTTTCTTGATGATGGCTCTCAACAATGTTGATAATACTCTGTTGACTACCTCCGTTTGCCCATCAGTTTGGGGGTGACAGGTGGTTGAAAACAACAATTTAGTTCCAAGTTTGTTCCATAATGTCCTCCAGAAATGGCTAAGGAACTTGACATCTCGATCAGAAACAATTGTTCTTGGTATGCCGTGTGCAATCTTACAACTTCTTTGAAGAATAGATTAGCCACATGGGTTGCATCGTCGGTTTTGTGACATGGTATGAAATGGGCCATTTTGGAGAACCTGTCAACCACCACAAATATAGAATCTCGCCCATTTCTTGTTTTTGGCAAACCCATCACAAAATCCATGGAAATATCAACCCATGGTACTATAGGAATGGGAAGAGGTATGTAAAGTCCATGAGGCATGACCTTCGACTTAGCCTTTTTGCAAACGATGCATCTATCACAAATCCTTTCAACATCCCTTTTCATCTTAGGCCAGTAGAGATGTTCTTTCAAGATTGCCAATGTCTTACCAATTCCAAAATGCCCCATGAGTCCTCCTTCATGTGCTTCTCGTACCAATACTTCTCGAAAGGAACCTTGTGGAATGCACAGCCTTTCTTCCTTGAATAGATAACCATCATGTCTATAGAATTTCTCCACTGCACCTTTTTCACAAGACTTGTATTTCTCTCCAAAATCATGGTCATTAACATAATAATCTTTAAGGAAAGAAAATCCAAGTAACTTAGAATCCAAAGTGTTAAGAAGAACATACCTTCGTGAAGGGCATATGCAACAACATTCTCTTTTCCTTTCTTGTAATGAATGACGTATGGAAAGGATTCAAGAAATTCTACCCACTTGGCATGTCGTTTGTTGAGTTTGTGTTGGCCTTTAATATGCTTCAATGCCTCATGATCAGTATGGATGACAAACTCCTTGGGCCATAGATAGTGTTGCCATGTTTCTAAAGCCCTTATAAGAGAATACATCTCTTTGTCATAAATGGGGTAGTTTAGTGAAGCACCGCTTAACTTTTCACTAAAGTATGCAACTGGTCGTCCCTCTTGAGTCAAAACGGCACCTATACCAATTCCAGAAGCATCACATTCTATTTCAAAAGTTTATCAAAATTAGGAAGTACAAGAAGTGGTGCTTTAGTCAAACAATCCTTAATGGCCATAAATGCTCTTCTTGTTCTTTGCCCCATTCAAAGGTGGAATTCTTTTTAATTACCCCAGTTAAGTGAGAGGCAATAGAACTAAAGTTGGGCACAAATCTCCGGTAAAAACTTGCAAGTCCATGGAAACTTCTGACTTGACTTATTGATGTAGGTCTCGGCCAATCTTGAATTGCTTTAATCTTTTCTGGATCTACTTCAAGTCCCTGTGAACTTACAATAAATCCTAAGAAGGCAAGCTTGTTAGTGCAAAAAGAACATTTTTGAAGGTTGGCATAAAGTTTCTCTTTTTGGAGAGTTTCAAGTACTGACCTTAAATGTTGCACATGGTCATCCAAAGTATGGCTATAAATCAAAATATCATCAAAATAGACCACACAAAACTTACCAATAAAAGCCCGGAGTACATGGTTCATCAACCTCATGAAAGTACTAGGTGCATTGGTTAGTCCAAAGGGCATAACCAACCATTCGTACAATCCTTGCTTTGTTTTGAAAGCGGTCTTCCATTCATCTCCTTCTCGCATCCTAATCTGATGATATCCACTTTTAAGATCAATTTTAGAGAAGATGGTGGCACCACTTAGTTCATCCAGCATATCGTCTAGCCTTGGAATTGGGTGTCGATATTTGATAGTGATCTGATTAACTGCTCTGCAATCTACACACATTCTCCATGAACCATCCTTCTTTGGCACAAGCAAAACAGGAACAACGCATGGACTTAGGCTTTCTCGAATGTACCCCTTTTCCATTAACTCACCAACCTGTTTTTGAAGTTCCTTTGTTTCCTCCGGATTACTTCTATAGGCTGGTTTGTTTGGGATAGTTGCACCGGGAATGAAATCGATTTGATGTTCAATTCCTCGAAGGGGTGGAAGTCCTCTTGGTATATCTTCTGGAAACATGGCTTTAAATTCCTGTAAAAGAGAAACAATAGAAGAAGACAAACCTTCTTGGAGATTAGTTAAAAGTAGACTTTCCTTGTACATTAGTACATGAAAGCCTTATGTGACAACAAGTGTTTCCGAATCTCCTTTCTTCCAGCATAGATGTTCAATGCTTTAGTCGTCTCTTTTTCATTGTTTTGAATGAATCCATGCTTTTCTTCAAATGAATCTGATCTTCATTCACTTGACTAGGAGATAGTGGCGTCAAAGTGAATTTTTATCATTATGAATGATAGTATATCTGTTGGTAAACCCATCATGGATTGCTCTTCGGTCAAATTGCCATGGTCTTCCCAAAAGTATATGTCCAGCATCCATTGGTACAACATCACATAGAACTTCATCTTGATATTTACCAATTGAAAATGGAATGACAACTTGCTTTGTGATTCTTACTTCTCCACCGTCATTTAGCCATTGAAGTTTATATGGATTTGGATGCTTAGAAGTCTTCAGGCCAAGTTTTTCCACCATAAGAGTACTTGCAACGTTCGTACACTTCCTCCATCGATGATCATGAAACAAACTTTGTTGTTTACATGACAACGAGTATGAAAAATGTTTTCTCTTTGGTCATCTTCTATGATTTGAGTGCTTAAAGCCTTTTTGATGACAAAAACTTGTCTCAAATTTAAATGGAAATCAAACAATTCTTGTGACATGGTTAGTAAAATAAAAGATTAAATTAAAACCTTACCAGCACACTCACAAAAACCTCACGTGGTCACTCCAAGAAAATTCAGATTGCACTCCACTCACTCTCGTGTTTGCACTCGGGATATGATCCTTGGCTTTTTCTGATCCCCCTTCTGATCTCACCCTCTCGTTTGCCTTTTACCGCTCAATTCTCTCTTGTGGGTCCTTTTAAAGAACTAACTCAAGATTGAGCAAGTTTCTTTAGTTTGTGCGTCGGTTTAGAAATGGTTAAGGTATAGGATAAAGGATAGGCTAGAAAAAGTTAAGAAAGATGATAAGGTAATGGAATAAGAAAAGATGAAAGAAAAGGAAATGAAATAGTAAATAAGTGAAGATGACTTACAACTCAAGTTGCAACACTTACTATCTTCCTTCACAAGAAACAACAAGGATACCTCCTTCAAGTTTGATGTTGGGCAGATTGTATGGTGCTTCTCTTTGAGTGTACTTTGCAACTTGTTTCACTTTTCTTTTGCTTTTGAATTTCTTCTTTTCTTTTCTTTCTTTTGCACTCCAATTTGTTGTAGGAGTCTTTTCTTTTCTCTTTTGTTTTCTTCTTTCTTGTTGCTTTTTGTTGTAGCACTTTTAATGTCAATCCACCAAAGCTCTGATTACCGCTTGATGTGTGGCTAACCAGGCTTCTTCAATAATGGAGAAGTTGGCAACCTTGTTGTTTCCCGATCTAGGAGAGACACCAAATGCTACACCTTGGATTGAAAGTAATATGCACAAAAGAAAGAATTGATTAAGTAATATGAGAATTAAGAAATGTAAAGTAAATAGAAATGGAAAGATTTGAAATGGATAGAATAGTTATCAAAGATGGGCTGCAGAAGTGTTGAATAAATCTCCTTCAAGTAATGTTGACTTCGGCCTCCAATGGTGGTGATGAAGTATGCCTTGTTGATGAATGAAGGATGATTTAATGGTGATGAAATGGTAATGGAAGGATGATGTTATTGGCGTGATATGGTGATGGAATATGGTGATGATATAGGCGTGATAATGGTGATGGACAGATTGTATCTTATAAAACTAAGAAGGAACCAATGCTATAAAGGAGCAAAGACCCGTTTCTTATAAGTTCTATAAGGGATGGTATGAAAGTACTTTGACCCACTAGTTATTTAAACTAGGAACCAGAAGTATCAATGAGGGAATGACGCCACAAGCTTTAGAAAAGGCTTGCTTAATCGATATAGTTCTAAAAAGAACTTGAAGAGAGAATAATCTCACAAAAGGATTTTAATTATCAAAAGGGTTCTGTTCACAAATGAATGCCAAAGCCTATTTATAGTTTGTAAAGGCTTGGCCGAATAAATGGATGCCTTTTCGGCAAAGTACATGTCTTAAAACGAAAATAAATGATGCTTGGATGAGGGGAGATGTCTTTGGCCGAATGGTTCCCATAACTCTTCATCTTGGCGCCAGTTTGAAGCATGATGATGTTTAGGCCGAATAGAGAGAAGCCTTTTCATCTTGGCGCCTAATTCATTCACATGCAAAGCACATGGGTGGCTGGTCATGTGGCACTCACATGGTTGGTGTTGAATGCTTAAGGCGTGGACTCTTCCATGGTGTGTAGATGAACAGCAACTTAGGCGTGACTTGGCATCAAACATGTGTCTAGGTGACTTGGCATCAATGGGGCAGCAACTAATATGAAAGGTCACATTTGAGTGAAACAACCTTTCATCTTTTGAGCTACTTCCCATGAGTTTGAGCTGAAGATGAGCTGGCCATAGATGAATTGCATGAAGATGAGTCATAGGACAGCTCCTTGTGAAAGGTCACTTCTCGGATTGGCAACTCTTCGCGAAAAGGTATGAATTCACAAAATTTGACCTAGACCATATTTGTAGTGCTCTGTGTGGTGAAGATGATGGTGCAACTCTCCAGCTGAAATGAAGTCTCTAGCTAGCTCAAAAGTCCAGCTCAAGTGAGCTATGAGCTCGAGGGTCAGCTGACAACTTTTCACCATTTGTTCTTCATGATCTCCCAAGTCATCCTATGTAAGGTTTCCTAGCTCATTGACTTCAATTCTAGCTTTAAATCAGCTCCCATGATATGGCCGAACATGTACCTACAAAAGAAAGCATTTATAAGCTAAGTAATATAAGATATAAATATGTGGTTCATAGATTATATTATATGTCAACATAAAACATGTTATATAATCTATAGTTTGGGGATGCATTCTTAAATGATTCAAAAGTTTTAATGCATTTAGTTGTAAGAGCTTCCCTGAATAGTTTGGCTCTTGATCGAGTTATTGGTCCTTGTGGCATTACTTCCATATCCTTTGAAGGTAGCGTTGGTGAACTCACATCATAAGGTAATTCTACCTTCTCGTTTGATTGTGGATCTAGGAAGGAAGCAAAACAATCTGCAAAGTGAATGGCTCAAAAATAGAAAGGTTAAGGTGGTAAACGTAAGGGTGAAGAGGTGGGTTGTTTAATAATTAAGAGATAGAAGCGGAAGTTGATGGATATGGCTATGGGTTTGGTTATCGAAACAATGGAATGGATGAGATGATAGTATCTTAAAGAAGGCTTAAAGACGAACCAATGCTATTGAGAGCAGAGACCCAGACTTTATATTACTTATTTAAGGGGTGGTTTAAAAGTACTTTGACCCACTAGTTATAAGAAATATGAACCAGAAATATCAAGGTAAAAAGGAAGGGGTTGACGCCACAAGTATAAAATACTTGATAAGTCGATAAAAAGTCACCAGGACTTCAGAAAGAAAATAATCTCACTTTAATTAAAAATAAAGGTCTGGTTACAAATGATGAATGCTTTCCTATTTATAGGAAATGGAGAGACATGGCCGAATGGTTACAAGAGGATTCAGTCAGCCCTTGTGTCTCTATAAAATGACATAATTTAATGCTAAATGACATAATGTTTCGGTCCTAGATGGAGGGAAATAACCCTTGGTCAAATAGCTCTTATGTCCCCTCAAGTTGGGGCCAAATTGGAGAGAAAGGAGTGCTTGGCCGAATGGTGAGAGGACTCTTCATCTTGGCGCCTAAATGAAGTCACACGCCTAGCACATGGTGGGCTGGTCACAAGGTGTGCACATGGCTTCTCTAGGATGTTTGTGGTGCATCCTTGTGCATGGAATGATGGCTAGTCATGTGCTCTCTCTTGGGCGTGCATGTGTCTCTCCAAACTAGCTTGAGTTATGGAGCTAGCTTTGACATCACTTTTGGTAACTCAGCTCCAAATAGTCCAACTAGCTAAGTTTAGCTAGCCTTAGGTTCCTCCAGCTGAATCGAGCTTCCCTTAGTGTTCCGTGAGCTACCTTGTACTTTGTAAGCTGTTTGTGAGCTACATATGACGTCCAAATCATTCACCAAGCTACCTCAACGTGCATCACACTCCAATGTACCTATATCTATGAGGAAACAAGGTAAGTTCATGTTATTGAGCTAAAACGAGGTAATTACCTTGATGCCATGTTTGATTATGGTAATGTGAGCTATGTTTGAAGGCCATGAGCTAATTATATCATCTCATAATATGTGTAAGATTATGCATGAGGCTTAAGATCTAATATGAATGCATATGAACTAACGAAATGCATTATAAGTATGCTGCCTTGATGTATAAATAATAATCATGCTTAATATGATTATAAAGCTATCCTAACATATTAAACTAACAATATGCAAGATGTATTCATACTAAGTTATTCTTTAACTATTAAAACATTATATAACATAACATAGGGGGCTGTTAAGTTATCAAATGAATCAAAAGCTTCTAAACACTTAGTTAAGAGAACTTCCCTTAATTGTTTGGTTCTTGACCTAGTAATGGGACCATGTGGCATGACTTCCGGATCTGGTGTAGGTGTGATTATAAAATCCCCCCTTCTTTTAAGCGATTTGTCCCCAAATCGTGTCCATCCTCAAAGGGAGATAAGTCGGTGATGTTGAATGAAGCGCTAACGCCACCAAACTCACTGGCCAATTCCAGTTTATAGGCATTGTCGTTGATCTTTTCTACAATCTGAAATGGGCCATCTCCTCGGGGTAGTAGTTTAGACTTCCTTTGGTTGGAAATCTTTCCTTCCTAAAGTGTACCCAAACTCAATCTCCCACATCAAAAGTTACCTTCTTCCTTCCTTTGTTTGCTTGTTGTTCATATTGTCTCGTTCTTCTCTCAATATTGTCCTTAACTTGTTGATGGAGTCTTTTAACAAATTCTGCTTTGTCCTTTCCATCTTTGTTCACTAATTGATCATAAGGTAAAGGAAGTAAGTCCAAAGGAGTTAAAGGATTGAAACCATACACTACCTCAAATGGAGAAAATTTGGTTGCCGAATGAATGGTTCGATTGTATGCAAACTCCACGTGTGGTAGGCATTCTTCCCACGTCTTGATGTTTTCTTGATAATGGATCGTAGTAGTGTTGATAAAACTCTATTAACTACTTCAGTTTGACCATCCGTTTGAGGATGACATGTAGTAGAGAATAGTAGTTTTGTGCCAATTTTACTCCACAAAGTCCTCCAAAGTGACTTAAGAACTTAACGTCTCTATCTGACACAATGGTTTGAGGAAGTCCATGTAATCTTACCACTTCTCGAAAAAATAGGTTAGCTACATGAATAACATCATCGGTCTTGTGGCATGGAATAAAGTGAGCCATCTTGGAGAATCGATCAACCACCACAAATATTGAATCATTTCCACTCTTTGTTTTGGTAAGCCCAAAACAAAGTCCATTGAGATATCTATCCATAGCATGGTAGGTATTGGCAAGGGCATATATAATCCATGAGGCATGACTCTTGATTTATCCCTTTTACATACTAAACACCTTTCACATACCTTTTCAACTTTGGCCAAAAGAGGTGTTCCTTTAAAATGCTAAGAGTCTTTTCAACTCCAAAGTGTCCCATGAGTCCTCCTTCATGCGCTTCTTTGGTTAGCACTACTCTTATGGAACCTTGTGGAATACATAGTCGTCCTTCTTTGAAAAGATATCCATCATGCTGATAATATTTATCATGAGCACCTGTTTCTCATAACTTATACCTTTCTCCAAAGTCCAAATCAGTAGCATAATGTTCCTTAATGAATGAAAAACCAAGAAGTTTGGAATCCAAAGTGTTAAGTAAGACATACCTCCGTGAAAGAGCATCTGCCACGATATTATCCTTTCCTCTCTTATAGTGGATGACATAGGGAAAAGACTCGAGAAATTCAACCCATTTGGCATGTCTCTTGTTAAGTTTGTGTTATCCTTTGATATGCTTTAATGCTTCATGGTCAGTGTGTATCACGAACTCTTTTGGCAATAAGTAGTGCTTTCAAGCCTCCAATGCTCGAATGAGTGCATACTTTCTTTGTTATATGTTGGATAGTTCAAAGTTGCTCCATTTAGTTTTTCACTAAAGTAGGCAATGGGCTTTCCTTCTTGACTTAAAACAGCACCAATTCCAATTTTGGAGGCATCACATTCAACTTCAAATGTTTTCTCAAAGTTTGGCAAGACTAGTAGTGGAGCCTTTGTCAAACAATCCTTGAGTTCGTTGAATGCTTCTTCATGTTCTTTGCCCCAAGAGAAGTTTGAATTCTTCTTAATAATCCCTGTTAAGGGGGGCGGCAATAGAACTGAAATTTGGTACGAACTTTCTATAAAAACTGGCTAATCCATGGAAACTCCACACTTGGCTTACATTGATAGACTTTGGCCACTCTTGTATTGCCTTAATCTTTTCTGGATCCACTGATAACCCCTGTGAACTTACAATGAAGCCTAAGAAAGTAACTTGATTAGTACAAAAAGCACACTTCTTGAGATTAGCATATAGGTGCTCTTCTCTCAAAGTGCTAAGAATGGAACGTAAATGTTCAACATGATCTTTTAGTGACTTATTGTATATCAAGATATCATCAAAGTAAACAACACAAAACTTACCAATGTAAGGCCGAAGAACATGATTCATGAGTCGCATAAAGGTACTAGGAGCATTAGTCAAACCAAAAGGCATGACTAGCCATTCATACAAACCTTGTTTGGTCTTGAATGCAATTTTCCACTCGTCACCTTCCTTCATTCTTATTTGATGATAGCCACTTTTCAAATCAATTTTGGAGAAGATGTTAGCTCCACTAAGTTCATCGAGCATATCATCCAACCGAGGTATAGAGTGCCTATATTTGAACACAAGGACTTAAACTTTCCCGAATGTAACATTTGTCGAGGAGTTCTTTGACTTGTCTTTGTAATTCCTTTGTTTCCTCAGGATTGCTCTTATATGCTGGTCTATTGGGAATAGTGGCTCCAAGAATAAAATCAATTTGATGTTCAATTCCTCTAATTGGTGGCAATCCATAGGGAATTTCTTCAGGAAACATATCCTCAAATTCCTGCAAAAGATTAGAAATAGAATAAGGCAAGCCTTCAGGAGGGTTAGTAAGAAGAAAATTTTCCTTATACATAATTATAAGTAAAGCCTTCTTAGTTGATAAATATTTCCGGATATCTCCTCTGCTGGCATAAATATTCATCTTCGGAGTATGAATTTCTTTGGCCTTCTTTTCTTTCTCCTAGTCTTCTATGCATGACTTGAGGGTCACTTGGCATTCATGAACTTGGCTTGGTAACAAGGGTGCCAATATAATTTTCTTTCCTTGATGCTGAAAAGAGTATTTATTAGAGAATCCGTCATTGGTAGCTTTCTTATCATACTGCCAAGGACGTCCTAGTATAAGGTGGCTTGCACTCATGGGCACCACATCACAAAGGACTTCATCATTGTATCTTCCAATTGAAAAAGGTACAACAACTTGTTTGGTTAAATTGGCTTTACCCACATCGTTGAGCCACTAAAGTTTGTAAGGATGACGATGCTTGGAAGTCTTGAGACCCAACTTTTCAACCATATGAGTACTTTCTACGTTTGTGCAATTTCCTCCATCAATGATAACTACACAAACTTTGTCTACCACGTGACATTTGGTATGGAAGATGTTCTCTCTTTGTTCATCCTCTTGACTTTGAATGCTCAAAGTCATTTTGACTACAAGGATATTGGATGGAAGAGACATGTTAGCAAATAAGGAAAATTTGAAATGTGTATAGGACCTTACCAGAGTATACTCTCACAAAGCCTCACGAGTCACTCCAAGAAAACTTGATGTCACTCAATCCGCTCGTGTTTTCACTCTAGGACTTTAATGGCTTTTACTTATCCTCTTCTGATCTCACACACTCTCCAGCCTTTTTCCTCTCGATTCTCTTGTCTCAAGTTCTAGAAAACTTTTACTCAAGACTATATCGAGTAAATTTTACTTGTTTGGCGTCGGCTGCAAATGGGTTAGTAGGAATGGAAAGCAAAATATAATTGAAAGGGTGGCTTAGAAAAATAGAAAGAAGAGAAACAAAGGGTTTACTTACACAAGTCATTTTACAACCTTCTATCACCACAATCAAATTTAAAGGCTTACTTGAATGGCTTGGTTATGAGAATTATTGATGAGTGCTTCCAACTTTTCTTTCTTTCTTTTTCTTCTTTTCGAGTGCTTTCAATTTCTTCTTTTGAGTGCTTTTATTTTCTTTGCTGATTTTTCTTGCTTTCTTTCACTTTTGCACTTCACTTGCACTTCTTTTTGTAATTTTCTTCTTTCTTGTTGTTGCACGTTGCTTTCTTCCACCAAAGCTCTGATTACCGCTTGATGTAAGGTAATTCTACCTTCTCGTTGATTGTGGATCTAGGAAGGAAGCAAAACAACCTACAAAGTGAATGGCTCAAAAATAGGAAGGTTAAGGTGGTAAATGTAAGGGTGAAGAGGTGGGTTGTTTAATAATTAAGAGATGGAAGCGGAAGTTGATGGATATGGCTATGGGTTTGGTTATCGAAACAATGGAATGGATGAGAAGATAGTATCTTAAAGAATGCTTAAAGATGAACCAATGCTATAGAGAGCAGAGACCCATACTTTATATTGCTTCTTTAAGGGGTGGTTTAAAAGTACTTTGACCCACTAGTTATAAGAACTAGGAACCAGAAGTATCAAGGTGAAAAGGAAGGGGTTGACGCCACAAGTATAAAATACTTGATAAGTCGATAAAAAGTCACCAGGGCTTAAGAAAGAGAATAATCTCACTTTAATTAAAAATAAAGGTATGGTTACAAATGATGAATGCTTTCCTATTTATAGGAAATGGAGAGTCATGGCCGAATGGTTACAAGAGGATTTGGTCAACCCTTGTGTCTCTATAAAATGACATAATTCAATGCTAAATGACATAATGTTTCGGCCCTAGATGGAGGGAAATAACCCTTGGTCGAATAGCTCTTATATCCCCTCAAGTTGGCGCCAAATTGGAGAGAAAGGAGTGCTTGGCCGAATGGTAAGAGGACTCTTCATCTTGGCGCCTAAATGAAGTCACACGCCTAGCACATGGTGGGCTGGTCACAAGGCGTGCACATGGCTTATCTAGGATGTTTGTGGTGCATCCTTGTGCATGGAATGATGGTTGGTCATGTGCTCTCTCTTGGGCGTTCATGTGTCTCCTCCAAGCTAGCTTGAGTTGTGGAGCTACCTTTGACATCACTTTTGGAAACTCAGCTCCAAATAGTTCAACTAGCTAAGTTTAGCTAGCCTTAGGCTCCTCTAGCTGAATCGAGCTTCCCTTAGTGTTCCGTGAGCTACCTTGTACTTTGTAAGCTGTTTGTGAGCTGCATATGACGTCCAAATCATTCACCAAGCTACCTCAACTTGCATCACACTCTAATGTACCTATATGTGCGAGGAAACAAGGTAAGTTCATGTTATTGAGCTAAAACGAGCTAATTACCTTGCTGCCATGTTTGATTATGGTAATGTGAGCTAAGTTTGAAGGCCATGAGCTAATTATATCATCTCATAATATGTGTAAGATTATGCATGAGGCTTAAGAGCTAATATGAATGCATATGAACTAACGAAATGCATTATAAGTGTTCTGCCTTGATGTATAAATAATAACATGCTTAATATGATTATAAAGCTATCCTAACATATTAAACTAACAATATGCAAGATGTATTCATACTAAGTTATTCTTTAACTATTAAAACATTATATAACATAACATAGGGGGGTGTTAAGTTATCGAATGAATCAAAAGCTTCTAAACACTTAGTTAAGAGAACTTCCCTGAATTGTTTGGCTCTTGACCTAGTAATGGGACCACGTGGCATGACTTCCAGATCTGGTGTAGGTGTGATTATATCAATCACCATACAGAACACTACAAATAGGGTCTAGGTCAAATTTTGTGAATTCATACCTTTTCGCTAAGAGTTGCCATTACGAGAAGTGCCTTTTCACAAGGAGTTGTCCTAAGACTCACATACATGTAATTCATCTTTGGCCAGCTCATCTTCAGCTCAAACACATGGAAAGTAGCTCAAATGATGAAAGGTTACCTTCCAAAAATGTGACTTTTCATGACAAGTTGCTGGCCATTGAAGACCATCAAACCTAGATGCATGTTGGAAGCTAAGTCACGCCTAGTTGCTACCTATCTTCATTCCATAGACTTCAAGACATCATCCTATGGTTGCAACCTCACCAAAGCCTTGCAATAAGACCAATGTGCATTCAAGTAGGCTGCCATGTGCATCATTCAAGCATGTGCACTCCATGTGACATCAAGTTGGCACCAAAACACCAAGGGATGCTTTCTATTCGGCCAAAGACTCTTTCCTCTTTATTTTGGCACCCAAATAACTTCCAAATGCATTCAAAACATCCTTAGGGCCGAACCAACACAAAACCATTCGGCCAAGAGCATTTATCTTCATTAAAATTATGTATTTTCATTAAAAATCATGTGTTTTCAAAGGGGTTTCAACCTTAGCCAAACCATCATGTGTCTATTCAGCCTAAACCCTTTGAAAACTATAAATAGGCTATTTTATTTCATTGTAAACTCAACCCTTTGATAAATTAAACTCTTGTGAGAGTATTCTCTCTTCAAGTTCTTTTTAGAACTATATCGATTAAGTATGCTTTTCTAAAGTTTATGGCGTCAATCCCTTCCTTGATACTTCTGGTTCCTAGTTCATATAACTAATGGGTCAAAGTCCTTGCTACCGTATGATATAAGGCACTTGTACCTTAACAATTGATTATGGATCTAGGAAGGAAGCAAAATAACCTGCACAAGTAAATGGCTCAAAAAAAGATGGTTAAGGGTGGTAAACATATGGGTTAATAGGTGGGCTGTTTAAATGAGAGATGGAAGCGGAAGATAATTGAAATGGCTATGAGTTATGGCTATGAAACAAAGGGATGGAAGTGAGGATAGTATCTTGAAGAAGTCTCAAAGAAGAACCAATGCTATAGAGAGTAAAGACCCAGACTTTAAATTACTTCCTCAAGGGGTGGTATTAAGGACTTTGACCCACTAGTTATAATAACTAGGAACCAGAAGTATCAAGGTGAAAAGAAAGGGGTTGATGCCACAAGTATAAAAATACTTGATAAGTCGATAAAAGTCACCAGAACTTAAGGAAGAGAATAATCTCACTTATATTAATCAAAAATGGTCTGCGTACAATTGAGATATGTTTTCCTATTTATAGTAAATGGAGGGACATGGCCGAATAGAGACATAATGGTTCGGCCAGCCCATGTATCTCCCTATAAAGACATAATTTAAATGCTAAAAGAGATGTTGGTTCGGCCCTTGATGGAGGGAAATGATCCTTGGCCGAATAACACTTGTATCCCTTCAAATTGGCGCCAAATGGGAGAGGAGATGATGCTTGGCCAAATGGTTAAATGGCTCTTCATCTTGGCGCCTAAATGAACCCACATGCAAGGCATATGGGGACTGGTCATATGCAAAGCACATGGGAGTTCTAGGGAACCTTGTGGTGTAGCCTTGTGCATGGGATGATGGCTGGTCATGTGTTCCCTCTTGGGCGTGCATGTGATTCCTTCAAGCTAGCTTGAGTGTAGAGCTAGCTAGCAAGCATGGGCTGTTTGTGAACAAGCTTCCTAGTCGAATCCTTATGAGCTTCATAATAGCACGTTCAGCTATATTCAGCTACCATTTGACATCATTTTTGACAATTCAGCTCCAAATAGTTCAACTAGTTGAGTTTAGCTAGCCTTGAGCTCCTTCAGATGAATTGAGCTTTCTTTAGTGTTCAATGAGCTGCCTCGTACTTTGTGAGCTATTTGTGAGCTGCATAGGACATCCAAATCATCCACCAAGCTACCTCATCATGCATCACACTCCAATGTACCTATATGTGCAAGGAAACAAGGTAAGTCCATGGTATTGAGTTGTTATGAGCTAAATACCTTGTTGTCATGTAAGAATTGAAGGTCATGAGCTAAATATATCATCTCATAATATGTGTAAGATAATGCATGAAGCTTAAGAGCTAATATGAATGCATATGATCTAATAAAACGAATTATAATGATGTTGCCTTGATGTATATAAGGTAATCATGTTTAATATGATTATAAAACTATCCTAATATGCTTAAATATCAATGTGCATGTTGTGTTCATACTAAGTTATTCTTTAACTATTAAAACATTATATAACATAACATAGGAGGGTGTTAAGTTATCAAATGAATCAAAAGCTTTAAGACACTTAGTTAGGAGAACTTCCCTGAATTGTTTGGCCCTTGACCTAGTAATAGGACCTTGTGGCATGACTTCCGGATCTGGGGTAGGTGTGACCATATCATCCCCCCTTCTTTTAAGCGATTTGTCCCTAAATCGTGTCCATCCTCAAAGGGTGATAAGTCGGTGATGTTGAATGAGGCACTGACGCCACCAAACTCACTGGGCAATTCGAGTTTATAGGCATTGTCGTTGATCTTTCTACAATATGAAATGGGCCATCTCCTCGGGGTAGTAGTTTAGACTTCCTTTGGTTTGGGAATCTTTCCTTCCTAAAGTGTACCCAAACCCAATCTCCTACGTCAAAAGTTACATTCTTCCTTCCTTTGTTTGCTTGTTGTTCATTTTGTCTCGTTCTCCTTTTAATGTTGTCCTTGACTTGTTGATGGAGTCTTTTAAAAAATTCTTCCTTGTTCTTTCCATCTTTGTTTACTATTTGACCACAAGGTAAAGGAAGTAAGTCCAAAGGAGTTAAAGGATTAAAACCATACACTACCTCAAATGGAGAATATTTGGTTGCCGAGTGAATGATTTGGTTGTATGCAAACTCTACGTGTGGTAAGCATTCTTCCCAAGTCTTGATGTTCTTCTTGATGATGGATCTTAGTAGTGTTGATAAAACTCTATTAACTACTTCAGTTTGTCCATCTGTTTGAGGATGGCTTGTAGTAGAGAATAGTAGTTTTGTGCCAATTTTACTCCACAAAGTTCTCCAAAAATGGCTTAAAAATTTAATATCTCTGTCTGACACAATGGTTCGAGGAAGTTCATGTAACCTTACCACTTCTCGGAAGAATAAGTTAGCAACATGAATAGCATCATCGATCTTGTGACATGGTATAAAATGAGCCATTTTGGAAATCGATCAACCACCACAAATATTGAATCCTTTCCACTCCTTGTTTTTGGTAATCCCAAAACAAAGTCCATTGAGATATATATCCATGGCATGGTTGGTAAAAGCAAGGGCATGTATAATCCATGAGGCATGACTCTTGATTTTGCCCTTTTGCATACTAAACACCTTTCACATACCTTTTCATATTTGGCCAAAAGAGGTATTCCTTCAAAATGCTAAGTGTCTTTTCAACACCAAAGTGTCCAATAAGTCCTCCTTCATGCACTTCTTTGGTTAGCACTTCTCTTATGGAACCTTGTGGAATACATAGTCGTCCCTCTTTGAAAAGATATCCGTCATGCCGATAATATTTATCATGAGCACCTGTTTCACATAACTTATACCTTTCTCCAAAGTCCAAATCAGTAGCATAATATTCCTTAATGATTGAAAAACCAAGAAGTTTAGAATCCAAAGTGTTAAGTAAGACATACCTGCGTGAAATAGCATCTGCCACAATATTGTCCTTTCCTTTCATATAGTGTATGACATAAGGAAAAGACTCAAGGAATTCGACCCATTTGGCATGTCTCCTTTTGAGTTTGTGTTGTCCTTTGATATGCTTTAACGCCTCATGGTCAGTGTGGATCACAAATTCTTTTGGCAATAAGTAGTGCTGCCAAGTCTCCAAGGTTCGAATGAGTGCGTACATTTCTTTGTCATATGTTGGATAGTTCAAAGTTGCACCATTTAGGTTTTCATTAAAGTAGGCGATGGGCTTTCCTTCTTAACTTAAAATAGCACCAATCCCAATTCCAGAGGCATCACATTCAACTTCAAATGTTTTCTCAAAGTTTGGCAATGATAATAGTGGAGCCTTTGTTAAACAACCCTTGAGTTCGTTGAATGCTTAATCTTGTTCTTTGCCCCAAGAGAAGTTCGAATTCTTCTTAATAATCCCTGTTAAGGGGGTGGTAATAGAACTGAAATTTGGTATAAACCTTCTATAAAAACTGGCTAATCCATGGAAACTCCGGACTTGGCTGACATTGACCGGCTTTGGCCATTCTTGTATTGCCTTAATCTTATCTGGATCCACTGACAACCCCTGTGAACTTACAATGAAGCCTAAGAAAGTAACTTGATTAGTACAAAAAGCACACTTCTTGAGATTAGCATGTAAGTGCTCTTCTCTCAAAGTGCTAAGAATGGAACATAAATGTTCAACATGATCTTTCAGAGACTTACTATATATCAAAATATCATCAAAATAAACAACACAAAACTTACCAATGTAAGGCCATAGGACATGGTTCATCAAACGCATAAAGGTAGTAGGGGCATTAGTTAGGCCAAAAGGCATGACTAACCATTCATACAAACCTTGTTTAGTCTTGAATGCAGTTTTCCACTCATCACCTTCCTTCATTCTAATCTGATGGTAACCACTTTTCAAGTCAATTTTGGAGAAGATACTGGCTCCACTGAGTTCATCAAGCATGTCATCCAATCGAGGGATATGGTGTCTATATTTGATAGTGATTTGGTTCACAGCCCTACAATCCACAAACATTCTCCAAGTTCCATCTTTCTTTGGTACCAACAAAACGGGTACAGCACAAGGGCTTAAACTTTCCCAAATATAACCTTTATCTAGGAGTTCTTTGATTTGTCTTTGTAATTCCTTTGTTTCATCGGGATTACTCCTTTATGTTGGTCTATTAGGGATAGTGGCTCCAGGAATAAAATCAATTTGATGTTCAATTCCTATAATTGGTGGCAATCCATCGAGAATTTCTTCAGGGAACATATCCTCAAACTCCTGCAAAAGATTAAAAATAGAAGAAGGCAACCCTTTAGGAGGGTTAGTAAGTAGAAAACTTTCCTTATACATAAGTATAAGTAGGGCCTTCTTAGTCGATAAATGTTTCCGAACATCTCCTCTACTGGCATATACACTCATTTTCGGAGTATGAATTTCTTTGGCCATCTTTTCCTTCTCCCATTCTTCTATGCGTGACTTGAGGGTTACTTGACATTCATGAACTTAGCTTGGAAGCATTGGTACTAATATGATTTTCCTCCCTTGATACTGGAAAGAGTATTTGTTAGAGAATCCGTCATGGGTAGCCTTCTTATCATATTGCCAAGGATGCCCGAGTATAAGGTGGCTTGCATTCATGGGCACCACGTCACAAAGGACTTTATCTTGGTATTGATACGATCCAAACTAGCTCCAACTTTCTCCATGACTTGAACACACCATGGATGTTCTTCAAAGATGTTTCTAAGGGAGTTCTTCATTACCCTATCTTATACTATATCATTTATACATTTTATTCTATCATAAGCATGCATTCACATGTTAGTATAAATTATCATATTATTATTTCCATCCTATGCTTATTTGATCATGTTTTTCATATTATTCAAATATATGCTATGATTACATATCATTTCTTAGGATATTATTATTACATGTTTCCATTTATCATTTATGAATACCATGTTATATGATATTCATGCATACAACATATACCCATATCTTTATGATTGATACACAATGTTATAAGCATGCTAGGATAGTCTTATAATCATATTAAGCATGATTATCATATATACATCAAGGCAGCATCATTATAAATCATTTCATTAGTTCATATGCATTCATATTAGCTCTTAAGCTTCATGCATTATCTTACATATTTTGAGATGATATAATTAGCTCATGACCTTCAAACATAGCTCACATCACCATAATCATACATGGCAGCAAGGTATTTAGCTCATAACAGCTCAATGCCATGGACTTACCTTGTTTTCTTGCACACGTAGGTACATTGGATCATGGCACACGTTGGGGTAGCTTGGTGGATTATTTGGACATCAAATGCAGCTCACAAATAGCTCACATGGAATACGGCAGTTCGTGGAACACTAAGGAAAGCTCAACTTAGCTGGAGGAGATAGCATGTAGCTGAACTTAGCTTGAGGAGAGTTTTGGACCAAAGTGCTGAAAAGTGGACTAAAGGTAGCTGGAAGTAGCTGGGAGAGTAGCTGAGGAGCTGAGAAGACCAAAGCTAACTAGCTTGATTTTATCAAGCTATAACTCACCTAGTTAGCTACCAAGACACTCATCTAGCTTACCTTGAAGGTAGTTCATCTCTAGGATGGCCAATGGATGCCATGTCATCTAGATACACGTTGGAAGCTAATTCACGCCTAGTTGTTGCTTATCTTCATTCCATGGACTTCAAGACATCATCCTATGGTTGAAACCTCATCAAAACATAGCAAGAAGACCCATGTGCATTCATGTAGGCTACCATGTGCATCATTCAAGCATGTGCACTCCATGTGACATCAAATTGGCGCCAAAACACCAAGGGATGCTTCCTATTCGCCCAAAGACTCTTTCCTCTTCATTTTGGCTCCCAAATAACTTCCAAAAGCATTCAAATCATCCTTAGGGTAGAACTAACACATAACCATTCGGCCAAGTGCATGTATTTTAATTAAAGTCTTATTTTTTCATTAAAAATCATATCATTTTAGGAAGGTACAAGGGATGGCCGAACCAACATGTACCTATTCGGACAAGTGCATTCAAAAACTATAAATAGGCTTTCCTATTTCATTTATAATCAGACCTTTTGTTTTAATTAAAGTGAGATTATTCTCTTCCTTAAGTCCTGGTGACTTTTTATCGACTTATCAAGTATAATTTATACTTGTGGCGTCAGCCCCTTCTCTTTTCACCTTGATACTTCTGGTTCCTAGTTCTTTATAACTAGTGGGTCAAAGTACTTCATACCACCCCTTAAAGAAGCAATATAAAGTCTGGGTCTTTGCTCTATATAGCATTGGTTCTTCTTTGAGTCTTATTTAAGATACTATCCTCACAACCATCCCTTTGTTTCATAAACCATAACCATAGCCATATCAATCATCTTCTTTTTCCATCTCTCAATTAAACAGCCCACCTAATCACCCATACGTTTACAACCCTTAATCATTATGTTTTCAGCCATTCACTTGTGCAGGTTGTTTTGCTTCCTTCCTAAATCCACAATCAATTGTTAAGGCATCAAAAGAGCCTTACATCAAGTGGTAATCAAAGCTTTGGTGGAAGAAAGCAACGTGCAACAACAACAAAAAGAAAAATACAAAAAGAAGTGCAAGTGAAGTGCAAAGTCAAAGAAAAAGAAAATCAGAAAAGAAATTGAAGCACTCCAAAAGAAAGAAAAAATCCAACACTCAAAAAGAAGAAAAACAAAGAAAAGAAAGAAGTTGAAGCACTCATTAACCAACACCAAGCAATTCAAGTAAGCCGTTTTAATTGATTGTGGTGATAGAAGGTTGTGAAGTGACTTGTGTAAGTAACCCCTTTTGTTTCTCTTCTTTCTATTTTCTAAGCCACCCTTTCATTATATTTGTTTTTCCATTCTTACTAACCCATTTGCAGCCGACGCACAACAAGTAAAATTTACTTGATGCAGTCTTGAGTAAAGTTTTCTAGAACTTGGGACAAGAGAATTGAGAGGAAAAAGGCTGGAGAGTGTGTGAGATCAGAAGAGGACAAGTAAAAGCCATTAAAGTCCTAGAGTGCAAACACGAGCGGATTCAGTGACATTCAAGTTTTCCTTGGAGTGACTCGTGAGGCTTTGTGAGAGTACATTCTGGTAAGGTCCTACACACATTTCATTTTTTTCCTTATTTGCTAACATGTCTCTTCCATCCAACATCCTTGTAGTCAAAAGGACTGTGAACATTGAAAGTCAAGAAGATGAACAGAGGGAGAACATCTTCCATACCAAATGTCACGTGGGAGATAAAGTTTGCGTGGTGATCATTGATGAAGGGAGTTGTACAAACGTAGCAAGTACTCACATGGTGGAAAAGTTGGGTCTCAAGACTTCCAAGCATCCTCATCCTTACAAACTTCAGTGGCTCAATGATGTGGGGGAAGCCAAGGTAACCAAACAAGTTATTGTTCCTTTTTCAATTGGAAGATACAATGATGAAGTCCTTTGTGACGTGGTGCCCATGAGTGCAAGCCACCTTATACTCGGGCATCCTTGGCAATATGATAAGAAGGCTACCCATGAGGATTTTCTAACAAGTACTATTTCCAACATCAAGAAAAGAAAATCATATTGGCGCCTATGCTTCCAAATCAAGTACATGAATGTCAGGTTACCCTCAAATCACGTATAGAGGAATGGGAGAAAGCTAAGGCCATGAAGAAAAATATTGAAGAAGAATGTTTTGAGGAGATAAGAAGAATTGGAAATGAATCTGTTGAAGTTGAAAAGGATGTTTTGCAAGTAGTGAAGCAAACTGAAAATGGCATATTTGAAAAGGATGAGTGTAGAGAAGAGAAACAGAGTGAAGGACAAATTTTACCTAATAAATCTTCTTCTACTATTTCTTTTTCCTTGCAGGATATTCCAAAAGACATATCTTTTCAAGCTGGAGATTCAAGAAACATGTCTTTTGAAGAATCAATAGGTGTGACTTGTGTCCACAAGACATGTCCTTTGAGGTTCCAACAATGATGTCTTTAGAAGTTCAAAAAGATGTGTCACTTGAAGTGCCACAAGTTGGGATTATTGAGGCTCCAAGTACATTACAACTATTGAAGAGATTTCAGCAACCAATGGAATTTTTCATCATTAAGCAACCAATGCCCATTAAACATCCTCCATGGTTTGCTATTTCCATTCATATTGTTAATAGTTTTTCATTTACTAACTTTGATTTGTTTTACAGCAACTTGTTTCATCCTTATGGTGAAGAAATCATACCAACCTTCAAGACAATAATTTGGAGAGGCACAATGGTGAAAGGACATGATGATTTAAATCAGCCCCAATGAGTCATTCAAAGAACACTAATCTTCACCAAGCGACGTGATGACTCCAACCAAGAGACAAACCTTTTCACCAACAAGCATGGTGAATTAAAAGGAGGAAATGAAGATATAGAGGTCCTTTCCAAGCATTATGATGATTCAAAGAATAAAGAAAAAGGATCAAGTTGGTTCGTGAAGGGATTTGTCACTCCTATTCAAATGACATGTGACGGTTTCCAAACATTGTGACCTCCCATCAAAGGATGTGAAGTTACCAGATTTAAAGCCAAGAGGTTGAACATTTCGTGTGAATCAACTATTGGAGGAAAACATAAGGATTCAATCCTTCCTACATCAAGAAGTTCTTCAATAAGAAACTACTTCGATTTGAGGACAAATCGCCTAAAACAAGGGGAGGATGATACGATCCAAACTAGCTCCAACTTTCTCCATGACTTGAACACACCATGGATGTTCTTCAAAGTTGTTTCTAAGGGAGTTCTTCATTACCCTATCTTATACTATATCATTTATACATTCTATTCTATCATAAGCATGCATTCACATGTTAGTATAAATTATCATATTATTATTTCCATCCTATGCTTATTTGATCATGTTTTTCATATTATTCAAATATATGCTATGATTACATATCATTTCTTAGGATATTATTATTACATGTTTCCATTTATCATTTATGAATACCATGTTATATGATATTCATGCATACAACATATACCCATATCTTTATGATTGATACACAATGTTATATGCATGCTAGGATAGTCTTATAATCATATTAAGCATGATTATCATATATACATTAAGGCAGCATCATTATAAATCATTTCACTAGTTCATATGCATTCATATTAGCTATTAAGCCTCATGCATAATCTTACACATATTATGAGATGATATTATTAGCTCATGGCCTTCAGACTTAGCTCACATTACCATAATCAAACATGACAGCAGGGTATTTAGCTCGTCTTAGCTCAATATCATGGATTTACCTTGTTTCCTTGTACATGTAGGTACATTGGAGCAAGATGCACGTTGAGGTAGCTTGGTGAATGATTTGAACGTCCTATGCAGCTCACAAACAGCTTACAAAGTACAAGCCAGCTCATGGAACACTAAGGGAAGCTCGATTCAGCTGGATGAGGTTAAGGCTAGCTAAACTTAGCTAGTTGGACTATTTGGAGCTGAGTTGCCAAAAGTGATGTCAAAGGTAGTTGAATGTAGCTAAACATAATGTTGAGGAGCTCACATGGACTTAGCTCACATCACCATAATCATACATGGCAACAAGGTATTTAGCTCATAACAGCTCAATGCCATGGACTTACCTTGTTTCCTTGCACATGTAGGTACATTGGATCATGGCACACGTTGGGGCAGCTTGGTGGATTATTTGGACATCAAATGCAGCTCACAAATAGCTCACATGGAATATGGCAGCTCGTGGAACACTAAGGAAAGCTCAACTTAGCTGGAGGAGCTAGCATGTAGCTGAACTTAGCTGGAGGAGAGTTTTGGACCAAAGTGCTGAAAAGTGGACTAAAGGTAGCTGAAAGTAGCTGGGAGAGTAGCTGAGGAGCTGAGAAGACCAATGCCAAGGAATTACCTTGTTTCCTTGTACATGTAGGTACATTGGAGAATGACACATGTTGGGATAGCTTGGTGGATTATTTGGACATCATAAGCAGCTCACAAAGTACATGGAAGCTCGTGGAACACTAAGAAAAGCTCAACTCAGCTGGAGGAGCTCAAGGCTAGCTAAACTCAGCTAGTTGGACTATTTGAAGCTGAGTTACCAAAAGTGATATCAATGGTAGTTGAATGTAGCTAAATGTACTATTATGAAGCTTGCAAGGTCTCGTCTAGGAAGCTCATTCACAACCAGCCCCTTTCTTGCTAGCTAGCTACACACTCAAGCAAGCTTGGAGGAAGACACATGCACGCCCAAGATGGTACACATGACCAGCCTTCATGCCATGCACAAGGCTGCACCACAAGGCTCCCTAGAACACCCATGTTCGTGCCATATGACCAGCCACCATGTGCCTTGCATGTGGTATCATTTAGGTGCCAAGATGAAGATCCATCTTACCATTCGGCCAAGCATCATTTCCTCTCCCATTTGAAACCAACTTGAAGGGACACAAGAGTGATTCGGCCAAGGGTTATTACCCTTCATTTAAACCAAACCATCATCTTTTTTTGTATTTAAATTATGGCCTTATAGGGAAACACAAGGGCTGGCTGAACCACCTTGTAACTTTTCAGCCATGCCTCTCCATTTCCTATAAATAAGCTATCATAATTCATTTTTAAGCAGACCTTTTGATTAATTAAAGTGAGATTATTATCTTTTCTAAGTCTTGGTGACTTTTATTGAGTTATCAAGTATTTTAATACTTGTGGCGTCAACCCCTTCCGTTGATACTTGTGGTTCCTATCTCCATATAGATAGTGGGTCCAATTCCTTCACACCACCCCTTAAAGAAGCAATATAAAGCCTGGGTCTTTGCTTTCTATAGCATTGGTTCTTCTTTGAGTCTTCTTTAAGATACTACCTCACAACCATTCCATTGTTTCATAAACCTCACCATAGCCATAACAGCCTTCCGCTACCATCTCTCATATTATTAAATAGCTTATCATTTCACCTTTGCATCTACCACCAACCATCTATTTGAGCCATTCACTTATGAAGGTTGTTTTGCTTCCTTCCTAGATCCATAATCGATCGATAAGGTAGATTTACCTTACATCATCAATGGTATTGAGCTTTTATGAGCTAATTACCTTACTGCCATGCATGATCATGATGATCTTGTGAGCTATGAATGCATGACATGAGCTAAGTATATCATCATATAATATATGTAAGCTAATGTATAAGGTTTAAGAGCTAAATAAATGCACATGAGCTAACAATTGAATAATAAGCATGCTGCCATTTCATAAATCTAATGAATCATGCTTAATATGAATGCAAGACTATTCTAACATGCTTAACAAACTTAAATAACAATGTGCATCAATTGTAAAGATGTGTACTTGCTAAGTTATCTGTTAGCTACATCTTGCTAAGTTATATGTTAGCTACATAACTAGTAACCTTAACATGATATGTATTATAAAAGCATATATTATCAAACTAATATAAAGTACATATAACATAGAAATGTTCAAGAATACTCCCTTTGTATGTGAAAATGTGCTTGCATCATCCCCCCTTCTTTAGGGTGATTTGTCCTCAAAACGAATCCTTTGAAGTGTTTATCATTCTGTCTTTGCATATCTTCACGTCCCTTTGCTAAAAGAAAACATCCTTTGAATTTATGTGTTCTCCCAATAGGTACCCTTTCACAAGATCTCCTTTTAGGCCTTTCTTTGGAATACAAATTAAAAACATGTATCTTTTGGGAATGATCTTCTTCTAAGGATATCCCTTTTGGAAGTGACCTTTCATTTGGTTGGTCCTGAAAAGTGAAGAGATATGTGGTTTCAAATGAAGATGTACTTACCTTTTGAAGATCAAAACCCTTGGTGAAGAGTTGTGACTTTGAATCCCAACTATCACCATTTTTCGTAGGAGTCCCTCCATTTTCGAGCAATGAACCATCATGTTTCTTCATGAAGAAGTTTGGTTTAATGTTTTGTCTATCTTTATTCTTCATTGGTAGTTTGTCTTTTCGCCTAGCTTGGACACTTTTTCGCGTATGCAATTGATCTTGTTGAACTTCTTTAGGCTTCAAAGGCACCAAAATTATCTTGCATCCTTTATGCTTAAAGGAATATTGGTTGTGATAACAATCATAAATGGCCCTTTTGTCAAACTGCCATGGCCTACCAAGTAGAATGTGACTAGCATGCATAGGGACAATGTCACAAAGTACTTCATCCTTATACCTACCAACTGAAAAAGGAATTAGAACTTGTTTAGTAACGTTCAACTTATCTCCTTCATTGAGCCATTGGAGTTTATATGGAGTGGGATGCTTTGATGTTGTCAAACTGAGTTTTTCAACCATAAGATTGCTGGCTACGTTTGTGTAACTCCCTCCATCAATAATCATTGTGCAAACTTTGTCCTTGACATGACACCTTGTATGAAAAATATTGTTTCTTTATAGATCCTCTTTGGATGATTGTGATTGGAGGCTCCTTTTTAAAACCATTATTTCTCCATGATCTGCATTCTCTTTTGGTTCTTATTCATGGATTGCTTCAGGTTCCTCATCATAGATAGGTTCTTAAGAATCTCAGACAACATATCCATTGTCAAGTACTATCATAGCATTTAAGTTGGGACATTGGCTAGCAACATGTCCTTTTCCAAAACACTTAAAACATTTGATGTCTCTGTACCTCTCAAAAGTGTTTGTTTGCTTTTCTTTACCCTTGCTGGATTCACCCACTTGTATAGTTTTGGTTACCTTAACATGATCCTTTGCTTGGAATGGAGTTGGATTCTGGAAAGTATTAGGCTCTTGTTTCCATTTGGTGGCCGAATTTGGGCTACTCCGGTTGAACGCCTTCCTTTTAATTTTTCGTTCGATTTTCATGGCCATATGTACCATCTCCTCAATCTCTACGTAATTTTGCAGTTCAACAAGGTTAGCAATTTTAGGATTTAAGCCAGATAAAAACCTTGCCATGGTTGCTTCCATGTATTCATCAACATTGGCTCAAATCATGGCTATCTCCATCTCCTTGAAATAATCTTCAACACTATGATTTCCTTATTTAAGATTTTGAAGCTTATGATAAAGATCTCAGTGATAGTGAGTAGGCACAAACCTTTTCCTCATAATGACCTTCATTTCTTCCCAAAGTATTGATTGGGCGTTCACCATTTCTTCTTCTTGAACTTACTAATTGATCCCACCAAACTAGGGCGTAGTCCACAAACTCCATAGCAGAAAGCCTTACATTCTTTTGCTTTGTGTAGTTTTGGCATTCAAAAATATGTTCGATCTTGATTACCCAGTCAAGATAGGCTTCGGGATCAGTTCCTCCTTGAAATGGAGGAATGGTTACCTTGATGTTGCTGAAGTTATCATTTTGATTTCTATGGACATCTCTTCTTGCTTATGGGGTTACTTCAGCCTCCTCCTCAAATTCTTCTTCCATTCTAGGGTGAATTATCCTTCGGTTACCCAAAGATGCTTCAAATTGATCCATTCGATCATGCAAAGGCTCCAACTCAAGTTTCAACAATCTTGCCATCTCATGCATAATTGCTTGAGTTTGCAAGTTAGGGGCTTCTCTTTTAGGGGTTCGTCCTGGACTCTGAGACATGATTAGTGAAATAAGAAAAGAAAATGTGTAAAAGACCTTACCAGATAATACTCTCACAAAGCCTCACGAGTTCACTCCAAGGAAACTTGAATGTCACTCAATCCTCTCGTGTTTGCACTCTAGGACATCAAGGTTTTTACTAGTCCTCTTCTGATCTCACACGCTCAAGACTTTTTCTTCTCAATCTCTTTATCTTAAGTTCTAAGTAACTTTACTCAAAACTGTACCAAGTAAAATTTACTTGTTGTGCATCGGTTGCAAAAGGGCTAGTAGGAATGGAAAGCAAATAATAATGAAAGGGTGGCTTAGAAATAAAAAGAAGAGAATAAAGGGGTTACTTACACAAAGTCACTTCACAACCTTCTATCACTACAATCAATTTTAAAGGCTTGCTTGAATGACCTGATGATGAGAATTGTTATTGTGTTCTTTCAACTTTTCTTTCTTTTATTTTATTTTATTTTTCTTTTTTTGTTTTCTTCTTTTGGAGTACTTGCAATTCATTTTTTTATTTCTTTGTTTGTAATTCACTTGCACTTCTTTTTGTTTTTTGTTTTTGTTGTTGTTGCATATTGCTTTTTCCACCTAAGCTATGAATACCGCTTGATGTAAGGTACTTTTAACTGATTGTAGATCTAGGAAGGAATCAAAACAACCTGAATGGCTCAAATAGATGGTTTGCTGGTAGATGTAAAGGTGAAATGGTAGCTATTTATGTTATGAGAAATGGTAGGGGATGTATGTTGTTATGGCTATGGTATGGGTGATGAAACAACGGAAGGTTGTGGATAGTATCTTATAAATGACCAAGGAAGAACTAGTGTTAAAGAGAGAAAAGACCCAGCATTAAAAATCTTTGCTAAGGGGTGGTAATAAAGACTTGGACTACTATCTATATGGAGATAGGAACCACAATTATCAAGGGAGGAAGAGGTTGACTCCACAAGTAAATAAAGTACTTGATAAGTTGATAAAAGTCACAAGGACTTAAGCAAAGAGAATAATCTCACTTTAATTGATAAGAAAAGTGTAAGTAGAAATGAAATAGGACTAGCCTATTTATAGTTTTTAAAGGGACTTAGCTGAATGGGTACATGGTGATTCGACCAGCACTTATGTCTCTATAATGACATAATTAATTAATAAATAACATAAAAAATTTAGGTGTTGGTTCAGTTGGAATGTAGGGCCATGTCTCATGGCCGAATAGCACTTGAAGCCCTTCAAGTTGGCACCAAATTGGAGGAGGAATGATGCTTGGATGAATGGTTATATGGCCATTCATCTTGGCACCTAAATGGAGTCACACGCATAGCACATGGCATGGCTGGTCACAAGGCGTGCACATGGCTCTTTAGGATGCTTGTGGTGCAACCTTATGATGTAAGGTACTTGATACATGCATCACAAGGCTCACATCAAAGGAAGAAGTAATAACTCTTCCAAATGATCCACTCGTCCAAGCTTTGGAAAAGAAGATCAGAACAGTAGCAGACTTGAGACGACTTTTTGAATGGGATCCTTCTCTTATTTGGTCAACATATCTTCTGAAGATACAACGGTCTGTCTCTTATCTTTCCAAAGGTTCTTGAATCGTATCAATCCGATATCGGGAACTCAAGATATGGCCATTTTACTGAAGACGGTGCATGCAGGAAATCCTATACGGGATTAATACGTTATTTTGTAAATATTACGAATTTTCAATATTTATATTGATTATTTGTAATATAATTTAATATAGGATGATTAATTATCTTTTAAGATCAGATTTATTATTTTATTAGGAATTAAGGTTGGGTTAAAACAATATTTTTAGTTATTATTATTTTATTAGGAATTAGAGTTAAAACATGTTTAGTTTATTAATATTTTATTCTTTAGTTATTTAGGACCTTTAGAATTCAGCCCCTATATAAAGGAGGCTTCATTCAACTTTGTAATTCAAGATTTCTTTGATCAATAATACAACAAGAGTTTGTTTTTGCAAGTGCTGATTGCCTTGTGCCTTCAAAGCTTCTTCTCCTGGAGTTCTTTCAAGTTCTTGTGAGGGAGATTAATCTTCACACTCCAATTTGCCTTTTCATCACGACTAGGAGGGTTGGTTAGATCCATTTATCGTGTTTGCCTTTTCATTGCGACTAGGAGGGCTCGATAGGACACTTATCCATCTATTTTTCCACAAATCCATCCGCACCATCAATCATCTTTACCGTTCACCTTCATAAGGGAGATCTTTTGATTTCTTTATTATCTTATTTCACATTTCATTTATTTATCTTGTTTATTTTATTCTAATCCTGTTGTCTTGATTCCAGCACATAAAAGAAACCCTAAACAATCCTAGCGACTGCCGCCATCTTCCCATATTCATCACCTTTGTTCTTCATCGAGTCTAGAGCTTTCTAGGTTTGATTCTTCAACAAGAGCAACGTTCATCAATCCGCCACCGCTTCCCTATCAATTGGTATCAGATTTGGGCCGATTCTTGGAGAGAAACAAGCAATCTTGCTTGTTCTTGCACACAAAACCGTCAAGGTACCCCAACGGAGCTAGTTCACAAACGATTCAGCATTTCAGGTTCTTTTTATTTAATTTTAATTTAGATTTAAATCCTTCTTGTTAGTTTGCTATTTTTTTTAAAAAAAACAAAAAAAAAAACAAAAAAAGCCAAAAAAAATCCAAAAAAAAACCAAAATTTCAAAAAATTGCAAACGAAGGTATTTAGGGCTTATTTTATCCATATATTATATTAATTCTAATATTAATCCCCAGTCCAAATTTCACCCCAATCGGAGTTCATTGGAGCCTTCAAATACATCTTTCAAGTTTCATCGGCAGATTCAATTTAGAATCTTGTCGAATTTCTTGAAAATTTTACAGGAGGAATTTCGTGGTGAAAATTTCCAGATTGAAACTTCATATATTTTAGATCATTCACACAAAATATCAGAATTTTTGGAGATCATGAACAACTTCGAAAAAAGTGATCAAGAAAAACAGATTATTTGAGGACTCAACGTTCAACATAGTCTAGTGGATAATACTGAAGGTATTTGGTTCTGAAATTTTACAGGTGGTTTCTTGACGCATAAAAAGACATTCAAGAAATTTTTCAGAATTTTTGGACACCGGTAACCCCCTCAAAAACGTTGCTCAAGTTGATCCAGCGTTTTCTAGGTTTTCTGGTTTGGTCCCTTTTTCTTTGACTCTTAGTGCTTTAGGTTCTTTTGTTTTTCCCTGTTATTGTTCTTTTGCATTATCTAACACATTATCTTCCTTGTGTTAGTAGGACTAAAGAGTTTTCATATTTCTTCCTTCTTTGCATTCTCGTTCTCTTGGAGTCTAACCTTTGTTTGGCCTCTTAGAGCTTTTAGGTTTTTCTTATCGCCTTTGCTAGTAATCAAACTCCGATACGAACTGTGAAAGACTACTTGGTAAAGTGAGTTTTAAAGAGTACAAGATTGGCTTACTTGCCTCTCGTTGTGTTACTTTCTTGGAGTGACTTGTGAGGTTTCTTGCTTTGTTGAATTTTCTTTCTTTTATTTTTATTTTACTTTAAAAATTTTCTTTTGAGTGTTATGATTTCAGAATGGGCGACACTAACAACAAGACACTTACGGCTATCTTAGCCACATTTGCACGACTCACGACTCAAGTTGAAATATTTGATGAAATCGTGAGAGAACGACAAGAACCACAACTGGATCTACCAAACCAGAATCCAAGACAAAACAATATTGAACTTTTGGTACCCAGGAGAGAACAAACACGTTTCCAAGCACCCGAACTCTTTGCAAAACCAAAGTTCATGATCCCTTCTTTCAAAGGAGACAATGATCCGGAAAGGTACATCGATTGGGAAGAAAAAGTTGATATCATCTTCGCATACCATGACTACCCCCAAGCTAAACAAGTTCCCCTCATCACCATGCAATTCGAAGGATATGCTCGAACTTGGTGGATGCAAACAAGGAAAAAGATCCAGAACTTCCAAATTCCAACAATCACTTCTTGGACCGACCTCAAACAAACCATGAGGAAGCGATTTCTACCGACACATTATACACGAGAAGTTAAACTACGACTACACCGACTTCGACAAGGTAGAAGTTCAGTTGAAGACTACTACAAGGAGATGCAGTCCTTACTCGATAGGGCTAACATAACCGAAAAAGAAGAGGTCACCGTGTCAAGATTCGTCGTCGGCTTGAACTCAAACATCACTGATCTTCTTGACCTCCATGGGTACGAAAACCTTGAAGATACACTAAAAAAAGCAATGACAATCGAAGCACAAATCCAGAGGAGATTTCGAGAACATTACCAAGGTACTTCATCCTCTTACCAAGGTAATCATTCAAATCCTTCCTCATCTTCTGCTCCATCTTCTCTGAAAAAGCCAAGAGATGACAAACCTGACAATGAGAAAGAACGACCAGCAAAGAATGACACACTTCCAGCCCCTAAAGATCAAATTTGTGAGGAGGTAGGGAAATCAAAAAAAGAAAAAGTTGAGAAAGAGGCAAAAGAAAAAGAGGTCACTAGTTACAAAAGCCAAAAGCATAATGACCCATGGGAGGTGAGTGAACCTAATTGTGAGAAGAAAAGAGTGACCCAAAATCAATGTGTGAGCACAAAAGAATTGAGAGAGAACCTTATTTACAAACAGCCTTCCATCCTTGTTCACTTTAGGGAATCAATTGTTTTGATTTCTAACATTAACAAGGAATTGCCTAGTGTGTTTTCATCTTTGTTACAGGATTTTCAAGAAGTGTTAGGTGATCCACCTAACGAATTACCACCGGAAAGAGGAAAATAACACCAAACCAATCTAATTCAAGGTTCTATCATACCTCGTCAAACATACAATATCGAAGAAACCAAAGAGTTAGATTTGTTACGAAAAGGCTACATCCAGGAAAGCCTTAGTTGTGATGTCATCTTAATGACGAAACAAGATTCGAACAACTCCAAAGGCTTTATAGTTCGTGCACCGGGAATCCATGTAAATGATGAGAAAGTAAAAACAACACGAGACTGGCCCATACCATTTTCCATCGCTAAGAGTTGTCGAATAGTGCTAGGTGACCCTCCTGATGGGTTACCACCTGAAAGCCCTAATCACTATGCCATATCAATGAAGAGCCACCAGTTACTAGAGTCAAGAGGTAAGTATTTTATTACTCATTTTAATGATATTGTAACGTACTTCTTCTCCTTTTTACAAGGTAAGGCTCCTGAAGTTGTCATCCACACTAAGCACAACTCCTTTAAGTGCATAACAGACCTAGGTAAGCAAAACACAGTAGACGATGCACTACCACGAAGGTATACTCTTACCTATAAAACGCATATTACTATTCCGAGAATTGAACATATCAAAGATGTATATCACAATAACTCGGATATTTCTACCCATACTTTTAAAAGTGCTTTTAATGAGCTTTATCTTGTATATGAGTTTCCTTGTCAACTAAACAGGTTCTACAGTCCACAAATCTCCTCCCGATAATTCTTAATTAATGAACCACACTTAGGAGACTTAAGGGATTACTTTAACAAACCAGTTGACATGGTTTTTAAACACTCATTCTCGCCACACACGAATAAAACCATGGAGAAATTATCTGAAGCAATCATACAGAAAGCCAACAGTGGTCGGCGCCATGTTGAATTTCAACCAAAACATCAGATTTCAAGACTTGTATGCAAAAGAGGATTTCAAGACTACAAGAAATCAGTTCCTACAAAGAAGAAACCTCGACTAAAACGCATAAAGACACATCACATTGATCCTGGTAAATGTTTCACAAGTTTTCCTTTCAACATATCTAATTCTCTTTGTTTTGGATTTTCAGATTCGAGGACGAATCCTTTTGAGGAGTGGGGGAATGATACATGCACCAGAGTCCATAATACATGCTTCTTTGGACTAATGTTTATACTCGAACCTATTAGAAGAACAAAGTCTCGAAGATTCAAAGTATATCTATTCGGTAAGTATAATGTGAATGAATCATTAAATGATTCTAATGTTGCTCCCTTTAATGTTTCAGATTCGAGGTCGAATCTTTTTGAAGAAAGGGAGGATGATACATGCATCACAAGGCTCACATCAAAGGAAGAAGTAATAACTCTTCCAAATGATCCACTCGTCCAAGCTTTGGAAAAGAAGATCAGAACAGTAGCAGACTTGAGACGACTTTTTGAATGGGATCCTGATCTTATTTTGTCAACATATCTTCTGGAGATACAACCGTCTGTCTCTTATCTTTCCAACGGTTCTTGAATCGTATCAATCCGATATCGGGAACTCAAGATATGGCCATTTTACTGAAGACGGTGCATGCAGGAAATCCTATACGGGATTAATACGTTATTTTGTAAATATTACGAATGTTCAATATTTATATTGATTATTTGTAATATAATTTAATATAGGATGATTAATTATCTTTTAGGATCAGATTTATTATTTTATTAGGAATTAAGGTTGGGTTAAAACAATATTTTTAGTTATTATTATTTTATTAGGAATTAGAGTTAAAACATGTTTAGTTTATTAATATTTTATTCTTTAGTTATTTGGGACCTTTAGAATTTAGCCCCTATATAAAGGAGGCTTCATTCAACTTTGTAATTCAAGATTTCTTTGATCAATAATACAACAAGAGTTTGTTTTTGCAAGTGCTGATTGCCTTGTGCCTTCGAAGCTTCTTCTCCTGGAGTTCTTTCAAGTTCTTGTGAGGGAGATTAATCTTCACACTCCAATTTGCCTTTTCATCGCGACTAGGAGGGTTGGTTAGAGCCATTTATCGTGTTTTCCTTTTCATTGCGACTAGGAGGGCTCGATAGGACACTTATCCATCTATTTTTCCACAAATCCATCCGCACCATCAATCATCTTTACCGTTCACCTTCATAAGGGAGATCTTTTGATTTCTTTATTATCTTATTTCATCTTTCATTTATTTATCTTGTTTATTTTATTCTAATCCTGTTGTCTTGATTCCAGCACATAAAAGAAACCCTAAACAATCCTAGCGACTGCCGCCATCTTCCCATATTCATCACCTTTGTTCTTCATCGAGTCTAGAGCTTTCTAGGTTTGATTATTCAACAAGAGCAACGTTCATCAATCCGCCACCGCTTCCCTATCAGTACTCCTACCTTTTAATTGATTGTAGATCTAGGAAGGAAGCAAAACAACCTGCATAAGTGAATGGCTCAAATATATGCTTTGGTGGTAGATGTAAAGGTGAAGTGGTAGGCTATTTATGTTATGAGAAATGGTAGCGAAAGTATGTTGCTATGGCAATGGTATGGGTGATGAAACAATGGAAGGTCATGAGGATAGTATCTTAGAAATGACAAAGGAAGAACCAGTGCTATAGAGAGCAAAGATCGAACTTTACAAATCTTTCCAAGGGGTGGTAACAAGGACTTGGACCCACTATCTATATGGAGATAGGAACCACAAGTATCAAGGGAGGAAGGGGTTGACGCCACAAGTAAATAAATTACTTGATAAGTTGATAAAAATCACAAGGACTTAAGCAAAGAGAATAATCTCACTTTAATTGAAAAGAAAGGTGTAAGTACAAATGAAATAGGACTAGCCTATTTATAGTTTTTAAAGGGACTTAGCCGAATGGGTACAAGGTGATTCATCCAGCACTTGTGTCTCTCTAGAATGACATAATTAATTAATAAATAACATAAAAAATTTAGGTTCTAGTTCAGTTGGAATATAGGGGCATGTCTCATGGCCGAACAACACTTGAAGTCCTTCAAGTTGACACCAAATTAGAGGAGGAATGATGCTTGGCCGAATGGTTATGTGGTCATTCATCTTGGCACCTAAATGGAGTCACACGCATAGCACATGGCATGGCCGGTCACAAGGTGTGCACATGGCTCTTTAGGATGCTTGTGGTGCAACCTTATGCATAGGATGAAGACAAAGCATGGGCAACAGCCTTGGGCGTGTGTTGAGCTACCTTCAAGCTTGCATGTGCTTAGCTAGGTAACAATGTAAAGGCTGGTGGTGAATGAACTCCTTAGCCATGACCTCCCAAGCTTCATAGCAACACCTTCAGCTATATTTAGCTATAATTGATGTCACCTTTAGCAACTTATCTTCAAATAGGCCAACTAGCTGAGATTAGCTAGCCTTCAGCTCCTCTAGGTGAGTTGAGCTTTCCTTATTGTTCCACGAGCTGCCATGATGTTTGTGAGCTAATTGTGAGGTGCATATTGCTTCCAAATTCTCCACTAAGTTGTCTCAATGTGTTCCATGCTCCAATGTACCTACATCTGCAAAGAAAACAAGGTAATTCAATGGTATTGAGCTTGTATGAGCTAATTACCTTGCTGCCGTGCATGATCATGAACTTGTGAGTTATGAATGCAAGACATGAGCTAAGTATATCATCATATAATATGTAAGCAATGTATAAGGTTTAAGAGCTAAATGAATGCACATGAGCTAACAAATGAATAATAAGCATGCTGCCATTTCATAAATGTAATGAATCATGCTTAATATTAATGCAAGACTATTCTAACATGCTTAACATACTTAAATAACAATGTGCATCAATTATAAAGATGTGTACATGCTAAGGTATCCTTTAGCTATTATAACATTATACAACTTAACATTGGATGGTGTTAATGATGTGATCCTACCGACCACCAAGTTCAAACAGAACATGCTCACAACTTTGAAGTTCTTCCAAGATGATTCTAAGGGAGTTCTTCCATTTTTTATTATTTATTTACTCATTTATGCTTTATATGTGTTATAAGCATGCTTTTACATTCTAAACTATGTTTGAATATTCATATATTGTCCTATGTTTGCATCCTATATGAAATTCATGCATGTCACATCTTTAATTAGCTTATTTAATGCATATGTTACACATTCATTCTTTATGTTATCATATCATTTATATTATTATTTTAGCCATGGAATCATGTGTTACATTAGAATGTTACTTATTACTTATTTATTACCTTGAGCATTGTAACTTATATACATTTTGTAGTTTGTGCAAGGTACATTCAAGGCAATCCAATGGACAGTGTACGTCAGTCATATTGATCGCAACTTTTGAACATGTTACAAGCATATTTTAGGGATGAAGTCTCTTAACATTTAATCCCCTATCTCTTACATTTCTAAATCACTTTGAATTGTATCCATCCAATATTGGGAGCTCAAGCTATGCCCAGATTACTGAAGACAGTGCATGCTGGAAATAAATACAGGATTTGCAACCATTCATCTCCTTCAAAAGACTTATGCATGGGAGAAATTAATGAAGACATGCATGGACGAGAAAATAATATTAAAATGAATCAGAAAATTTGTGAGGATTTGAAAGGATTCATTCAAAGGCTTTTAAGTTCATCCATTCATGCATATTCATCCAAGAAGTCAAATAGTCATGTTCACACAAGGGGGAAGAATTTCAGCCAAGATACATTCATGAACATTCATCCCTAGAAGACAAATCAACAAGTTCACACAAGGAGGGATGAATTCGGCCAAAGGATGCATTCCATTAAAAGATGAACATTCATTCATCAAATTCATTCTACTAAGCCATGCTTTGTATTTACTTAAAGTATGAACATTCATCCATGAATGTTCACTCATTAAAGATTGTATGTGTATCCTAGGAATCCTTAGGCCTATAAATAGTTTAGCTTTCATTTTGTAAAGAAACCAATTCACTTTTGATGTAAGGCTCTTCTGATGCCTTAACAATTGATGGTGGATCTAGGAAGGAAGCAAAACAACCTGCAAAGTGAATGGCTCAAAACAGAATGGTTAAGGGTGGTAAACGTATAGGTGATTAGTGGGTTGTTTAATTGAGAGATGGAAGCGGAAGATGGTTGATATGGCTATGGTTAGGGTTTATGAAACAAAGGGATGGTTGTGAGGATAATATCTTAAAGAAGACTCAAAGAAGAACCAATGCTATATAGAGAAAAGACTCAGACTTTATATTGCTTCTTTAAGGGGTGGTATGAAGTACTTTGACCCACTAGTTATAAAGAACTAGGAACCAGAAGTATCAAGGTGAAAAGAGAAGGGGTTGACGCCACAAGTATAAATTATACTTGATAAGTCGATAAAAGTCACCAGGACTTAAGGAAGAGAATAATCTAACTTTAATTAAAACAAAAGGTCTGATTACAAATGATGAATGCTTTCCTATTTATAGGAAATGGAGAGACATGGCCGAATAATTACAAGGAGATTCGGCCAACCTTGTGCCTTCCTATAGAGACATAATTTAATTTATAAATAACTTGAATAAATAGGTGCTAGTTTGGTTGAAGTGTAGGGGCATGTCTCATGGCCGATTAGCACTTGAAATCCTTCAAGTTGGCGCCAAATTGGATGAGTAATGATGTTTGGCCGAATGGATAGATGGCCATTCATCTTGGCGCCTAAATGGAGTCACACGCCTAACACATGGGTTGGCTGGTCACAAGGCGTGCACATGGCTTCTCTAGGATGCTTGTGGTGCATCCTTATGCATAGGATGAAGTCCAAGCATGGACAACAACCTTGGCGTGACTTGAGCTTCCTTCAAGCTAGCATGTGTTTAGCTAGCAAACATGGGCTGTTTGTGAACAAGCTTCCTAGCTAAGTCCATGTGAGCTCCTCAACATTATGTTTAGCTACATTCAACTACCTTTGACATCACTTTTGGCAACTCAGCTCCAAATAGTCCAACTAGCTAAGTTTAGCTAGCCTTAACCTCATCCAGCTGAATCGAGCTTCCCTTAGTGTTCCATGAGCTGGCTTGTACTTTGTAAGCTGTTTGTGAGCTGCATAGGACGTTCAAATCATTCACCAAGCTACCTCTACGTGCATCTTGCTCCAATGTACCTACATGTACAAGGAAACAAGGTAAATCCATGATATTGAGCTAGGACGAGCTAAATACCCTGCTGTCATGTTTGATTATGGTAATGTGAGCTAAGTCTGAAGGCCATGAGCTAATTATATCATCTCATAATATGTGTAAGATTATGCATGAGGCTTAATAGCTAATATGAATGCATATGAACTAGTGAAATGATTTATAATGATGCTGCCTTAATGTATATATGATAATCATGCTTAATATGATTATAAGACTATCCTAGCATGCATATAACATTGTGTATCAATCATAAAGATATGGGTATATGTTGTATGCATGAATATCATATAACATGGTATTCATAAATGATAAATGGAAACATGTAATAATAATATCCTAAGAAATGATATGTAATCATAGCATATATTTGAATAATATGAAAAACATGATCAAATAAGCATATGATGGAAATAATAATATGATAATTTATACTAACATGTGAATGCATGCTTATGATAGAATAGAATGTATGAATGATATAGTATAAGATAGGGTAATGAAGAACTCCCTTAGAAACAGCTTTGAAGAACATCCATGGTGTGTTCAAGTCATGGAGAAAGTTGGAGCTAGTTTGGATCGTATCATCCTCCCCTTCTTTTAGGCGATTTGTCCTCAAATCGAAGTAGTTTCTCATTGAAAAACTTCTTGATGTAGGAATGATTGAATCCTTATGTTCTCCTCCAATAGATGATTCACACGATATGTTCAACCTCTTGGCTTCAAATCTGGTAACTTCACATCCATTGATGGGAGGATACAATGTTTGGATATCATCACATGTCCTATGAACGGGAGAGACATAGCCCTTCACGAACCAACTTGATCCCTTTTCTTTATTCTTTGAATCATCACAATGCTTGGAAAGGACCTCTATATCTTTATTTCCTCCATTTAATTCACCATAATTGTTGGTGAAAAGGTTTGTCTCTTGGTTGGAGTCATCACGTCGCTTGGTGAAGATAAGTGTTCTTTGAATGACTTTTTGGGGCTGATTTAAATCATCGTGTCCTTTCACCATTGTACCTCTCCAAATGATTTCCTTGAGGGTTGGTATGATTTCTTCGCCATAAGGGTGAAACAAGTTTCTACAAAATAAATCAAAGTTAGTGAATGAAAAATTATTAACAAGATGAATGGAAATAGCAAACCAGGGTGGATGTTTAATGGGCATTGGTTGCTTAATGATGAAAAACTCCATTGGTTGTTGAATTCCCTTCAATATGTGCAATATACTTGGAGTCTGAATGATCTAAACTCTTGGTACTCCAATTGGCTCATTCTTTTGAATTTCAAGAGGTACATCCTTTGAAATGTCAAAGGATATATCTTGTGCATCACCAAAAGTCACGTCTATTGATTCTTCAAAAGACATGTTTCTTGAATCTTTAACTTGAAGTGACATGTCTATTGGATTGTTCTGCAGGTCAAAAGAAAGAATAGGAGTAGGATTAGATAAAATATGTTCTTCACCCTCATTTTCCTTTTCCTCTTTGCTCCCAAATTCCATCCTTTCATTTTGTTCATTTTTAACTCTCTCCACTCTTTTCTCATGCAAAAATTCTCTTTCAACTTTCTTCATGGCTTTAGCTTTCTCCCATTCTTCTATGCGTGACTTAAGAGTCACTTGGCATTCATGGACTTGACTTGGAAGCATAGGCGCCAATATGATTTTCTTTCCTTGATGTTGGAAAGAATACTTGTTAGAAAATCCGTCATGGGTAGCCTTCTTGTCAAACTGCCAATGACGTCCTAAAATAATGTGGCTTGCACTCATGGGCACCACGTCACAAAGGACTTCATCTTTGTATCTTCCAATTGAGAAAGGTACAACAACTTGTTTGGTTACCTTGGCTTCTCCCACATCGTTGAGCCACTGAAGTTTGTATGGAAGAGGATGCTTGGAAGTCTTGAGACCCAACTTTTCCACCATGTGAGTACTTGCTACGTTTGTACAACTTTCTCCATCAATGATCACCACGCAAATTTTATCTCCCACGTGACATTTGGTATGGAAGATGTTCTCTCTTTGTTCATCCTCTTGACTTTGAATGTTCAAAGTCCTTTTGACTACAAGGATGTTGGATGGAAGAGACATGTTAGCAAATAAGGAAAAAAAATGAAATGTGTGTAGGACCTTACCAGAATATACACTCACAAAGCCTCACGAGTCACTCCAAGGAAAACTTGAATGTCACTCAATCCGCTCGTGTTTTCACTCTAGGACTTTAATGGCTTTTACTTGTCCTCTTCTGATCTCTCACACGCTCTAGCCTTTTTTCCTCTCAATTCTCTTGTCCCAAGTTCTAGAGAACTTTACTCAAGACCGTGTCATGTAAATTTCTACTTGTTTAGCGTCAACTGTAAAAGGGTTAGTATGAATGGAAAGCAAAATATAATGAAAGGGTGGCTTAGAAATAGAAAGAAAAGAACAAAAGGGATTACTTACACAAGTCACTTTACAACCTTCTATCACCACAATCAATTTAAATGGCTTACTTGACTTGTTTGGTGATGAGAATTGTTGATGAGTGCTTCAACTTCTTTCTTTTCTTTTCTTTGCTTTTCTTTTTTTTTTAAGTGTTGGAATTTCTTTCTTTCTTTTGGAGTGCTTCAATTTTTTTTTTCTGATTTTCTTTTTCTCTGACTTTGCACTTCACTTTGCACTTCTTTTTGTATTTTTCTTCTTTGTTGTTGTTGCACGTTGCTTCTTCCACCAAAGCTCTAATTACCGCTTGATGTAAGGCTCTTCTGATGCCTTAACAATTGATTGTGGATCTAGGAAGGAAGCAAAACAACTTGCAAAGTGAATGGCTCAAAACAGAATGGTTAAGGGTGGTAAACGTATTGGTGATTAGTGGGTTGTTTAATTGAGAGATGGAAGCAGAAGATGGTTGATATGGCTATGGTTAGGGTTTATGAAACAAAGGGATGGTTGTGAGGATAGTATCTTAAAGAAGACTCAAAGAAGAAGCAATGCTATATAGAGCAAAGACCCAGACTTTATATTACTTCTTTAAGGGGTGGTATGAAGTACTTTGACCCACTAGTTATAAAGAACTAGGAACCAGAAGTATCAAGGTGAAAAGAGAAGGGGTTGACGCCACAAGTATAAATTATACTTGATAAGTCGATAAAAGTCACCAGGACATAAGGAAGAGAATAATCTCACTTTAATTAAAACAAAAGGTCTGATTACAAATGATGAATGATTTCCTATTTATAGGAAATGGAGAGACATGGCCGAATAATTACAAGGAGATTCGGCTAGCCTTGTGCCTTCCTATAGAGACATAATTTAATTCATAAATAACTTGAATAAATAGGTGCTGGTTCGGTTGAAGTGTAGGGGCATGTCTCATGTCCGAATAGCACTTGAAACCCTTCAAGTTGGCTCCAAATTGGAGGAGTAATGATGTTTGGCCGAATGGATAGATGGCCATTCATCTTGGCACCTAAATGGAGTCACACGCCTAGCACATGGGTTGGCTGGTCACAAGGCATGCACCTGGCTTCTCTAGGATGCTTGTGGTGCATCCTTATGCATAGGATGAAGTCCAAGCATGGGCAGCAACCTTGGCATGACTTGAGCTTCCTTAAAGCTAACATGTGTTTAGCTAGCAAACATGGGTTGTTTGTGAACAAGCTTCCTAGCTAAGTCCTTGTGAGCTCCTCAACATTATGTTCATCTACATTCAGCTGCCTTTGACATCACTTTTGGCAACTCAGCTCCAAATAGTCCAACTAGCTAAGTTTAGCTAGCCTTAAGCTCCTCTAGCTGAATCGAGCTTCCCTTAGTGTTCCATGAGCTGGCTTGTACTTTGTAAGCTGCTTGTCTGCATAGGACGTCCAAATCATTCACCAAGCTACCTCAACATGCATCATGCTCCAATATACCTATATGTGCAAGGAAACAAGGTAAGTCCATAATGTGAGCTAAGTTTGAAGGCCATGAGCTAATATATCATTTCATAATATGTGTAAGATTATGCATGAGGCTTAAGAGCTAATATGAATGCATATGAATTAATGAAATGATTTATAATGATGCTGCCTTGATGTATATATGATAATCATGCTTAATATGATTATAAGACTATCCTAGCATGCTTATAACATTGTGTATCAATCTTAAAGATATGGGTATATGTTGTATGCATGAATATCATATAACATAGTATTCATAAATGATAAATGGAAACATGTAATAATAATATCCTAAGAAATGATATGTAATCATAGCATATATTTGAATAATATGAAAAACATGATTAAATAAGCATAGGATGGAAATAATAATATGATAATTTATACTAACATGTGAATGCATGCTTATGATAGAATAGAATGTATAAATGATATAGTATAAGATAGGGTAATGAAGAACTCCCTTAGAAACAGCTTTGAAGAACATCCATGGTGTGTTCAAGTCATGGAGAAAGTTGGAGCTAGTTTGGATCGTATCAACTTTGTTTAATCAAATATTTGTGAGAGTTTCTCTCTTTAGTTCTTAAGTGAACTTTATCGACTTATCAAGCTTATGCTTGTGGTGTCACCCCTATCTATTTCACCCTGATACTTCTGGTTCCTATCTCTTTATAGATACTGAACTGGGTCAAAGTCCTTTTCTACCACCTCTTAATATAAATTCTGGGTCTTTGTTCTTTAACATTGGTTCTTCTTTGAGTCTTCTTTGAGATACTACCTCTCATATTCATCTCCATTACCTTCATTTTACTCCCATTACCATACTTCATCATTTCCTTTAAACATATCACCAACTTATATATATATATTCCACTGCCATATTTATCTTTCCATTTCATTACTCCCATTTAACCATTTTTTTGAGCTTTCTTGTTTGTGCAGGATCCTTGTTGCTTTCCTAGATCAAAACAATCAAAGGTAGAACCTTCACTTCACTGTCCATCCAAGTGAGGCTAGGTTGAACTTCATCATATGGTAATCAGAGCTAAGGTGGATTACAACAAGAACAAGAGAAAGCAACATCCTACCATTTAATAAAAAGAAAATAAAAAAAATACGTACCAAAAGAAGAAGAAAAAAATAAGCAAGTTGATCCTAACATCAACAAGGGGTTCCAAGTGAAGAAAAACTAAAGAAAAAAAATGCAAAGAAGTGCGAAAGGTGACAAGCAACATCATCATTCCAACCGATCCTAAAGAAGTCTTCAAGACCTTTGATTGTTTCTTCTAAGAAGGTGGTGAGCATCTTTGCATAATAAGTGAACCTTTCTTTCTTTTTCTTACTTTTATAAGACCACCCTTCATTATTTAACCTTTCCACCTTTCTACCTTTTCCTCTACACTAACGAACTTTTCAGTCGACGTCCATAGCACTTGAAAGGTCTCGAGTTAGTTCTCTGAAGAACTTTGCAAGAGAGGAACGAGTGGAAAAAGGCTAATCGAGTCAGAAGGGGAATTGCAAAAGGCAATTTATATTCCCAAGTGCAAACACAAGCGTTGAGTGGAGCATCATCATTTTTTTGGAGTGATCGTGAGGATTTGTGAGTGATTATTGGTAAGGTCCTTTCATCTTATTCAATTATTAATTTTCACTAACAATTCTCCCATATTTTGAATGAAATACGAACAAAAAAGGAGGAATACATTTCATACTCGTTTTCATGTGAATGATAAAGTATGCCTTGTAGCCATTGATGGTGGAAGTTATGCAAATCTTGCAAGCACATTCATGGTCGAGAAGTTGGGGCTTATAACGTTCAAATATCCCAGTCCATATGTTTTGCAAGGATTAAATGAAGATGAAGAGTTAGAAGTCATAGAGCAAGTATGTGTGTCATTTTCAATTGGGAAATATGAAGATGAAGTCTTGTGTGATGTTGTTTCCATGAATTCAAGCCATCTACTCCTAGGATGTCATTGGCAGTTTGATAAACGAGCATTGTATGATGGGTTCTCCAACAAGTATTCATTCAAACACCAAGGGAGAAAGATCAAGTTGGTTCCAATGTGCCCAAATCAAGTCCATGAATGCCAAGTTATCATCAAATCATGCATAGAAGAATGAAAGGAAACTAAAGACATGAAGAAAGTTGAAAGAGAAGTTTCACGTGAGACACAAATAACAGTGGAGGGAGATCGTAATGAAAATGAGAAAATTGATGTGAGAAACGTTGGAGTCGAAAATGAGAAGGTTGAAAAGATTGAATTTGGGAGCAAAGGGGGAAGTACGTGTAGAAAAGAAAATGAAAAGATTGCAAGTGAGGTTATGGTTAAAAGATATGATGGAGTTGAACATGCACAAATCAATGAAGAATATTGTGAGAGAACCAAGATATTTGGAGTTGAAAATGAGAGTGTTATTTTTCGTGAGAAAGCCATTGGAGTAATTGAAAATGAGAGTAAGAGCATTGAGAGTAAAGATGAGTGTGTTGAAAAACATGAGCTTGATAGAAAAGAATGTGAGGAGAATGAAGTTTTGCTTTATACTAATCAATTTTTTCTTCTATTCGTTTTTTGAATTTGTAGGTTATTCCAAAGGACATTATTTAAGATGTTTCCAGAGTCATTTCTTTTGAAATTCCAAAAGATGTGTCACTTGAAATTATAAAGAACATGTTCATTAACCTTCAAAGTACATTCACCTCATACTCAAGATCTAATGAACCTTGTGAAAGGGAAGATCCAATGAACCTAACCATGGAGAACATTAAGAGTCCAAACTCATTCATTCATGAATTTAATCCTTTCCTTTTATTTTATTCTAAATTATCTACTTATAACTTTGTTTTATTTTTCAAATTGTTGATTCAAAAGCAAAGACTTGAACATGTGAAGCATTTTGAACAAAGAAAACGATGCAAGATGATAATGAAAGAATTTTCATTTCAACGAAGATCAAAGTTGTTCCCTTATGTACCAACCATCGATTTGGGACAAATCGCCTTAAAGAAGGGGGGATGATGTGATCCTACCGACCACCAAGTTCAAACAGAACATGATCACAACTTTCAAGTTCTTCCAAGATGATTCTAAGGGAGTTCTTCCATATTTTATTATTTATTTACTCATTTATGCTTTATATGTGTTATAAGCACGCTTTTACATTCTAAACTATGTTTGAATATTCATATATTGTCCTATGTTTGCATCCTATATGAAATTCATGCATATCACATCTTTAATTAGCTTATTTCATGCATATGTTACACATTCATTCCTTATGTTATCATATCAATTACATTATTATTTTAGCCATGGAATAATGTGTTACATTAGAATGTTACTTATTACTTATTCATTAACTTGATTGAGCATTGTAACTTATATACATTTTTTATTTTGTGCAAGGTACATTCAAGGAAATCCAATGGACAGTGTACGTCAGTCATATTGATCGTAACTTTTGAACATGTTACAAGAATATTTTGGTGATGAAGTCTTCTTAACATTTAATCCCTTATCTCTTCTATTTCCAAATCACTTTAAATTGTATCTATCCGATATTGGGAGATCAAGATATGCCCAGATTACTGAAGACAATGCAGGCTGGAAATAAATACAGGATTTACAACTATTCATCTCCTTCAAAGGACTTATGCATGGAGGAATTAATGAAGACATGCATGGATGAGAAAATAATATTAAAATGAATCAGAAAATTTGTTAGGAGGTGCAAGGATTCATTCAAAGGCTTTTAAGTTCATCTAGTCATGCATATTCATGCAAGAAGTCAAATAGTCATGTTCACACAAGGGGGAAGAATTTCAGCCAAGATACATTCATGAACATTCATCCGTAGAAGACAAATCAACAAGTTCACACAAGGTGGGATGAATTCAGCAAAAGGATGTATTCCATTAAAAGATGACCATACATTCATAAAATTCATTCTACTAAGCCATGCTTTGTATTTACTTGAAGTATGAACATTCATCCATGAATGTTCACTCATTAAAGCTTGTATGTGTATCCTAGGAATCCTTAGGCCTATAAAAATAGTTTAGCTTTCATTTTGTAAAGAAACCAATTCACTTTGTTTAATCAAATATTTGTGAGAGTTTCTCTCTTTAGTTCTTAAGTGAACTTTATCGACTTATCAAGCTTATGCTTGTGGCGTCACCCCTATCTATTTCACCCTGATACTTCTGGTCCCTATCTCTTTATAGATAGTGGGTCAAAGTCCTTTTCTACCACCTCTTAAAGAAGCAATATAAAGTCTGGGTCTTTGTTCATTAACATTGGTTCTTATTTGAGTCTTCTTTGAGATACTACCTCTCATATTCATCTCCATCACCTTCATTCTACTTCCATTACCATACTTCATCATTTCCTTTACACATATCACCAACTTATATATATATTCCGCTGCCATATTTATCTTTCCATTTCATTACTCTCATTTAACCATTTTTTTGAGCTTTCTTGTTTGTGCAGGATCCTTGTTGCTTTCCAAGATCGAAACAATCAAAGGTACAACCTTCACTTCACCATCCATCCAAGTTACGCTAGGTTGAACTTCATCAGTTAAGCTTTCAAATGAATTGAAAGCTTCAAGACACTTAGTTAAGATTACTTCCCTGAATTGTTTGGCCCTTGATCTAGTAATGGGACCTTTAGACATAACTTCTGGATCCAAGGTAGGCCTGATCACAACACCTTATGCAAAGGATGAAGACCAAGCATGGGCAGTAGCCTTGGGCGTGAGTTGAGCTACCTTCAAGCTTGCATGTTCTTAGCTAGCTAACAATGTAAAGGCTGGTGGTGAATGAACTCCTTAGCTTTGACCTCCCAAGCTTTATAGCAGCACCTTCAGCTACATTCAACTACAATTGATGTCACCTTTAGCAATTTCTCTTCAAATAGTCCAACTAGCTGAGATTAGCTAGCCTTAAGCTCCTCCAGTTGAGTTGAGCTTTCCTTAGTGTTTCACGAGCTGCCATGATGTTTGTGAGCTGATTGTGAGCTGCTTATGGCTTCCAAATACTCCACCAAGCTATCACAATGTATGCCATGCTCTAATGTACCTACATGTTCAAAGAAAACAGGGTAATTCAATGATATTGAGCTTGCATGAGCGAATTACCTTGCTGCCTTGCATGATCATGATCTTGTGAGCTATGAATGCATGACATGAGCTAAGTATATCATCATATGATATATGTAAGCTAATGTATAAGGTTTAAGAGCTAAATGAATGCACATGAACTAACAAATGAATAATAAGAATGCTGTCATTTCATAAATGTAATGAATCATGCTTAATATGAATGCAAGACTATTCTAATATGCTTAACAAACTTAAATAACAATGTGCATCAATTGTAAAGATGTGTACTTGCTAAGTTATCTGTTAGCTACATAACCAGTAACCTTAACATGACGTGTAATATAAAAGCATATATGATCAAACTAATATAAAGTAAATATAACATAGAAATGTTCAAGAATACTCCCTTTGTATGTGAGAACGTGCTTGCTTCAAATTTTCTAATTTTCATTCTGATCTCCCTCCACTATTACTTGTTTCTCACTTGAAACTTCTCTTTCAACTTTTTTCATGGCTTTAGTTTCCTTCCATTCCTCTATATGTGATTTAAGGGTAACTTGGCATTCATTTACTTAATTTGGGGGCACATTGGAACCAACGTGGTCTTTCTCCCTTGGTCTTGGAATGAATACTCATTGGAGAGCCCATCATGGATGGCCATCTTGTTGAATTTCCATGGTCTACCCAATGGAAAATGACTTGTATTCATATGCACTATATTACAAAGAACCTCGTATTGATATTTTCCGATTGAGAATAGAATAATGACTTGTTTAGTGACCTTCAACTCCCTTCCATCGTTTAACCATTGCAACTTGTAAGGGCTTAGATGTTTGGTAGTCTTGAGGTCAAGTTTCTCAAACATGTAAGTGCTTGCAATATTTGTACAACTTCCCCCATCGATATTTACAAAACACTCTTTACCATTTACATTGAAACGATAGTGACATGCATTTCTTCTTTGTTGTTCGTACTCCATTGAAAAGAACTTAAAAGAGTAGGGAAAAAGCCATTGGAAGTCCTCTTTTGATCTTATTTCTCTCAAGTCTTTTACCACTCAAATCTCTCTTGTAGAGTTCTTAAAAGAACTTACTCAAGACTTGGCAAGTTTGTCTTTGGGTGTTTGCTACAAAATTGGTTAGGTAGGGAAAAAAAATGCAATGGTGGCTAGAAATGGGAAGAAAATAAGAAAGGGTTACTTACAAAAACAAGTAACTTACAACCTTCCCTTCAAGAACATCAAGTCTTGATGTTATGTACCCCGGTTTGATGTTGAAGAAGTTGATGTTGTTTGTGCCTTGTACCCTTTACTTGTATTATTTTCCTTTTTCTTTTCTTTTAACTCCTTGAATGATGACGGAGTCTTTTTTTGTTTTTCTATTTTTTATTCACTTTGGGCTTGTCTCGTTGTACTTGCTTTCTTCCACCGAAGCTCTGATTACCATATGATATAAGCTGTGGCATGCCTTGTTGATGATTAAGATGGTAACAACTCGATTGTTGGATATAGGAAGGAAGCAAGGAACCAACAATGCAATATAGTCTCAAAAAAAGGGTTACATGGTAAGTGGATGTAATGGTGATTAGGTGGGCTAGAAATATGAAAGAAGAATGAAAGAATGGAAGTATGGATGGGTTATTTTTTATGATGATGGATGTGGTAAAGGAGAGAAAGAAATGGTGATGGTAGTATCTTAAAGAAAGCTCAAAGAAGAACCTATGTTAAAGAACATATACCCATACTTTATATGCTTCTTCAAGGGATGGTAGAATCGGACTTGGACCTATTATCTATAATCGAGATAAGAACCACAAGTATATATAAAAAGAAAGGAGGGTGATGCCACAAGCAAAGCTTGATAAGTTGATAAAGTTCCTCAAGAACTTGAAGAGAGGTTAATCTCACAAAACAAATATATTGATATCAAGTTGTCTCTTACAAATGAAATGACAAAGCCTATTTATAGGCTAGCAAAGGGTGTGGTCGAATAGTAAGGTAATGTTTCGGCTAGGCATAATAACTTTACAAAGGGTTTCAGTACTTTGAATGGTTGCCTTGGTGTTGGTTCATGTTGTCGACCACTCTTGATGAATAATAAGATGCTTGTTCACATTATCGTCCATCTTGGTAACTCCTCAAGCTTTGGCTGAATAGTTTCCTTGGTTTACCTTGTGCCTCTTCATGATTTAAGCATCTTTTTGGCTGAAATAACTTCACCAATGAACGTCTCCCTTCAATGGTGACCTTTTATGGCACCAACTTTCACGAAAGGACATGATACTTGGATGGCACCTCTTCATGAAAAGGTAGGTTGCAAGGTTAGTGAGCTGATGATGCACTGGTCGTTAATGCTCCTTGATGTATTGATTCATTTGGAAGCTCATCGTGAAAAGGCATAACCCGAAAAGGCATGATTTTAGAAAAAGTGATTTTTCACAAAATTGATGTCCTTTGGCCATAGATGATGTCTATTCAAGTCCCAAGCTGAATTCAAGTCTTTTTCTAGCTCAAATCTTCAGTTCAATCCAACTATGAGCTCACTTGGCAATGGTTAGCAACAGACAACTTTTCACCATTTGTTCTTCATGCTCTCTTGAGTAATCCTATGTAAGTTTTCCTAGCTCTTTGTCCTTGGTTAAGCTCAAATTCAGCTCCCAAGTTATTGTATATGGTGGAACCTGTAAGAAACATAAAAAGCTTATATTAAAATTTAACCTAAGTACTTAAGCATATAATATAAAGATGTGGACTATATGTTATATGCATGAATATCATATAACATGATATTCATAATAAATGATAAATGGATACATGTAATTATTATATCATAAGAAATGATATCTAATCATATAATATATTTGAATGATATGAAAGACATGATAAACTAAGCATATGATGGTATGAATGATATGATAATTTATACTATCATATGAATGGATGTTTATGATAGAATAGATTGTATAAATGATATAACATAAGATAAGGTAAGAAAGAACCCCCTTATAAGCAGCAATAAAGAACGTCCATGCTATAATCAAGTTATGGAGAAAGTTGGTCTCGGTCATGCGTGTATCAGATTCAAAGGGAGTTCTTCCTTTATTCATCCTTTACTTGCTCATCTATGCATGAAATTGTATGACCATAGCATAAAGAAAATAAACACGATGGTCTCACCATCAATCCATGTATGATAATAATTGAAATCGGGAGGAAGAGATATGATTTCTCACCTTGGGTTCCTTGAAAAGCAACAGTACAACAATGACTCATAATCTCATGAATGATTCGTAGCCTTCACTAAATAATCGTCTCGGCCTCTAGTCTGCTCACCCGATTGAAAAACTATTGTGATACAGTTCAACCTAGCCTCACTTGGATGGATGGTGAAGTCAAGGTTGTACCTTTGATTGTTTCGATCTAGGAAAGCAACAAGTATCCTACACAAACAAGAAAGCTAAAAAAAATGGTTAAATGAAAGTAAAGAAATGGAAAGATAAATATGGCAGCGAAAAATATATATAAGTTGGTGATATGTTTAAAGGAAATGATGAAGTATGGTAATAGAAGTAGAATGAAGGTGATGGAGATGAATATGAAAAGTAGTATCTCAAAGAAGACTCAAAGAAGAACCAACGTTAAAGAACAAAGACCCAAACTTTATATTGCTTCTTTAAGGGATGGTAAACAAGGGCTTTGACCCACTATATATAAAGAGATAGGAACCAGAAGTATCAGGGTGACATAGATAGGGGTGACGCCAGAAGCATAAGCTTGATAAGTCGATAAAGTTCACTTAAGAACTAAAGAGAGAAACTCTCACAAATATTTGATTAAACAAAGTGAATTGGTTCTTACAAATGAAATGGAAACCTATTTATAGGCCTAAGAGATGTCTAGGATGTACTTACAAGATTTAATGATTGAACATTCATGGATGAATGTTCATCCTTAAGTAGATACAATGTACGTCCCCTATGCAAGTTCATGGACTAATAAAATAAATGAATGTTCATCCATTTAAGTGAATACATCTTCATAGCCAAATTCATCCTCTCTTGATGTGAACATGTTGGTTCATTTCCTTGCATGAATTTGCAAGAATGTTTCATTGTATGTTCGGCCCCCTTTGGAATGCATGCACCAAGTGTGAACGTGACTCATAGGCTCACTAGGCTCACTTCATGCACTTGGATTTGGTGAATGAGTTTGAAAATAATGCATCCATCTCCATTGAATATGAACAAGTTATTTAGCCTCCTTGTATGATTGTACACGCCATAAATGGATTCATGAAGGTGGAAATGCATCAGGTGTGAACATGGCTCTTTATTTGGTGTAAATCCCGTACTTATTTCCAGCCTGTACTGTCTTAATTAATCTGGGTATATCTTGAGCTCCCAATATCGGATTGATATGATTAAAAGTGCGTTGGAAATATAAGAGATAGGGGATTAAATGTTAAGAAGACTTAATCACCCAAAGATGCTTGGAACATGTTCAAAAAATGACGATCAATCTGACTGACGTGAACTGTTCATCCAACTCTTCAATTGCCTTTAGTTTACTTAGCATCCAATGTACCTAGACAAAGTATGTAAACAAATAATTAGATAGGAATTGAGCTATTATAATTATGAATGCATTTTTCCACCTATGTTGTGAATGCAAATGAGCTAACTATGAATGCATATGCATTGAATGAGTTATATAAAGATGTGAATTAATAAGTCATGCATGAATATCATATATTATACATATAAATGACAACATATAATATTCAAGCAAAAATTAAGAATAAGATAAACATATTCACATGACATGTAATGCATAAATGAGTAAATAAATAATAAAATAAGGTAAGACTCCCTTAGAATCAACAAGGCAGAACGTCCATGAAATGATCATGTGTTGAAGAAGTTTGGTCCTTGGCATGATCGCATCATATTGAGAGCAAACTCTTTCTCGAAAATTGTTTTTAGGAGTTTCAAAATTTCAGTAAAAATGGTAAGAGATTGCTAGACCAACATCTCTCTTTTATATGTGATGTAAGGGTAATGTACCCTTAATTGATTGTGGATCTAGGAAGGAAGCAAAAGAATCTGCAAGTAAGTGAATAACTCAAACAAAGTGGCTTGGTAGTTGATGTAGGTGAATATGGAATGCTATTTCCTGATTTAAGAATGGTTGCGGAAGTGTTGTTGAAATGAAAATGGTTCGTGTTCATGAAACAAGGGAAAAGGGTAGAATAATATCTTAAATAGACTAAGGAAGAACTAGTGCTATAAGAGAGCAAATACCCAGCCTTATAATTATAATTAAGGGGTGTCAGAAAGTACATGGGCCCACTAGATAGTAATATAGAAACCACAAGTATCAAATAAAAATAATGGAGACCATAAGTATAGAAATAATTGATAAGTCGATAAAAGTTACCAAGGGCTTGAGAAAAGAGAGAAATCTCACTTGAATTAAATATAAAAATTTTGTGTTTCAAAGAAAAAGGACTAGCCTATTTATAGAAATGAAGGGATATGACCAAATGGATATATGGTGATTCAGCTAGCCCTTGTGTCCTTTTAAAAATACATAATTCTTTGAATAATTATCTAGAAGCATTGGTGATGTTTCGGCTATGTTGGAGAGTCATGATCTTTGGTCGAATAGTACTTGAATCCTTTCAATTTGGCGCCCAATTAAAGCAACACATTCCTTGGCCGAATGGTGAGATCCTTTGATGTTTGGCGTGCCTAGAGAGCCTATATGACTTGCACACGCCTTGCTAGTCATATGAGAGGCACATGGATCCCTAGGAAGCTTATGATGAGGCCTTGATCATGTGATGAGTTGTGGGCAGCATAGGCATGAGGTAGTCTTCTTCCAAGCTTGAGAAGCTAAGCTTAATCAAGTAGGGTCTGTTTTTGAATGAGCTTTCTAGCCTTGGTCTCCTAAGCTCCTTAACATCACTTTTAGCTACTTTCAGCTACTTTCAGCTGCCCATGTTGTCACTTTTAGCAACTTAGGTTCAAATTACTCTTCTAGCTCGGTTTAGCTACAAGTTAGCTCCTCCAGCTGAATTGATCTTTGACTCCATGAGTTGCTTGAATCCTTTTGAGCTGATTATGAGCTGCCAATGAATGCCAAATACTCTACCAAGCTGCCATTATGTGTGCCTGCCTTAGATGTACCTACATGTGCAAAGAAAACAAGATAAATCAAAGTGATTGAGCTGGAATGAATGTAAATGCATGCTACCATGTGTGAATACATGCTTGTGAGCTAAAGAATGATATCAAGAGCTAAGTATAATATGATATTATATTAAGGAGCTAATATATATGCCTTATGAGCTGAATTGAACTGAAATGAGCTAGGAAATGAAGGATTAACATGTTGTCAATTCATGAGTGAAATGAAACCTATCTAAATGAATGTAAAACTAAGATGAATCAATAACATGCTTAATATGGAACTAAAAAATCATCATACAACAAGTAATATAAAAGATGTGTAAATGTTAAGTTAAATTTCAGCTATTAGAACATTATATAACTTAGCATTAAGTGGTGTTAGCTTGTCAAATGAATCAAAAGTATCAAGACACTTAGTTAAGAGTATTTCCCTGAATTGTTTGGCTCTAGATCGAGTAACGGGACCTTGTGGCATTACTTATGGGTCTAGTGTAGGCATTACCACATCATCCCCCTTCTTTTAGGAGATTTGTCCCCAAATCATTTCCATCCTCAAATGGTGACAAACCGGATAAATTGAAAGAAGCACTTACACCACCAAACTCACTAGGTAATTCTAGCTTATATGCATTGTCGTTTATCTTTCCATAATTTGGAATAGGCCGTCTCCTCGCGGTAGAAGTTTGGACTTCCTTTGATTTGGGAACCGTTCCTTCCTAAAATGCACCCAAACCAATCACTAACTTCAAAGGTTACCTTCCTCCTTCATTTGTTGGCTTGCTACTCATATTGTCGAGTTTTTCTTTCAATGTTTTCTTTTACTTGTTGATGGAGCTTTTTCACCAATTCTTCATTTTCCTTTCCATCTTTTCTTACTAATTGATCACAAGGAAAAGGAAGTAAGTCCAAAGGAGTTAAAGGGTTAAAGTTGTACACTACCTCAAATGGGGAATACTTTGTTGCTGAATGAATGATGCGGTTGTATGCAAATTCCACATGCGGTATACATTCTTCCCATGCCTTGATGTTTTTCTTGATGATGGATGATGTACGCCTATCTATGCCCTCAATGAAGAAGATGATAGATAGCCTTATTGTTGTCCCAATCCAGGAAATGATAGCAAATATTACTCCATATTCAATAAGAATGGGTGCAATATAATAAGGATAAGAAAATGGATTAGTAATGATGATAATGATGGAAATAAAAATAAAATGAAATGAATTAAGGATGAAGAAATTATTAGAGTTGATGCGGAAAAAGTATGGCAATGGAGGCCATCAAAGATGTTGTCAAAGATGGCCTTGATGTAATGGTATGCACGTCAATGAATGGTGATGAGGATCGATAGATGTTTAGGTGAAAGATAATGAAGATGGTGGTTGGAATGGAAATAGAATCTTAGACAAGTTAAAGAAGAAATTATACTATAGAGTGTATAGTCCCAGACTTTACAAACTCGAATAAGGGATGGTGTTTAGGACTTAAACCCACTAGTCATGGAAACTAGGAATTATAAGTATCAAGTGAAAGAAGTGACGCCACAAGTATAAAGAATTATACTTGCTTAATCGATATAGTTCTTAAAAGAACTTGAAGAGAGATTTCTCATAAAATAAGTTTGATTTTTTTAAAAGGTTGTTTACAAATGAAATAAGCCTCTCTATTTATAGGAGTTGAGAAGGCTGGCTGAATAGATATGTGCCCATTCGACAAAGTACACGTTTTAATGAAAATGCATAACTATTAGGATGAATGAACAAGTCTGATGTAATCCAAATTAGCAACATAAATGGACTTGCATCTCTAACCTTTCACAATAATCAAGGGGGATTTTCTCTAACTTATTCTTTCTTTATACCATAGTTATGATCATATTTTACATACATTACATTTATATCTATGATGATGATATTATGTAATGTATGAAGTTATTATTATGAACCACATATTTATATGATTATATCTTATATTACTTAGCTTATAATATGTTTTTTTTGTAGGTACATGTTCGAAAACATGATGGGAGATGACTTAAAGCTAGTATTGGAGTCCAAGAGCTATGGAAACTTGACTAGGACAACTCCGGGATAGCTCAAGAACATTTTGGGACAAAGTTGCCAGTTGACCCCCGAGCTTATAGCTGACTTGAGTTGGACTTTTGAGCTACCTAGAGACCTCATTTCAGCTGGAGAGTTGCACCATCATCACCACCACATATAGCACTTCAAATATGGTCTAGGTCAATTTTTGTGGATTCGTACCTTTTCACAAAGAGTTGTCATTCCAAGAGGTTCCTTTTCACAAGGAGTTGTCTTAAAACTCACCTACATCTCCTTCATCTATGGCTAGCTCATCTTCAGCTCAAACACATGGAAAGTAGCTCAAATGATGAAAGGTTACCTTAAGCAAATATGACCTTTCATAACAAGTTGATGCCCAATTGATAACATGTCATTTAGACACACTATGTCATGCCTAACTTGCTGCTTATCTTCACGCCAAGGAGGAGCCACATCATAAGTATCCTATGCCACCCATGTAAGTTCCTCATGACCAGCTACCCATGTGCCATGCGTGTGGATGAAATGGGTGCCAAAGTGAAGAGGCTTCTCTCTATTTGGCCAAAGCATCACCTTGTTTCAAAGTTGGCGCCAAGATGAACCATAAGGAGACCATTCGACCAAGGACATTTCCTTTCATCCAAGCATAATACTTTTTCAATTTAAATCATGTACTTTGCCAAAAAGGCATGTATCTATTCGGCCAAACCTTTGCAAGCCTATAAATAGGCTTTGGCAATCATTTGTAAACACAACCCTTTTGAACCATTGATACTTAGAGTTCTTAGTTCCTATAGCTAGTGGGTTAAAGTCCTTGCTACCATCCCTTATAACGACTTATAAGAATCGGGTCTTTGGTCATCTATAGAATTGGTTCATTCTTAGTCCTATAAGATACTATTTAACCATCATCATGCTTGCCTATATCATCATCATTCCATTAAAATCCCTCCATCATTGAATTATACATCATATATCATCAAGGATCACGTGCATCATCACCATTGGAGGCCGAATTCTTTTATATTTGAAGGACAATTCAACAAGACTTCCACATCCTATCTTTGATAACATTTCTATCCATTTCATTTATTTCCATTTCCATTTCCTTTCTTAATGATCCATTTACTTAATCATTTCTTTCTTATTTTGTACAAATTACTTATTGATTCAAGTGTATCATTTGGTGTCTCTCCTAGATCGGGAAACAACAAGGCTGCCAACTTCTCCAACATTGAAGAAGCTTGAATAGCCTTACATCAGAGTCCCTTAGTCTTCATGTTGGTTTAACTATCTCTTCACAGAGGGACTTAATTATTCGGCTAACAGATGCATGGAACCTTCCTGGGTTGAATGGTGAGATGTTGATTCATATTTGTGCCAAAACTTCTTGTGCAAGGCATGTGGGGGATGGTCGAATGGTCATGATGCTTGTCTCATACATCTTCGAGATTTAGGCCTCCTTTTGATAAAACCTCTTCAACAACATGCACCTAGATGTCATGGCACTTCAATGGACAACAACTTTCATAGAAGGTCACAATGGTTAAAAGGTAACCCTTCATGATTGAGCTAGTTCTAAGGTGAATGAGCTGGAGGTGAGCTGGCTATAGGTGATTTTTATGATGATGAGTGTTTTGGCAACTCTTTGTGAAAAGTAATCTTCGGGAAAGACACTTTTTTGCGAAAAGGTATAATTTATGAAAATTTGACATGACCCATATTTGAAGTATTTTGAATGGTGATGTTGATGGTGCATCTCCCCAGCTGAAATGAAGTAATCTTCTAGCTTAAATCTTCAGCTCAATACAGTTATGAGCTCACTTTTCACCGGACAACTTTTTACCAATTCTTCCTTATGCTCGCCTAAGTGTTCCTATATGAGTCTCATAGCTTTAGCCTTCATCGTTTAGCTCAAATCATCTCCCTTAGGTGTGGCCAAATGCACCTTTATTCAAGGATAAAGAAATTAAGTTAAGTATATGAAATACTGATACATGCATGGTAAGACTCCAGCTCAACCACTTGAGACATCCACACACTAAGTCACAAGGAGTTATTCTATCATTCTTTTACTTTATTATTCTATTACATATTTAATTTATATATACATCATATATGTACATGTTGTACTTAAAGATAAACATACTTTGATCATTCATATTTATTCATATGAAATATCTATAACTTAATCATTATTGTTGCTACATGATATTAATTCACAACTTTACTTAGTTTATAATCATTTGCACATGTTTTGTATCCATTTAAATTGATTTCATTATGTTCTTAATATGGCAGCATGTTATTTATAAATTACTTAGCTCATTATATATTATTTCAGCTCCTTAGTCATATACATTAGCTCACCTATATTATATCATATGGTTCTTAGCTCATGACATGCATTCATAGCTCATAAGTCTACCAACATGCATGGTAGCAAGGTAATTCATTCATTCTATCTCATTTACATCCATTTACCTTGTTTTCTTTGCACATATAGGTACATGGATGCACGGCACACATTAGGGCAGCTTGTGGGAGTATTTCAAATTCATATGCAGCTCACAATTAGCTTACAAAGGTTATGTCAGCTCATGGAGACTTAAGGAAAGCTCAACTCAACTGGAGGAGCTAGCATGTAGCTGAACCTAGCTAGATGAACCATTTGAAGTCAAGTTGCTATAAGTGATGCCAAGTACCGCTTAACATAGCTAAAGGAGATGCTAGGAAGCTTATGATGTCACGACTAGCAACCTTGTAACACATCAACTCTTACTTTCCTAGCTAGCTCACTACAAGATTAAATGAAGCTAAGACGTGCCTAGTTGTTTCCTACCTTCAACCCATACAAGAGACCACACCAAACATAACCCATTTGCAAGCTTTGTGGCCATCCAAACCGTGTACCTAGCATGTGCTTCCCTTGGGCACCAAATGAACAACCACTTCTCTATTCGGCCAAGACATGAGCATATGCTATGCGTATGCCTCCTTTAGGCACCAAATATGAATGGTTGCATAACCATTCGGGCAATCATCCTCTACTTTTCAAATTGGCGCCAAGATGAAGGGACTTGAAGACTATTTGGCCAAGCATTATACCTTCTCCATTTCAACTGAATCATCATATCTTTTTAGCATTTAAGTTATGTCATTTTAAAGAGAAACAAGGGACGGCCAAAACACCTTGTATCCATTCGGCCACACCCCTTCAAAGCCTATAAATAGGTTGCCATATTTTAATTGTAAGACACTTTCATATATTTTAATCAAGTGAGGTTTCTCCATTTTTCTCAAGTCCTTGGTGACTTTTATCGACTTATCAATTATATTTATGCTTGTGGCATCAACCCCTTTTCTTGATACTTGTGGTTCCTATCTCATTTTGATGTGATCCTGTCTAGCACTAACTATCTTCATGACATACTCACATCATTTAAGATCCATCAAGTTCGATCTAAGGGAGTTATACCTTACTTTATCTTAAATTTACTCATTTATGCACTATGTATTATTATGAGCATACATTTGCATATTAGACTCTACTTGAATTATCAAAATATGAGCTTTCATTTATTATGTCATATGGTTTGCATCATTGATTGATATTCAAGCATATAATCTATAGTTATAATAATAATATTCATTATCATATGATGCATGAGTTATTATTATAACCTATAGTCCACATATTTATATTATATGTTATTTACTTTAAATACTTAGCTTATATTATGCTTTCTTTTGTAGGTGCATATTTGGCCACATGACGGGAGCTAAATTTGAGCTTAACTAAGGATAAGGAGCTAGGAAAATTTATATAGGATGACTCGGGAGATCATGAAGAACAAATGGTGAAATGTTATCAGTTGACCCCCGAGCTCATAGCTAACTTGAGCTAGCTAGAGATTTCATTTCAGCTGGAGAGTTGCACCATCATCACCACCACATAGAGTACTTCAAATATGGTCTATGTCAATTTTTTTTTGGATTCGTACCTTTTCGCGAATAGTTGCCATTCCAAGAGGTGCCTTTTTATAAGGAGTTGTCCTATGACTCATCTTCATGTAATTCATCTATGGCCAGCTCATCTTCAGCTCAAACACATGGAAAGTAGCTCAAATGATGAAAAGTTACCTTCCACAAATGTGACCTTTCATGAAAAATTACTTCCCATTGAAGACCATGACACCTAGATGCACGTTGGGAGCTAAGTCACGCCTAGTTGCTACCTATATTCATTCCATGGACTTCAAGACATCATCCTATGGTTGCAACCTCACCAAAGCCTTGCAAGAAGACCCATGTGCGTTCAAGTAGGCTGCCATGTGAATCATTCAAGCATGTGCACTCCATGTGACATCAAATTGGCGCCAAAACACCAATGGATGCTTCCTATTCGGCCAAAGACTCTTTCCTCTTCATTTGGGCGCTCAAATAACTTCCAAATGCATTCAAATCATACTTAGGGCCGAACCAACACATACCCTTTCGGCCAAGAGCATGTATCTTCATTTAAATCATGTATTTTCATCAAAAATCAGGTATTTTCAAAGGGGTTTCAACCTTGGCCGAACCATCAATTATGTTTTCAGCCTAAACCCTTTGAAAACTATAAATAGGCTATTACCTTCATTTTTAATCATCTCATCTCATATATAAAAATTACTCTTGTGAGTTATTTCTCTTCAAAGTTCTTTGTGAACTTATCGATTAAACAAGTATAATTCCTATACTTGTGGCGTCATTCCTTCCATCCTGATTCCTAAATTACTAGATTAATATCTAGTGGGTTGAAGACACTATCACCATCCTTCAAATAAGTTTGTGAAGACCGGGATTATGCTCCTTAGCATTATTTATTCTTTGGCGTGTTTGAGATACAACAACAAAACCATCTTCATTTCATCATCAACACCATCATCTTCATCCATCAAGACCATCAATTCCGCAACCATCTCTATCCTTTATTTATTTCATTTCATTTCATTCCTTATCTTTATCATTTCATTAATCTTCCTTTATTAATCATTTTTCCTTTTATTATCTATGTTGCAGCCAAGCTTATAATTAAAGGACAACAATACTTGTCAATCCTAGATCGGGACACAATAAGGCTATCTACTATCTTCTCTCAAAGCGTGTAGATCACCTTACATCACATTTATAGATAGAGGGTCCAAGTCCTTTTCTACAACCCTTTAGAAAGATTTGTAAGGCTAGGTCTTTGCTCATTATAACATTGATTCTTCCTTGATCTTTCTAAGAAACCATCTTCACCATCATTTCTTTCATAAACCTACACCATAGCCAAATACTTAACTATCTTCCGCAACTCTGAATCATTATAAAAGCCTACCTTTCACCCTTACATCAACTATGAAGCCATTATATTTTGATGATTCACTTATTGCAGGTTGTTTTGCTTCTTTCCTAGATCCAAAATAAATTAAGGCACGAGTACCTTACATCAAGTCAGTATTCAGAGTTTTGGTGGAAGAAGCAACGTGCAACAACAACTATTCAAAATACAAAACGAAATAACTCTTGAAGAAGGAATACTCATAAAGGTACCTGTTGGTGATATACATTCCAAAGAAAGGCCTTTAGTGATACATTCTTTTAAAGAGGTGCTTCCGAAAGATACTTATTCCCAAAGATGTTTGAAAGAGACGCCACTTTTGGAGTCCTATTTATTCAAAGGGTAAATAAGCCAGGGACAAAATGAGTGCACCAAGGAGGAAGACGAAACTATTCAGCTTATATCATTACTCCCACAGACTAAAAAGACTTTCGATTTGAGGACAAATCGCCTTAAAAAAGGGGGGATGATAAATGCATGGTCAGACTCAAACTCAACCACTTGAGACATCCACACATTAGGTCACAGGGAGTTTTTCTATTATTATTTTACTTTATTATTCTATTACATATTTACTTTGATATATACATCGTATATTTACATGTTGTACTTAAAGATAAACAAACTTTCATCATTCATATTCATTTGATGAAATATCTATAACTTAATCATTATTATTGTTGCATGATATTAATTCACATCTTTACATAGTTTATAATGATTTCCATATATTTTGTATTCATTTAAATTGATACATTATGTTCTTAATATGGCAGCATGTTATTTATCAATTAGTTAGCTCATTATATATTATTTCAGATCCTTAGTCATATACATTAGCTCACCTATATTATATCATATGGTTCTTAGCTCATGACATACATTCAAAGCTCATAACTCTACCAACATGCATGGCAGCAAGGTAATTCATTCATTCCATCTCATTTACATCCATTTACCTTGTTTTCTTTGCATATATAGGTACATGGATATACAACACACATTAAGGAAACTTTTGGGAGTATTTGAAATTCATATGCAGCTCAAAATTAGCTCACAAAGGACATGTCAGCTCATGGAGACTTATGGAAAGCTCAACTCAGCTAGAGCAGCTAGCATGTAGCTGAACCTAGTTGGATGAACCATTTGAAGTCAAGTTGCTATAAGTGATGCCAAGTGCAGCTGAACATAGCTAAAGGAGATGCTAGGAAGCTTATGAAGTCAGGCTAGCAAGCTTGTAACATATCAGCTCTTACTTGCCTGGCTAGCTCCCTACAAGATTGAATGAAGCTAAGACGTGCCTAGTTACTGCCTACCTTCAACCTATGCACGAGACCACACCACACGTAGCCCATGTGTAAGCCTTATGACCAGCCAAGCCGTGTACCTAGCATGTGTTTCCCTTGGGTGCCAAATGAATAACCACTTCTCTATTTGGCCAAGACATGAGCATATTCTATGCGTATGCCTCCTTTAGGCACCAAAGATGAATGGTTACATAATTATTCGGCCAAGCATCCTCTATTTTTAAAATTGGCACCAAGTTGAATGGACTTGAAGACTGTTCGGTGAAGCATTATACATTCTCCATTTCAACTGAATCATCATATATTTTTAGCATTTAAGTTATGTCATTTTAAAGAGATACAAGGGATTGCCGAAACACCTTGTATCCATTTGGCCACGCCCCTTCAAAACCTATAAATAGGCTGCCATATTTCAATTGTAAGACACCTTCTCATATATTTTAATCAAGTGAGGTTCTCTCTTTTTCTCAAGTCCTTGGTGACTTTTATCGACTTATCAAGTATATTTATACTTGTGGCGTCAACCCCTTTCCTTGATACTTGTGGTTCCTATCTCATTTATAGATAAAGGGTCCAAGTCCTTTTCTACCACCCCTTAGAAAGATTTGTAAGGCTGGGTCTTTGCATATTATAGCACTGGTTCTTCCTTGATCTTTCTAAGATACTATCTTCACCATCATTTCTTTCATAAACCTACACAATTAACTATCTTTCGCAACTCTGAATCATTATAAAAGCCTACCATTTCGCCCTTACATCAATTACCAAGCCATTCTGTTTTGAGTCATTCACTTATTGCAGGTTGTTTTGCTTCCTTCCTAGATTCATAATCAATTAAGGTACGAATACCTTACATCAAGCCGATATTCAAAGATTTGGTGGAAAAAGCAACGTGCAACAACAACAATTCAAAATACAAAAAGAAGTAACTCTTGAAGAAGGAATACTGATGTGATCCAATTCAACATCATGTTTATCATGGCTATTCCACCCTTACAAGGGAAGAAAGTTTCTAACTTTACACATATATATGTTTATTTCAAGTATTTTAATATAGTTATTTTCATTTACATATACTATAGCTATTATGATGATAACATAACCATTAATATGTGAGATATAAGTTATCATAATATACTATAGTCACATTCTTATAATATACACATTATATAAGTTTATATACTTAGTTTATTTTCTTATGTTATGCATGTAGGCACATTCAGCCAATACTTGGGAGCTGCATTGGAGCTAAATGGAGCATGTAACAGCAAGGAAACTTACATGGGATCGATTAGGAGAGCCCTAGGAACAATTGGTGAAAAGTTGACCGAAGGCCTTGCGCTCATAGCTGGATTGAGCTACAAGATGACTTTATTTCAGCTGGGGAGTTACACCATCATCATTACCACTTAGGACACTTCAAATATGTCCTAAGTCCAAATTTGTGAAATCGTACCTTTTCGCGAATAGTTACCACCTCAAGAGGTACCTTTTCACAAGGAGCTGCCCAAACGTTCACCATGTTACAAGTCATCTATGGCCAGCTCACTTTTATCTCATTCACACCCAAAATAGCTCAAACATGAAGGGTTACCTTTTCTAAACATTGTGACCTTTCATGAATGATGTTGCCCATGAAGATGCCTTTTCATCTAGAAGCACGTTGGTGAAGGAATTACTAGCATTGGAAGCTTAAATCACCAAGAGACATGAGATAGAGCTCCATGCCTATTCGGTCACACCACATGCCTTGCACATGGAAGCTTTGGCACCAAACATGATAAGGCACATGACTATTCGACCAAGGAGAGGAAATTGGCGCCAAGATGAACAAGCATGCACCATTCGGCCAAGGGAGATGTCTCTCCACCCTTTGACCGAATCATTAAGGCCTTTCATGAAGAGTTAGCCAAACCATCACAAGCCCAAAGGACTTAATCATTCATCTCAAGCATTATGTATTTTCCTAAAGATATGTATCTAGCCGAAACATCATGTAACCATTCGACCAAGCCCTCTCATTTCCTATAAATAGAGTTGCTTGCCTTCATTTGTACTCATCTCATCTCTTATATAAAATATACTCTTGTGAGTTATTTCTCTTCAAAGTTCTTTGTGAACTTTATCGATTAAACAAGTATAATTCATATACTTGTGGCGTCATTCATTCCATCCTGATTCCAAAATTCCTAGATTGATATCTAGTGGGTTTAAGACACTATCACCACCCCTCAAACAAGTTTTTGAAGACCAGGATTATGCTCGTTAGCATTATTTCATCTTTGGCGAGTTTGAGATACAAATCAACACCATCTCCATTTCATCATTGCCACCATCAACAATATCCATCAGTACCATCAATTCCGCAACCATCTCTATCCTATCTTTATTTTATTTCATTACTTATATTATTATTCCTTTATTTAAGTCCATAATTAATCATATTTTATTATCTTATTTTTCAGCCCAAACTTATAAATTCAAGGACATCAGTACTTGTCAATCCTAGATTGGGACACAATAAGGCTATCTACTCTCTTCTCCCAAAGCGTGTAGATTCAGCCTTACATCAAGCGGTAATCAGAGCATAGTTGGATTGACATCAAAATTGTCATTGGCGTGCAAAGAAAAAAGAAGTTCAAAAGCAAAAAAAGACTCCAACAAAATTAGAGTGCAAAAAGAAAGAAAAAGACTAAAAGATGAAAAAAAAAATTCAGAAAAGAAAAAGAAATTTCAAAGAGAAAGCAAGCCAAGGAAAGTGCTCTACCAATGCAAGTACATCAAAGAGGCCTATCTACACTAATAGAAGATAACCTTATTATTTCTTGAGAAAGGTTGCAGTAAGTGTTGTTTCTTGAATTGTAAGTCACCTCTTTCTTTTCCATAATTTCATTTTCCTTGTCTTCAACCATTTCCTTCTTTTAAAATACCTTTGAATACTTTATTCTACCTTTCCATTTCTTCTATTTTCTACCGTAACCTATTTGCAACCGACGCACACAAGGAAAAAATTAACTTGCTCTAATCTTGAGTAAGTTCTTCAAAGGACTTAGCAAGAGAAATTGAGTGGAAAAAGGCTATTGAGAGAGTGAGATCAGAAGGGGAATTATTAAAAGTCAAATATATATATTCCTGAGAGTAAACACGAGTGTTGATGATGTAAGGCGAATCTACACACTTTGGTGAGAAGAGTAGATAGCCTTATTGTGTCCCGATCTAGGATTGACAAGTACTGATGTCCTCGAATTTATAAGTTTGGGCTGCAAAATAAGATAAGAAAATATATTTAATAATGGACTTAATAAAGGGTAATAATATAAGTAATGAAAATAAATAATAAGAATGAAATGAAATAAATAAAAAGATAGAGATGGCTGCGGAATTGATGGAAGCGATGGATGATGTTGATGATGAAATGGAAATAGTGGTGATGTTGTATCTCAAACACGCCAAAGATGAAATAGTGCTAAGGAGCACAATCCCGGTCTTCACAAACTTGCTTGAGGGGTGGTGATAGTTTCTTCAACCCACTAGATAACAATCTAGGAATTTAGGAATCAAAATAGAAGGAATGACGCCACAAATATAGGAATTATACTTGCTTAATCGATAAAGTTCACAAAGAACTTTGAAGAGAAATAACTCACAAGAGTAATTTTATATATGAGATGAGATCGGTACAAATGAAGGCAAGCCACTCTATTTATAGGAAATGAGAGGGCTTGGCCGAATGGTTACATGATATTTCGGCTAGATACATGACTTTAGGAAGATATATAATGTTTTAAAATGAAAGATCAAGTCATTTGGGCTTGTGATGGTTCGGCTAACCCTTCATAAAGGGACTTGATGATTCGGCTAAGGATGGGAAGACATCTCCCTTGGCCGAATGGTGATGCTGGTTCATCTTGGCGCCATTTCTCTTCTCTTTAGCCGAATGGGTTTGTATCTCCTCAAGTTGGCACCAAATGTTCTCATGTGCATGGCATGTGATGTGGCCGAATAGGCATGGAGCTCTATCTCATGTCTCTTGGTGATTTAAGCCTCCAATACTAGCAAACTCTTCACCAACGTGCTCCTAGATGAAAAGGCATCTTCATGGGCAGCATCATTCATGAAAGGTCACAATGTTTGAGAAATGTGTCCCTTCATGTTTGAGCTATTTAAGGTGTGAATGAGCTGGTGGTGAGCTGGCCTTAGATGACTTGTAACATGATGAATGTTTGGGCAGCTCCTTGTGGAAAAGTACCTCTCGAGGTGGAAACTATTCGCGAAAAGGTACTATTTCACAAATTTTGACTTATGACATATTTGAAGTGTCCTAAGTGGTAATGATGATGGTGTAACTCCCCAGCTGAAATAAGTTCATCTTGTAGCTCAAATCTTCAGCTCAATCCAGCTATGAGCTCACGGCCTCCGGACAACTTTTCACTAATTGTTCCTTGTGCTCTCTTAATCGATCCCATGTAAGTTTCCTTGCTGTTACATGCTCCATTTAGCTCCAATGTAGCTCCCAATTGTTGGCTGAATGTGCCTACATGCGTAACATAAAGAAATAAACTAAGTAAATGAACTTATGCAATGTAGTATATAATAATGTAGACTATAGGTTATTTAATATTCAATATGTAACATATTAAACAACCTATTATCTAATGGTTCTTTCTCATTAAAATATTTTAAAACATTAAGGCACTTATGAGAAAGTACTTCCCTGAATTGTTTTGCCTTTGCACGAGTGATATGTCCAATGGGCATGACTTCAGGATCTATTTGTGTAGTTGTGATCACATCATCCTCCCCTTCTTTTGAACGATTTGTCCTCAAATCGTCGTTGTCTTCAAATGGAGAAAGATCTAAAATATTAAAAGTTGCACTTACATTGTATTCACCAGGTAGATCCAATTTGTATGCATTATCATTGATCTTCTTAATGATTTGGAATGGTCCATCTCCTCTTGGCAACAATTTGGATTTCCTTTGGGAAGGGAAACGTTCTTTTCTGAAATGCACCCACACCCAATCACCTTCTTCCAATTTTAGTGGCTTGCGTCGTTTATTTGCTTGTTGTTCATATTGTCTTGTCCGTTTTTCTATATTGTCTCGAACTTGCTGATGAAGTTTCTTAACGAAATCAGCCTTGCTCTTGCCATCTTTGTTGATCATGTGTTCCTGAGGCAAAGGAAGAAGATCTAAAGGTGTTAAGGGGTTAAATCCATATACTACCTCAAATGGTGACATCTTGGTTGTTGAATGGACTGCCCGATTATATGCAAATTCAACGTGTGGTAAACATTCCTCCCAAGCTTTGATGTTCTTTTTGATGATAGATCTCAACAATGTTGATAGTACTCGATTTACCACTTCGGTTTGCCCATCTGTTTGAGGGTGACACGTTGTGGAGAAAAGCAACTTTGTCCCAATCTTACTCCATAACGTCCTCCAAAAATGGCTAAGAAATTTGACATCTCTATCAGAAACTATAGTTCTTGGAACGCCATGTAATCTCACAATTTCTTTGAAGAACAAGTTAGCCACATGTGTTGCATCGTCTGTCTTGTGGCATGGTATGAAATGTGCCATTTTGGAAAAACGATCTACAACAACAAATATTGAATCTCGTCTATTCTTGGTCCTTGGTAGTCCCATAACAAAGTCCATTGATATGTCAACCCATGGTGCTTGAGGAATAGGTAGAGGCATGTAAAGTCCATGAGGCATAACCTTTGATTTTGCCCTTTTGCAAGTGACACATCGTTCACATACCCTTTCAACGTCTCTCTTCATCTTAGGACAATAAAGGTGTTGTTTCAAAATTTCCAATGTTTTGCTTACTCCAAAATGACCCATGAGACCTCCTTCATGTGCTTCTCGAACAAGCACTTCTCGAAGGGATCCTTGAGGAATGCATAGACGCCCTTCTTTGAATAGATATCCTTCATGCCTATAAAACTTTTCATATGCACCTTTCTCACAAGCCTTATACTTTTCTTCAAAGTCATGGTCAGTAGCATAGCAATCTTTAATATATGAAAACCCAATTAACTTTGAATCAAGAGCATTAAGGAGAACATACATTCGAGATAGAGCATCGGCTACAATGTTTTCTTTACCTTTCTTGTAATGAATGACATAAGGGAACGACTCCAAAAACTCCACCCATTTGGCATGCCACTTGTTTAACTTATGTTGGCCCTTGATATGCTTTAAGGCTTCATGGTCGGTGTGTATGACGAATTCCTTTGGTAGAAGATAATGCTGCCAAACTTCAAGTGCCCTTATGAGAGAATACATCACTTTATCATAAGTTGGATAGTTTAGCAAGGCACCATTCAACTTTTCACTAAAATATGCAATGGGTCGTCCTTCTTGAGTCAAAACAGATTCCGATTCCAGAAGCATCACAATCCACTTCAAAAGTCTTATCAAAGTTAGGTAATGCAAGTAAAGGTGCCTTGGTTAGACATTCCTTCATTTTGTTAAAGGCATCTTCTTGTTCTTTGCCCCATGAAAAGATTGAATTCTTTTTAATGATCCCTGTTAAGGGGGTGGCAATAGAACTGAAATTAGGCACAAACCTTCTATAAAAACTTGCAAGACCATGAAAACTTTGGACTTGACTAATTGAAGTAGGTGTAGGCCACTCTTGAATGGCTTTGATCTTTTCAGGATCAACTTCAAGTCCCTGTGAACTTACAATAAAGCCTAAGAAGGTTAAACTGTTAGTGCAAAAGACACATTTCTTCATGTTTGCATAAAGCTTTTCCTTTTGAAGGGTTTCAAGAACATACCTTAAGTGTTGCACATGTAATTCCAAGTCATGACTATAAATAAGAATATCATCAAAATAAACCACACAAAACTTACCGATGAATGGTCTGAGTACATGATTCATTAACCTCATGAAGGTGCTTGGTGCGTTTGTTAATCTGAAAGGCATCACCATCCATTCGTACAATCCTTCCTTTTTCTTGAATGCTGTCTTCCACTCGTCTCCTTCTCGCATTCTGATTTGATGATATCCACTCTTTAAATCAATTTTAGAGAACATAGTGGCTCCACTCAATTCATCTAACATATCATCAAGTCTTGGTATAGGATGTCGGTATTTGATGGTAATTTGATTGATAGCACGACAGTCTACACACATTCTCCATGAACCATCCTTTTTGGGCACAAGTAACACCGGAACAGCACATGGACTCAAACTCTCTCGTATGTATCCTTTGTCCATCAATTCTTCAACTTGTTTCTGAAGTTCCTTGGTTTCTTCAGGGTTACTTCTATATGCTGGTCGGTTTAGAATGGATGCACCCGGTATAAAATCAATTTGATGTTCGATCCCTCTAATAGGTGGCAATCCACTAGGAATATCTTCTGGGAATAATTCTTCAAATTCCTACAACAAAGATGAAAGAGAAGAAGGCAAACCTTCTGGAATATTAGTCAAAATTAAGCTTTCCTTGTATCTAAGTACAATTAGAGCTTTGTAGGATAACAAATGTTTCCTAATGTCTTTTCCTCCAGCATATATGTTCATCTTCGTTGGTTCCTCTTTTTTGATAGATTTGAAAGCTTCAATGCTTTTCTTCAAAGCATCTTGATCTTCAGACACTTGATTTGGTAAAAGAGGAGTCAAAATGAATTTCTTTTCATTGTGATAGAAAGAGTACCGGTTTGTGAAACCATCATGGATAGCCTTCTTATCAAATTGCCAAGGCCTCCCTAGAAGTATATGGCACGCATTCATTGGAATGACATCACAAAGGACTTGATCTTGGTATTTCCCTATTGAAAAGGAAATGTTGACTTGTTTGGTGACTTTAACTTCTCCTCCATCATTTAGCCATTGTAGCTTGTATGGTGTAGGATGTTTAAGTGTCTTGAGTCCAAGTTTAGCCACCATTAAAGTGCTTGCAACATTGGTACAACTTCCTCCATCAATAATCATGAAACAAACCTTGTTGTTTACATGACATCTAGTGTGAAAAATGTTCTCTCGTTGATTATTCTCCATTGACTGAATATTCAAGGCTCTTTTTACTACATAAACTTGTCCTGAAACTTGAGACATTATTAGTAGATAAATAAAACAAAATAAACCTTACCAGCACACTCACAAAGTCTCACAAGTTCACTCCAAAGAAAAGATAAGATCACTCCACTCAACACTCGTGTTTACTCTCGGGAATATATCTTGGCTTTTAACAATTCCCCTTCTGATCTCACTCTCTCAATAGCCTTTTTCCACTCAATTTCTCTTGCTAAGTCCTTTGAAGAACTTACTCAAGATTAGAACAAGTTAATTCCTTCCTTATGTGCGTCGGCTGCAAATATGGTTAAGGTAGAAAGAATAGAAATGGAAAGGTAGAAGAAGGGATTCAAAGGTATTTAAAAGAAAGAAATGGTTGACGACAAGGAAAATGAAAGGATAGAAAAGGAAGAGGTGACTTACAATTCAAGAAACAACACTTACTGTAACCTTTCTCAAGAAAACAATAAGGTTATCTTCTCTTAGTGTAGATAGGCCTCTTTGATGTATTTGTAATGGCAGAGCACTTTCCTTGGCTTGCTTTCTCTTTTTGAACTTCTCATTTTCTTTTCTTTTCTTCTTTTCTTCTTTTTCTCTTCTTTTCTGATTTTTCTCTTCTTTTTGCACTCCAATTTGTTGAAGGAGTCTTTTTCTCTTTTGAATTTCTTTTTGCTTTGCACGCCAATGACACTTTTGTTGTCAATCCAACTATGCTCTGATTACCGCTTGATGTAAGGCGAATCTACACACTTTGGTGAGAAGAGTAGATAGCCTTATTGTGTCCCGATATAGGATTGACAAGTACTGATGTCCTCAAATTTATAAGTTTGAGCTACAAAATAAGATAAGAAAATATGTTTAATAATGGAATTAATAAAAAGGGTAATAATATAAGTAATGAAAATAAATAATAAGAATGAAATGAAATAAATAAAAAGATAGAGATGGCTGCGGAATTGATGGAAGCGATGGATGATGTTGATGATGAAATGGCAATGGTGGTGATGTTGTATCTCAAACACGCCAAAGATGAAATAGTGCTAAGGAGCACAATCCCGGTCTTCACAAACTTGCTTGAGGGGTGGTGATAGTGTCTTCAACCCACTAGATAACAATCTAGGAATTTAGGAATCAAAATGGAAGGAATGACGCCACAAGTATAGGAATTATACTTGCTTAATCGATAAAGTTCACAAAGAACTTTGAAGAGAAATAACTCACAAGAGTAATTTTATATATGAGATGAGATCGGTACAAATGAAGGCAAGCCACTCTATTTATAGGAAATGAGAGGGCTTGGCCGAATGGTTACATGATGTTTCGGCTAGATACATGACTTTAGGAAGATACATAATGTTTTAAAATAAAAGATCAAGTCATTTGGGCTTGTGATGGTTCGGCTAACCCTTCATAAAGGGACTTGATGATTCGGCTAAGGATGGGAAGACATCTCCCTTGGCCGAATGGTAATACTGGTTCATCTTGGTGCCATTTCTCTTCTCTTTAGCCGAATGGGTTTGTATATCCTCAAGTTGGCGCCAAATGTTCTCATGTGCATGGCATGTGATGTGGCCCAATAGGCATGGAGCTCTATCTCATGTCTCTTGGTGATTTAAGCCTCCAATGCTAGCAAACTCTTCACCAACGTGCTCCTAGATGAAAAGGCATCTTCATGGGCAGCATCATTCATGAAAGGTCACAATGTTTGAGAAAGGTATCCCTTAATGTTTGAGCTATTTAAGGTGTGAATGAGCTGGTGGTGAGCTGGCCTTAGATGACTTGTAACATGATGAACGTTTGGGCAGCTCCTTGTGGAAAAGTACCTCTCGAGGTGGCAACTATTCGCGAAAAGGTACTATTTCACAAATTTTAACTTAGGACATATTTGAAGTGTCCTAAGTGGTGATGATGATGGTGTAACTCCCCAGCTGAAATGAGTTCATCTTGTAGCTCAAATCTTCAGCTCAATCCAGCTATGAGCTCACAACCTCCGGACAACTTTTCACCAATTGTTCCTTGTGCTCTCTTAATCGATCCCATGTAAGTTTCCTTGTTGTTACATGCTCCATTTAGCTCCAATGTAGCTCCCAAGTGTTGGCCGAATGTGCCTACATGCGTAACATAAAGAAATAAACTAAGTAAATGAACTTATGCAATGTAGTATATAATAATGTAGACTATAGGTTATTTAATATTCAATATGTAACATATTAAACAACCTATTATCTAATGGTTCTTTCTCATTAAAATATTTTAAAACATTAAGGCACTTATGAGAAAGTACTTCCCTGAATTGTTTTGCCTTTGCACGAGTGATAGGTCCAATGGGCATGACTTCAGGATCTATTTGTGTAGTTGTGATCACATCAGTTGAGTGGAGTGATCTTATCTTTTCTTTGGAGTGAACTTGTGAGACTTTGTGAGTGTGCTGGTAAGGTTTATTTTTGTTTTATTCACTAACCATGTCTCAAAGTCCTAAAGGAAATGTAGGTCAACCCAATTTGCAAATACAAGCACTGATTGGAGAAATGATGAGAATGTTTCGAACATAATTTGATGCTCTCCATGAGAAACTAGACCAAAGATAAGATCAACCACAAACCAGAAATAATGACACTCCTCGGAGGGAACAACCTCTTCCAGAAGATGATGTTCCAAATCCTTATGATGAAGAAGAACCAGCATTGATACAAGGACCTAGGCGTGCCAATGTTGATGATAATATGAGCAACATCAAAATCAAAATTCCTCAATTTCAAGGGAAGACTGATCCAGATGGCTATCTTGAATGGGAAAGTAAGGTGGAACATGTGCTTAGTTGCCATAACTATTCCGAACTCAAGAAAGTAAGATTGGCAACTATGGAGTTTGTTGATTATGCTTTGATATGGTGGGATCAACTTACTATTACCCGGAGGAGGAATAGAGAGAGACCAATCTTAACATGGCTCAAAATTAAAGGTATCATGCGTAAACGTTTTATTCCTACTCATTATCACCGAGATATATTTCAAAAATTGCAGAACCTGAAGCAAGGCCAATGGAGTGTAGAGGATTATTATAAGGAAATGGAAGTGGTAATGATCCGAGTTAATATTGAGGAGGATCGTGAAGCAACCATGGCTCGATTTCTTGCTGGACCCAATCCCGAGATTGCCAATACACTAGAGTTGTACCATTACATAGAACTTGATGAAATGGTGCAAATGGATATGAAAATAGAAAGCCAACTACGGAGAAGACCTATCTCTCGTACTTCAGTGCCTGTATCTTCAAGATGGAGTCCAAACAACAATTTGAGGAAGTTTACCCCTATTCCTACCAAAGAGAAGGTTGAATCATCAAATGCTTCCCAAATTGGTAAGGAGAATCGAGGAAAAGAGATCCCTGAATGATCAAGAGACATCCATTGCTTTAAATGTCTTGGGAGAGGACATATATCCACACAATGTGATGTGAGGCTAACCAGGCTTCTTCAATGATGGAGAAGTTGGCAACCTTGTTGTTTCCCAATCTAGGAGAGACACCAAATGCTACGCCTTGGATTGAAAGTAATATGCACAAAAAGAAGAAGAATTGATTAAGTAATATGATATTTAAGAAATGAAAAGTAAATAGAAATGGAAAGATTTGAAATGGATAGAATAGTTATCAAAGTTGGGCTGCGGAAATGTTGAATAAATCTCCTTCAAGTGATGTTGACTTCGGCCTCCAATGGTGGTGATGAAGTATGCCTTGTTGATGAATGAAGGATGATTTAATGGTGATGAAATGGTAAAGGAAGGATGATGTTATTGGCGTGATATGGTGATGGAATATGGTGATGATATAGGCGTGATAATGGTGATGGACAGATTGTATCTTATAAAACTAAGAAGGAACCAATGCTATAAAGGAGCAAAGACCCGTTTCTTATAAGTTCTATAAGGGATGGTATGAAAGGACTTTGACCCTCTAGTTATTTAAACTAGGAACCAGAAGTATCAATGAGGAAATGACGCCACAAGCTTTAGAAAAGGCTTGCTTAATCGATATAGTTCTAAAAAGAACTTGAAGAGAGAATAATCTCACAAAAGGATTTTTAATTATCAAAGGGTTTTGTTACAAATGAAATGAAATAGCCTATTTATAGTTTTCAAAGGGTTTAGGCCGAATAGATACTTGATGGTTCGGCCAAGGTTGAAATCCCTTTGAAAATACATGATTTTTGATGAAAATACATGATTTAAATGAAGATACATGCTCTTGGCCGAATGGTTATGTGTTGGTTCGGCCCTAAGGTTGATTTGAATGCATTTGGAAGTTATTTGGGCGCCAAAATGAAGAGGAAAGAGTCTTTGGCCGAATAGGAAGCATCCCTTGGTGTTTTGGCGCCAATTTGATGTCACATGGAGTGCACATGCTTGAATGATGCACATGGCAGCCTACTTGAACGCACATGGGTCTTCTTGCAAGGCTTTGGTGATGTTACAACCATAGGATGGTGTCTTGAAGTCCATGGAATGAATATGGCAGCAACTAGGCGTGACTTGGCTTCCAACATGCATCTAGGTGTCATGGCCTTCAATGTGCAGCAACTTGTCATGAAAGGTCACAATATGTGGAAGGTAACCTTTCATCATTTGAGCTATTTACAAGTGTTTGAGCTGAAGATGAGCTGGCCATAGATGCAATACATGTCAATGAGTCTTAGGACAGCTCCTTGTGAAAGGGCACTTCTCGGATTGGAAACTCTTCGCGAAAAGGTACGAATTCACAAAATTCGACCTAGACCATATTTGTAGTGCTCTATGTGGTGAAGATGACGGTGCAACTCTCCAGCTGAAATGAGGTCTCTAGCTAGCTCAAAAGTCCAGCTCAAGTGAGCTATGAGCTCGGGGGTCAGCTGGCAACTTTGTCCCAAAATGTTCTTGAGCTGTCCCGGAGTTGTCCTAGTTAAGTTTCCATAGCTCTTGGAATCCAATGCTAGCTTTAAGTCAGCTCCCATCATATGGCCGAACATGCACCTACATAAGAAAGCATAACATAAGCTAAGTATATGAATTATTATAAAGTAATAAGAATGTACATATTATAAAGATGTGAACTATAGGTTATAATAATAACTCATGCATCATACGATAATGAATGAATATTATTATTACAACTATAGATTATATGCATGAATATCAATCAATGATGCAAACCATAGGACATAATGAATGAATGCACATGTTATGATAATTCAAGCATAGTCTAATATGAAATTGTATGCTTATAATAATATATAGTGCATAAATAAGTAAATATAAGATAAAGTAAGGTAGAACTCCCTTAGAACCAGATTTGAATAACCTCCATGGTGTGATCAAATCATGGAGAAATTTGGAGCTAGACAGGATCACATCATCCTCCCCTTCTTTTGAGCGATTTGTCCTCAAATCAAAAGGTGACTTGTCCTTAGTGTCCTCCCATCCGGTATATGCAACGGGGATCTTTATGAAATGTTTCTTTTCATAAGTCATGTCCTTTGAATAAGTTCTTTGAATGTACATGACCTGAAAAGAAATATAACTCTCATAAGTAAAAACACGATTAAATACAAATAAAGGAAAATTGTACTTCCTGTTGGTGTTTGATGGTTGGTTAAAAATCATGTCTATTGAAGACATGTTGCTTTGAATGATCATGTCCCTTGGCATCCCAAAAGTCATGTCCATTGGATCATGAAAATTCACAATTTTATGCTCTTGAAGGGTCACGTCCATTAAGCCTTTATGATTCACGTCTCTTGGCTCTTTCCCTTGACAAATTATGTCTTTTGAATCATCCTTGTCATCACAAATTGATAAGATAATTCCACAGACATGAATTGAATTGCTGCAAAATGAATCAAAATAAGTAAATGAAAAACTATTGACAAGATGAATAGACATATCAAACCAGGGTGGATGTTTAATGGGAGTTGGTTGCTGAATTCTTTTCATAATTGTCAATGTACTTGGAATGTCAACGGCTGCTACTCTAGGTATTTCAAGTGACACTTCCTTTGAAATATCAAGAGACATGTTTTGTGGATCACCAAAAGTCACATCTTTTAGTCCTCCAACAGCCAAGATTCTTGATTCATCTCTTTGAAAAGATATGTCCCTTGAATGGTCCTGCAAAACAAAAGGAATGATAGGAGAAGAAAGGTTAGATAAAATTTGTTCTTCACTCTCCTCTTTTTCTCCAAATTCATTCTTCTCATTTTCAACTCCAACGTTTTCTACATCCGCTCTCTTTTGTTCAACTTTAAAAAGCTTTTCTTCATTTGATTCTTCCTCCAAACGTTCTCCTTCAGTTGTATTGTCTTTAAGTTGCTTGTTCATTGCTTCAATTCTCATTTTCAAATGAGTTTGATCTTCACTCACTCGACTAGGAGATAATGGAGTCAAAATGAATTTTCTTTCATTGTGGATGATTAAGTATCGATTTGAGAATCCATCATGGACAGCCCGTTTGTCAAATAGCCATGGTCGTCCAAACAGCAAATGACTCGTATTCATAGGCACCACGTCACATAGAATCTCGTCTTTGTACCTTCCAATTGAGAATGGCACAAGTACTTGTTCAGTGACCATCAACTCTTCCTCGTCATTAAACCATTGCAATTCATATGGGCTGGAATGTTTAATCGTTGAAAGCCCCAATTTGTTCACCGTGTATGTGCTTGCAATGTTTGTACAACTTCTTCCGTCAATAGCTACAAGACACACTTTACCATCTACATGGCAACGAGTGTGAAATGTTTTGTTCTTTGTTGTTCGTCCTCTAATGTTTGGAAAGATGGAAGATCACAAGGCATTGTTAGTAGAAAAAAAAATTAAACCTTACCAGCGCACTCACAAAGCCTCACTTGGTCACTCCAAAGAAAGTTCAGATTCCACTCACACTCGTGTTTGCACTCGGGGATATGTTCTTGCCTTTTTTTTATCCCCCTTCTGATCTCACCCTCTCGTTTGCCTTTTACCGCTCAATTCTCTCTTGTGGGTCCTTTAAAGAACTAACTCAAGATTGAGCAAGTTTCTTAGTTTATGCGTCGGTTTAGAAATGGTTAAGGTATAGGATAAAGGATAGGCTAGAAAAAGTTAAGAAAGATGATAAGGTAATGGAATAAGAAAAGATGAAAGAAAAGGAAATGAAATAGTAAATAAGTGAAGATGACTTACAACTCAAGTTGCAACACTTACTATCTTCCTTCACAAGAAACAACAAGGATACCTCCTTCAAGTTTGATGTTGGGCAGATTGTATGGTGCTTCTCTTTGAGTGTACTTTGCAACTTGCTTCACTTTTCTTTTGCTTTTGAATTTCTTCTTTTCTTTTCTTTCTTTTGCACTCCAAATTTGTTGTAGGAGTCTTTTCTTTTCTCTTTTGTTTTCTTCTTTCTTGTTGCTTTTTGTTGTAGCACTTTTAATGTCAATCCACCAAAGCTCTGATTACCGCTTGATGTGAGGCTTGGCCGAATAAATAGATGCCTTTTCGGCAAAGTACATGTCTTAAAACGAAAATAAATGATGCTTGGATGAGGGGTGATGTCTTTGGCCGAATGGTTCCCATAACTCTTCATCTTGGCGCCAATTTGAAGCATGATGATGTTTAGGCCGAATAGAGAGAAGCCTTTTCATCTTGGCGCCTAATTCATTCACATGCAAAGCACATGGGTGGCTGGTCATGTGGCACTCACATGGTTGGTGTTAAATGCTTAAGGCGTGGACTCTTCCATGGTGTGTAGATGAACAGCAACTTAGGCGTGACTTGGCTTCCAACATGCATCTAGGTGTCATGGCCTTCAATGTGCAGCAACTTGTCATGAAAGGTCACAATATGTGGAAGGTAACCTTTCATCATTTGAGATATTTACAAGTGTTTGAGCTGAAGATGAGCTGGCCATAGATGCAATACATGTCAATGAGTCTTAGGACAGCTCCTTGTGAAAGGGCACTTCTCGGATTGGAAACTCTTCGCGAAAAGGTACGAATTCACAAAATTCGACCTAGACCATATTTGTAGTGCTCTATGTGGTGAAGATGACGGTGCAACTCTCCAGCTGAAATGAGGTCTCTAGCTAGCTCAAAAGTCCAGCTCAAGTGAGCTATGAGCTCGGGGGTCAGCTGGCAACTTTGTCCCAAAATGTTCTTGAGCTGTCCCGGAGTTGTCCTAGTTAAGTTTCCATAGCTCTTGGAATCCAATGCTAGCTTTAAGTCAGCTCCCATCATATGGCCGAACATGCACCTACATAAGAAAGCATAACATAAGCTAAGTATATGAATTATTATAAAGTAATAAGAATGTGCATATTATAAAGATGTGAACTATAGGTTATAATAATAACTCATGCATCATACGATAATGAATGAATATTATTATTACAACTATAGATTATATGCATGAATATCAATCAATGATGCAAACCATAGGACATAATGAATGAATGCACATGTTATGATAATTCAAGCATAGTCTAATATGAAATTGTATGCTTATAATAATATATAGTGCATAAATAAGTAAATATAAGATAAAGTAAGGTAGAACTCCCTTAGAACCAGATTTGAATAACCTCCATGGTGTGATCAAATCATGGAGAAATTTGGAGCTAGACAGGATCACATCACAATGTCCCAACAGAAACACCATGTTACTACTTGGAAATGGTGAGATCGAATCTGACCATGAAGAAGAAAAAGCACTACCACCACCAACAGAAGTTGAAGAAGAAACAGAAATTAGTTCTCCGGTGGAAGGTGAAGCCTTAGTGGTTAAAAGAAGTCTAAATGCTCAAGTAGTAGAAGATGACGCACAACGGGAAAACATCTTTCATACTTGATGCCATGTGAATGAAAAGGTGTGTTTCATGATTATAGACGGTGGGAGTTGTACTAATGTTGCCAGTACCATCATGGTGGAGAAATTGGGATTGCAAACGTTGAAACATCCAAATCCCTACAAACTACAATGGCTTAATGAACGAGGTGAACTTAATGTCAACAAACAGGTGATGGTTCCTTTTTCAATTGGTAAGTACAAGGACGAGGTTATGTGTGATGTTGTTCCTATATATGTTAGCCATTTACTCCTTGGAAGACCATGGCAATATGATAGGAGGACCATTCATGATTGTTTTACCAATCAGTATTCATTCAACCATGGAGGGAAGAAGATCATCCTAACACCCTTGACGCCTAAACAAGTCCAAGTTGATCAAATAAAGATGAAACAAAGTGTTGTGGCCATGAGGAAAGGAAAATCAAAGTTAAGCTAGGAAGAAAACATTCCAAAAACAAGTGCTTATACATCTAAGTGCTTGTTACAAAGATGTTTACTGACGAGGCGTAAGATCAATGAAGATTTTTCTAACTTTGACAATGCAGGAATTTCCTTTGATTTGCAGGATGATCGAAGTGACACAATCCATCAATTTGGGAAACTAAAGGACGTGACATTTCAAGAACCAAAAGGTACGATTTTTGAAAAGCAAAGAGTGGTAATTCTTCATCCAAAGGACGTGATCCTTCAAGAATCAAGAGTTATGCCTAATGAAAATCAAAGGGAAGCGATTTTTCAACCAAGGGTCGTGACTTATGAGAACATCACCATTCCAAGAGTCATCATCTTTCATGAATCAATGCATTTATCTATGGAAAGGGGCATGATTTTTGGAATATAAAAGGGCACCAACATTCAAAGCCAAATGTCTTCCATAAACATGAACTTTGAACCTACATCTTTCAGGAAATATTTCTTAACCTTAATTTTGTTTGATCACAAACATACTAATGAAAGTTTTCTTTCTTTTCAGATCAAGAACTTACAAGGCATTCTTTCAAAAGATATGAATTTTTTTATAAAGGTACTTATCGAATGGAATGCCTCAAAGAAAAGAAGATCTTTCGATTTGAGGACAAATCGATTAAAAGAAGGGGAGGATGGTGTGATCCGATTCAGCATCATGTTTATCATGGCTATTCCACCCTTACAAGGGAAGAAACTTTCTAACTTTAAACATATATATGTTTATTTAAAGTATTTTAATATAGTTATTTTCATTTACATATACTATAGCTATTATGATGATAACTTAACCATTAATATGTGAGATATAAGTTATCATAATATAATATAGTCACATTCTTATAATATACACATTATATAAGTTTATATACTTAGTTTATTTTCTTATGTTATGCATGTAGGTACATTCGACCAACACTTGGGAGCTGCATTGGAGCTAAATGGAGCATGTAACAGCAAGGAAACTTACATGGGATCGATTAGGAGAGCCCAAGGAACAATTGGTGAAAAGTTGTCCGAAGGCCGTGAGCTCAAAGCTGGATTGAGCTGAAGATTTGAGCTACAAGATGACTTTATTTCAGCTGGGGAGTTGTACCATAATCATCACCACTTAGTACACTTCAAATATGTCCTATGTCAAAATTTGTGAAATCGTACCTTTTCACGAATAATTTCCACCTCAATAGGTACCTTTTCACAAGGAGCTGCCCAAACGTTCACCATGTTACAAGTCATCTATGGCCAGCTCACTTTTAGCTCATTCACACCCAAAGTAGCTCAAACATGAAGGGTTACATTTTCCAAACATTGTGACCTTTCATGAATGATGTTGCCCATGAAGATGCCTTTTTATCTAGGAGCACGTTGGTGAAGGAATTGCTAGCATTAGAAGCTTAAATCACCAAGAGACATGAGATAGAGCTCCATGCCTATTCGGTCACACCACATGCCTTGTATATGGAAGCTTTGGAACCAAACATGATAAGGCACATGACTATTCGGCCAAGGAGAGGAAATTTGCACCAGGATGAACAAGCATGCACCATTCGGCTAAGGGAGATGTCTCTCCACCCTTTGACCATATCATTAAGGCCTTTCATGAAGAGTTAGCCAAACCATCACAAGCCCAAAGGACTTAATCATTCATGTCAAGCATTATGTATTTTCCTAAAGACATGTTTCTAGCCGAAACATCATGTAACCATTCGGTCAAGCCCTCTCATTTCCTATAAATAGAGTGGCTTGCCTTCATTTGTACTCATCTCATCTCTTATATAAAATATACTCTTGTGAGTTATTTCTCTTCAAAGTTATTTGTGAACTTTATCGATTAAGCAAGTGTAATTCATATACTTATGGCGTCATTCATTCCATCCTGATTCCAAAATTCCTAGATTGTTATCTAGTGGGTTGAAGACACTATCACCACCCCTCAAACAAGTTTGTGAAGACCGAGATTGCGCTCGTTAGCATTATTTCATCTTTGGCAAGTTTGAGATACAAATTAACACCATCTCCATTTCATCATTGCCACCATCAACAACATCCGTCAATACCATCAATTCCACAGACATCTCTATCCTATCTTTATTTCATTTCATTACTTATATTATTATTCCTTTATTTAAGTCCATTATTAATCATATTTTATTATCTTATTTTGTAGCCCAAACTTATAAATTCAAGGACATCAGTACTTGTCAATCCTAGATCGGGACACAATAAGGCTATATACTCTCTTCTCCCAAAGCGTGTAGATTCAGCCTTACATCAAATACTCATAAAAGTACTTGTTAGTGTTATACATTCCTAACAAAGGCCTTTAGTGAAACATTCTTTTGAAGAGGTGCTTCCGAAAGGTACTTATTCCCAATGATGTTTGAAAGAGATGCTATTTTTAGAGTCATATTTATTCAAAGGGTAAATAAGCCAAGGACAAAATGAGTGCACTATGGAGGAAGAAAAAACTATTCAGCTTATATCATTACTCCCATGTGTTACAAAGACTTTTGATTTGAGGAAAAATCGCCTTAAAGAAGGGGGATTGTACATGAATGGTCAAACTCCAACTCCACCACTTGAGACATCCACACATTAAGTCATAGGGAGTTTTTCTATCATTCTTTTACTTTATTATTCTATTACATATTTACTTCAAAAGACATGTTCTCTGAGTCTTCAATTTGAAGTGATATATCTCTTGAATTGTCCTGCAAAACAAAATAAATAATTGAGGAAAAGAGTTGTTAGGCGATTCATGTTCTCTATTCTCAATTTCCTTTCCAATGTTTATCGTATCAATCTGATTTTCCATCTGTTCTACTTATTGCTGCTCATCTTGAATCGGTTGTGCTTTCAAACTTCTCTTAACCACAAGTGCTTCACCTTTTGCACAAGTCTGTAATTGGTCATCCTCTTTATCATCGTCCACTAAAGGGGTGTCTTGTTCATCATTTTCATATTCGGACTCTATATCCCTATTCACACACATCAACATTGTCTTTTGGTTAGGACACTGACTTGTAACATGCCCTTTGCTAAGGCATTTGAAGCATTGGATGTCTATTGTGCATTCTGGTTGCATATGTTACTTTCCATGTCCAACTTCAACAACGGAAGGCTTTGGACTACTCGCTTCTGTACTTTCCTTAATCTTAAGTGGTGCTTGCTTCCTGGTATTGTTAGGAGTGAGTAATGGATTAGAGGAAACTTTAGAAGGAGTATTACCTCGGTAAGAAGATTTTCTACGTTGCCGCCTTTCTATTTTGATTGCCATATGCACCATGTCATCCAACTAGACATAATGCTGCAACTCAACAACATTAGCAACTTCAAAATTCAATCTTGTAAGAAAATGTGCCATAGTTACTTCTTTATCTTCCTCGATATTTGCACGCATCATGGCCATTTCCATCTCCTTGAAGTAATCTTCAACACTTCGATTACCCTGTTTTAAGTTTTATAACTTTTGAAATAAATCACGTTGATAATGAGATGGAACAAACTGTTTTCTCATGATTCGCTTCATTTCTGCCCATGTGTTCACTGGACCTCACCGGTTCTTCGTCTACTGATCAACAATTGATCCCACCAAATAAGATCAACAAACTCCATTGCTTCCAAATGAACCTTCTTTTGTTCTGAGTAATTATAACAATAAAAAATGTGATCAACTTTACTCTCCCACGCCAAATATGCATCAGGATCTGCTCGTCCCTAAAAAGATGGAATTGCAACTTTTATGCTAGCCACATTATCATCAAATGCACGCCCATGTATCTGATTTAGTCTCAGAGGTTGATCAATTTCGTTTTCATCATTAATATCTTCATTATGATGAGATTGTGATCCTCCATCGATTTTGTCAATTCTAGAATGTAAAGCCTCAAGTTCAGCCCTTAACATCATTTGTATCTCACGGGTAATGGCTTACATTTGCAAATTTGGTGGTTGCTCACCCGAATTGCTATCACTAGAACCTGCCATATTAGTAAAATAAAACAAGACAACATAAAAAAATTAATGTATATAGGACCTCACAACACACACACAAAGATTCTCACAATTTCGCTCCAAAGAAATCAGAATTGACACTCAATCACTCAACACTCGTGTTTCACTCTAGAGAAACTTTTAATGGCTCTTTTTCTCTCCCCTTCTGATCTCACACGCTCAATGTGCCTTTTCCACTTGTTCCTCGTAATCAGTTCTTTTACGAATTAAACTCGATCATTCAGAATCTGTCAAATGTTTTGGCTGAAGGAAACTTCAAAGGTTAATGGAAATTGGAAAATAATGAAAGGGAGGCTAAAATTTAAAGGAAAAACAAAGAAAGAAGAGATGAAAAGAAGTTAGTAAAAAGCTTACTACAAAGAAATGCTTACAACGAGACTGTCACCAAAACAATCAAAGATGTTGCATTTTGGGTTGAATCAAAGCATTTCAATGTTGAAAAACGCAAGATCATTGCACTTTTCTTCATCTTTTCATTTCTCAAAATCAGAACTTTTCTTTTCTTTTTTTATTTTCAGAATATATATATACTTCCAAGATGAATTTCTTACTTGGTTTAAACCTTTGCTCTGATTACCATATGATACGATACAGCCTGTTGATTGAGGACCTCTTCTATTGTAATGGATCTAGAACGAAGTAAGCAATTCCTTTGCAGCAAACTTACTTAAAAGTAAGGATGATGGTGGGGTTGTATGGTTAAGGTTATGGACGAAAATGGGTAAGAAAGGATGAAGAAAGGATAGACAAAAGAAGGAATTAAGGTGTTGGAAATTTAGAAAGGTGAAAGGTGGAAGATAAATAATTGGTGAAGATGGCAATGGTGAAAGAACAAATCTGGAAATTTTGATAACAAACAAAGAACAAGGAAGAACCTATACTAAAAGTATAAACCCGAACCTTATACGTTCAACGTTTAAAGGACTTGGACCCGTTAGATAGCAATCGAAGAACCCAAAGTATCACAAGCTTGACACAACAAGATTAGACTTGAAATGTCAAGAAAATAGTTTTAAGAAGAACCAACATTGAGAGAAAACCTCACAATAATTTTGATTAAAACAAAGTCTGATTACAAATGAAATAGGAATGCCTATTTATAGAATTTTAAAGAGGTATAGCCGAATAGTATTTGGCCAGACCTTGTGCACCCTTAAAGATATAATTTAATGCTTAATTAACATGAATAAATGGATGTTGGTTTGCTGGTCATATGCAACATGACTTGGACATGTATGATCTTGCTTGAGTGGGTATCTAGTTAGCAAACAAGGGCTGGTAGTGATTAGTTGGCCTTGAGCTCTCCTTAGTGTTCCACTAGCTGCCCAGATTTTGTGAGCTGTTTGTGTCTCCCAAATGCTCCACCAAGGTATTTGTCTTCCAAAATGCTCCACTAAGTTGTATGTGTCTTCAAAATGAATCATGATGTAAGGCATTTGTACCTCTTCAATTGATTGTGGATCTAGGAAGGAAGCAAAACAACCTCCACAAGTGAATGACTTAAAAGAAATGGTTAAGGGTGGTAGACGTAAGGGTGAATAGGTGGGCTATTTAATAAATGAGAGATGAAAGCGGAAGATGATTGATATGGCTATGGGTTATGGTTAATGAAACAAAGGGATGATTATGAGGATAGTATCTTAAAGAAGACTCAAAGAAGAACCAATGTTATAGAGAGCAAAGACCCATACTTTATATTGTTTCTTTAAGGGGTGGTATGAAGGACTTTGACCCACTAGTTATGAGAACTAGGAACCAGAAGTGTCAAGGGGAAGGGGTTTACGCCACAAGTATTAAAATACTTGATAAGTCGATAAAAGTAACCAAGACTTAAGAAAAGAGAATAATCTTACTTTAATTAATCAAAAAAGGTCTGAATACAAATGATATATGCTTTCCTATTTATAAGAAATGAAGAGGCATGGCCGAATAGAGATAATGGTTCAGTTTAAATGGAGGGTAATAACCCTTGGTCGAATAGCTCTTGTGTCCCTTCATGTTGGCGCCAAATTGGACGGGAGATGATGCTTGGCCGAATAGGGAGATGACTCTTCATATTGGCACCTAAATGAAATCACATGCAAGGCACATGGGGGATGGTCATATGGTACGCACATGGGTGCTCTAGGGAGCCTTGTGGTGCAGCCTTGTGCATGAGATGATGGCTAGTCATGTGCTCCATCTTGGGCGTGCATGTGTATCATTCAAGCTAGCTTGAGTATGGGAGCTAGCTAGCAAGCATGGGTCTGTTTATGAACAAGCTTCCTAGCTGAGTCCTTGTAAGCTCCACAACAGCATGTTCAGCTACATTCAGCTACCATTGATATTACTTTTGGCAACTCAGCTCCAAATAGTCCAACTAGCTGAGTTTAGCTAGCCTTGAGCTCCTCCAACTGAATTGAGTATTGTTCCATGAGCTGCCATGTACTTTGTGAGCTGTTTGTGAGCTGCATATGATGTCCAAATAATCCACCAAGCTACCTCTACGTGTTTCACACTCCAATGTACCTACATGTGCAAGGAAACAAGGTAAGTCCATGACATTGAGCTGATATGAGCTAAATACCTTGTTGTCATGTATGATTATGGTAATGTGAGCTATGTTTGAAGGCCATGAGCTAATTATATCATCTCATAATATGTGTAAGATCATGTATGAAGCTTAAGAACTAATATGAATGCATATAAACTAATGAAATGAATTATAAGTATACTGCCTTGATGTATATGTGATAATCATACTTAATATGATTATAAGACTATTCTAACATACTTAATATATTAAATAACAATGTGCATGATGTTTTCATACTATGTTATTCTTTAACTATTAAAACACTATATAACATAACATAGGAGGGTGTTAAGTTATCAAATGAATCAAAAGCTTCAAGACACTTAGTTAGGAGAACTTCCCTGAATTGTTTGGCCCTTGACCTAGTAATGGGACCTTGTGGCATGACTTCCGGATCTGGGGTGGGTGTGACCACATCATCGCCCCTTATTTTAAGTGATTTGTCCCCAAATCGTGTCCATCCTCAAAGGGTGATAAGTCTGTGATGTTGAATGACGCACTGACGCCACCAAACTCACTGGGCAACTCTAGTTTATAGGTATTGTCGTTGATCTTTTCCACAATCTGAAATGGGCCATCTCCTTCAGGTAATAGTTTGGACTTCCTTTGGTTTGGGAATCTTTCCTTTCTAAAGTGTACCCAAACCCAATCTCCCACGTTGAAAGTTACATTCTTCTGTCCCTTGTTTGCTTGATGTTCATATTATCTCATTCTCCTCTCAATATTGTCCTTGACTTGTTGATGGATTCTTTTAATAAATTTTTCTTTGTCCTTTCCATCTTTGTTCACTATTTGATCACAAGGTAAAGGAAGTAAGTCCAAAGGAGTTAAAGGATTGAAACCATACACTACCTCAAATGGAGAATATTTGGTTGCTGAGTGAATGGTTCGGTTATATGCAAACTCCATGTGGGGTAGGCATTCTTCCCAAGTCTTGATGTTCTTCTTGATGATAGATCTTAGTAGTGTTGATAAAACTCTATTAACTACTTCAGTTTGTCCATCTGTTTGAGGATGGCATGTAGTAGAGAATAGTAGTTTTGTGCCAATTTTACTCCACAAAGTTCTCCAAAAAAGGGCTTAAGAATTTAACATCTCTATCCGACACAATGGTTCGAGGAAGTCCATGTAACCTTACCACTTCTCGAAAGAATAAGTTAGCAACATGAATAACATCATCGGTCTTGTGACATGGTATAAAGTGAGCCATTTTGGAGAATCATTCAACCACCACAAATATGGAATCCTTTCCACTCTTTATTTTTGGTAATCCCAAAACAAAGTCCATTGAGATATCTATCCATGGCATGGTTGGTATCGGCAAAGGCATGTACAATCCATGAGGCATGACTCTTAATTTTCCCTTTTTACATACTAAACACCTTTCACATACCTTTTCAACATACCTTTTTATCTTTGGCCAAAAGAGGTGTTCTTTCAAAATGCTAAGTGTCTTTTCAACGCCAAAGTGTCCCATAAGTCCTCCTTCATGCGATTCTTTGGTTAGTACTTCTCTTATAGAACCTTGTGGGATATATAGTTGTCATTCTTTGAAAAGATATCCATCATGTCGATAATATTTGTCATGAGCACCTGTTTCACATAACTTATACCTTTCTCCACAGTCCAAATCAATAGCATAATGTTCCTTAATGAATGAAAAACCAAGAAGTTTGGAATCCAAAGTGTTAAGTAAGACATACCTGTGTGAAAGAGTATATGTCATAATATTGTCCTTTCCTTTATTATAGTGTATGATATAGGGGAAAGACTCAAGGAATTTGACCCATTTGGTATGTCTCTTGTTGAGTTTGTGTTGTCATTTGATATGCTTTAATGCCTCGTGATCAGTGTGTGTCACAAATTCTTTTGGCAATAAGTATTGCTGCCAAGTCTCCAAGGTTCGAAAGAGGGCGTACATCTCTTTGTCATGTGTTGGATAGTTCAAAGTTGCACTATTTAGTTTTTCACTAAAGTAGGCGATGGGCTTTCTTTCTTAACTTAAAACAACACCAATCCCAATTTCGGAGGCATCACATTCAACTTCAAATGTTTTCTCAAAGTTTGGCAATGCTAATAGTAGAGCCTTTGTTAAACAACCCTTAAGTTCGTTGAATGCTTCATCTTGTTCTTTGCCCCAAGATAAGTTTGAATTCTTCATAATAATCCCTGTTAAGGGGGCGGCAATAGAACTGAGATTTGGTACAAACCTTCTGTAAAATATGGCTAATCCATGGAAACTTCAGACTTGACTGACCGGCTTTGGCCATTCTTGTATTGCCTTAATCTTTTCTGGATCCACTGATAACCCCTGTGAACTTACAATGAAGCCTAAGAAAGTAACTTGATTAGTACAAAAAACACACTTCTTGAGATTAGCATATAAGTCCTCTTCTCTCAAAGTGCTAAGAATAGAACGTAAATGTTCAACATGATCTTTCAAAGACTTACTGTATATCAAAATATCATCAAATTAGAAATTTAATTTCACCACAACTAGAACTAGTGTCACAAACTAATTCCTACTAGATTGTCAACTTAAAAACTAATATTAATAAGACAAAGAAATGATATAATGATTGCAGAAAAGTTTGGTCGAGGAAAAATAAGTATGCAGAATGTTGGAATAAAATAAAACAAGGCAAGTGTTGATTTAAATATAATGCAAACAATCTCACATATTCAGACTTATCACAGAGCACTTAAGCTAAACTTTTGTATTGACAACAATTATTCTAAGTCTAGAATGAATTATTATGACTCGATAAAGTTGCCTGACAGGATCACTATGTATTCTTAGATGGTTGCTATGGCAATACTCCTCAGCGTTAACTATAACCCTAGTTTTGTCAAACTGTTGTTGTAGCAATACCTCTCAGCGTAAACTATAGGCGTTATCTATCCTACTCTAGAGTCTATCCCTTTTAGTCGATTAAAACTCACTCTTTATCTCTAATGTAAACAAGTTAGAACTTTACCATCCCGGATTCATTCCATTGCTCACGTGGATCTATCTTAATTCTCTCGAATATAAGAATCATTATCTAGACAAAAGGCTATCTCTCGATGCTCTCACATTGCCAAGACATGTTTTACCAAAACCCCAGGCGATCTCTCGATGCTCTTACATCGTTAAGGTAAAATATTTAAACAATGAGCATAACAGTTATAAGCAAAACATAATTCATCATTCATAAAACATAAAATAATTATTCAAGCAAACAAAGTTTAACACCAAGTAAGATAGTCATGGTGTTATCAAAAATCATCTAAGATTCAACGTTTAATACAACCCCAAATAGATAAAGAGTTTAAGAACAAAGGAAGAACGACTCCCAAAATCGGGGGCTCTGTCGCAATAATTCTGATCAGCACCGCGCCTACCTTGGTGATCATCCTCTCTTAAGACCCAATCATCACTCTGCTACAGCCTGGATATGGAGGACACCAAGGAAGGTTGGTTGGTAAAAGGTGAGAAAGCACTACAATTGCTCACTCACACCTTGAGTAAAGCTCTTCTCTCTCTTCCTTCCTTCTTCTTTTTTTGGCAGCTACGACTGTTTATTTATAAGGAATGATCTTCTGGGGCTTCAAATGCTTTTGGAGTTTCTTTAAATACTTGTTGTTAAATGCCCAGACTTAAAAAGGAAAGGCGGCTAGAGGCTGTCAGAATAATTAAGGCTTGCTTGCACGCGAAGTAGGTCATCCAGTTGGCGTGTGACATATGATGTTTCGTCACATCTGCTTCAGACTTTTTCAGATAAACCTTGCCTTGGCGAGATAAATCTTCTCCTCATGTTCTTATATGTCCTATTGGCCTTTGCAAATTTATGTTGTCACGACTGAAATGTTCTTCCTCTGTAAGTTTCCTGCACAAACATAATCTAAACAACCCTTTCTCCTCAGTAGCATCAGTTAAACCAAATAAATCTTGCCGAAGCAAAACTTATCCACCACAAGCTAACATAACCTATATGCAACTAAAATGTTGTGCATACTTTTTTTAGACGAGAAATAACTTAAGTGAAAAGACTAGAAATTGACTCTTTTTACGGAGTTATCATACCCCCAAACTTAAGCTATTGCTTGTCCTCAAGCAATGTATAATAACTAGAAGAAAATCAAAATTGTCATGGCAAAGCAGTGTTAAGAAAATCATATGGTTTGAGATTTCAGTCCTCAGCAAAAATATTTGGCCTCAACATGTTCAACAGTTATATCAGTCAAGTCCATTCCCTAGTCAAGATTCCTTGTTATTGTGTGTACGTGATTGTAACGAGTCTATGCATAAAGGTAATTAGAAAACTTAAAGTAAGCACTTTTGGATTGTCAAGGCATCAAATTATTTGTCAGGTTAGTTTATACTCCTAGTTATTTATCAACTTTTAATTTTTTATAGGGGAGCTAGCTCATCACACCTACTGTCGCACACTCTAGGTGAAAGGGAGCATACCTTCCACCCCCAAGCTAGTCGGGCAGAGTCATCCTGTAACTACTTCATTCACTCATATGCCTCGATAACTCTTAATTTTTTATGGAGTTTTTCTGTTTATGCCTTTGCATAAATGGGTGTCCCTTTTTATTTTTCAAGTTTTAAACACTAGGGAGTTTCACCTTATCCTTAAAATATTTATGAAGTCTCAACAAATAGAAAGTTCTTTCCTAAATTTTTTACAGATTATCTTGAGCAGGGACAGCCTACAATCGTGTTTGTAAATTTCAAATAATCAAGCCCAGGGTTGGTTCTCTTCCTTAGACAGTCTTATAATAATTTTGGCCTAGGAAATCAAATTATTCATTCATCATTGGGCATTCCTAACAATAATCTTAACCTTCTTATTTCATGACAACCAAAATTTTCAACCAATTATCAACAACTTCTATTTAACAAAGTATGGCAGAATATGACACAATACCTCCCCCAAGCTTGAGGGATGCATTATCCTCAATGCGGTGTGGTGGCTTGACTGAACACCCATGTTTGGCGTCATTTGGGAGGAGAGGGACTCTCAGATCCTGAGTCTACTATTTTTTTTTTGTTGAGGGAGACGACTGAAGTATACGGCCTGCCATTCTCTTGTAGCGTTTCTTGCTGGTCAAGGCTCATGCTGGAGTTGGTTGATCGGTAGTAGGAATCAATTATACTGGAGGTGGTGCTGGATTTTGAGTTGCTTCCTTGACTGGCAGTACTTGACTGACAGGGGACTGAATGAGATGATGCTCGGGTTATTTCGGGACTGGTGTAAAAATTTTATCAGAGAATAAGTTGGGAGGGTTGTCTTGGCTACACTCGGAGGTTGAGAAAGATGAGGAGCTGAGGAACTCTTTTGTGTCGCCTTGGCCTTCTTCTGGTACGAGCGAGACATGTGTTTCTGGTGGTGGCATTCCTGTGGGAACTTCTGGTGGAACCTCTGCAGGGACATTTGATGTCGAGGCATAGAATATGCTGCCGCCAGTATTGTATTTGAGGATGACACTGGGGAAGGGTGGCAGATTGGCGGTTGTGTTCGGGGAGCAACTCCTTGAAGAAGGAGTTGAGCTGCGCGTCCCTTGCGTTGTCATACTCAAAATAGATCTCCATGTGATCCTCTAGAGGCCCGATCTTTTCACGTGTTTCTCGTGTATACGTGACCACTGAGGCTATTCTGGTCGTGGCAACAAATTTTGCTCCCCGCTCTAAACCTTCATGTAAGGCATTCTCATCAAAACTCATCAGCTCGAGTATCTTTTTCTTGGTGATACCTTCCTTGGATTTAATGAAATCCTCAAAGGGTTCCTCAGGGACCTTCTTTTTTCTGCACAGTGCGGTTATCAAGTTGGGAAATAATATATTTCTCCGGTTCCTTTTGGCACACTCATGGATTTCCTCAAAGATGAGTTCTCCAACGTCGATCTTTCTCCCCTATATGATCGAGTGTAAGAGCATCAATCTTTTCACGAGCATAGTGGTATTGTGAGATGTTTGCATAAGCTTGCCTTTAATAAAATGGTTCCACAACTTCATGATTCGTTTTAGGGCTCGACGATCGACTCTTTTTCTCGTTGGGGCATTCCCTTCAAACTTGGGCCACCCGAAGCATAAATCTTTCAGCACTCTGTTGTACATTTCTTGATCCACCTCATTTACAAATTTCTTGTGCTACTCCTCCACCTTTCCCAACTTGAAGTATTTGTTGAGTGTTGAAGGGGAAAATCAAAGGAGCTTCCCTTGAACGTATACCGTGTGGTTTGATGGGTCCTCGAGGTAGGTGTAAAACTCCCTCACCATCGCTGGTACTACGTCTTTGGGGTGGCAGTCAAACTTCTCCCAGTTGTGTTTCTTTATCACGTCCATTACCTTCGGTCCAAACGGCTCTTCATCCTTGACTAGAAAGACGAACCCATCTTCCATAAACTTGTCGCTTTTGAAGGATTTTTAAGGGTGCTTCAGCCTCGGCTGTTTAGAAATACTCAAAGTTCGGTGTTGGGGCTGGGGTTTTCCTTGATCTAGCCATGGTACTTGGTTGGTGTGTTGAAATCAGTGGTGGCGATGGGGAGCATTTAATTTGTGATATGTGATTGGACATAAAGTTGGGGAAAATATCTCTTTCCCTCTTTAATTTTGCCGCCTAAACCATGCACCCTAGGCTTCATTTCTTTTCATGCATGCTCGAACTCCCCATGCTGCAACGTGTTCTTTGTATGCCTACAATAAATAAAGAAATAAAATAAAACAGATAATGAATACAGAAAATAACTTAATTCATTTATGTACAAAATTTAAATTTTTGTTGCCTAGGAAACGAGTTTTTGATTAAGTAAGGCAAACACTTGGGCATCATGTGCCAACGATACCGGTTTGTCGAGCATGACTGGGTCTCCTCTGTACTCCTTGAGCCTCTTCCCATTCACCTTGAAGATGGAACCATCATTTTGGTTCTGGATTTTGATTGCTCCATTGTCATGGACTTGATGTACGATGAACGGTCATGACCATCGTGATTTTAGCTTGCTTGGGAATAACTTAAGACCTGAATTATAGAGCAATACTTGTTGGCCTGAATAAAATTGCCTCGACAATATTTTTCTGTCATGCCATCGTTTTGTTTTCTCTTTGTATAGATGGGCATTCTCGTATGCGTGTGCTTTGAATTCATTCATCTCGTTCAGTTCCAAGAGTCATCTTTCTCTAGCAAGATGATAATCCATGTTTAACTTTTTGATGGCCTAGTATGCTCTAAGTTCCAGTTCAACTGGTAGATGACATTCTTTTCCATAGACTAGTTTGAACGGTGACATTCCCAGTGGTGTCTTGAATGTTGTGCGATAAGTCCATAGTGCTTCATCTAGGTTCGGCAACCAGTCCTTTCGACTTTGGTTGATTACCTTCTCAAGGATCTGTTTAATTTCCCAGTTAGACAATTCAGCTTGTCCATTCGTTTGAGGGTGATATGCCATAGCGATCCTATATTATACTCCATATTGTTTCAGTGCCTTGGCAATCAGTTTGTTGTCAAAATGTGTGCCTTCATCGCTAATGATAGCTCGTGGTGTTCCAAATCGGGTGAATATATTTTTGTACAAAAATTTAACACCGTCTTGGAATCATTTTTAGGTATTACAATGGCTTTAACCCATTTGGATACATAATCCACTGCCAAGAGAATGTATAAATCTCCAAATGATGTGGGAAAGGGTCCCATGAAATAAATTCCCCATACGTTGAAGAGTTAAATCTCTAGAATATTCTGTCATGGATGTCATGTCATTTTGATATTTTCCTATTCATTGGCATCTATCACATGACTTATAGAAATCATGCGCATCTGATATGGTCACACCTACCCCAGATCCGGAAGTCATGCCACAAGGTCCCATTACTAGGTCAAGGGACAAACAATTCAGGGAAGTTCTCCTAACTAAGTGTATTGAAGCTTTTGATTCATTTGATAACTTAACACCCTCCTATGTTATGTTATATAATGTTTTAATAGTTAAAGAATAACTTAGTATGAACACAACATGCACATTGATATTTAAGCATATTAGGATAGTTTTATAATCATATTGAACATGATTACCTTATATACATCAAGGCAGCATCATTATAATTCATTTTATTAGATCATATGCGTTCATATTAGCTCTTAAGCTTCATGCATTATCATACACATATTATGAGATGATATATTTAGCTCATGACCTTCAATCATAGCTCACATTACCTAATTCTTACATGGCAGCAAGTTATTTATCTCATAACAACTCAATACCATGGACTTACCTTGTTTCCTTGCACATATAGGTACATTGGAGTGTGATGCATGATGAGGTAGCTTGGTGGATAATTTGGACATCCTATGCAGCTCACAAATAGCTCACGAAGTACGAGGCAGCTCATGGAACACTAAGGAAAGCTCAATTCAACTGAAGGAGCTCAAGGCTAGCTAAACTCAGTTAGTTGAACTATTTAGAGCTGAGTTGTCAAAAATGATATCAATGGTAGCTGAATATAGCTGAACGTGTTGTTATGAAGCTCATAAGGATTTAGCTAGGAAGCTTGTTCACAAACAGCCCATGCTTGCTAGCTAGCTCCACTCTCAAGCTAGCTTGAAGGAATCACATGCACACCCAAGAGGGAACACATGACCAGCCATCATCCCATGCACAAGGCTACACCACAAGGTTCCCTATAACTCCCATGTGCCTTGCATATGACCAGCCCCCATGTGCCTTGCATGTGGGTTTATTTAGGCGCCAAGATGAAGAGCCATTTAACCATTCGACCAAGCATCATCTCCTCTCCCATTTGGCGCCAATTTGAAGGGATACAAGTGTTATTCGGCCAAGGATCATTTCCCTCCATCAAGGGCCGAACCATCATCTCTTTTAGCATTTGAATTATGTCCTTACAGGGAGATACATGGGCTGGCCGAACCATTTTGTCTCTATTCATCCATGTCCCTCCATTTACTATAAATAGGAAAGCATATCTCAATTGTAATCAAACCATTTTTGATTAATATAAGTGAGATTATTCTCTTCCTTAAGTCATGGTGACTTTTATCGACTTATCAAGTATTTTTATACTTGTGGTGTCAACCCCTTTCTTTTCACCTTGATACTTTTGGTTCCTAGTTCTTATAACTAGTGGGTCAAAGTCCTTAATACCACCCCTTGAAGAAGTAATATAAGGTCTAGGTCTTTGCTTTCTATAGCATTGGTTCTTCTTTGAGACTTCTTCAAGATACTATCCTCACTTCCATCCCTTTGTTTCATAGCCATAACCCATAGCCATTTCAATTATCTTCCACTTCCATCTCTCATTTAAACAGCCCACCTATTCACCTATATGTTTACCACCCTTAACCATATCTTTTTGAGCCATTCACTTGTGCAGGTTATTTTGCTTCCTTCCTAGATCCACAATCAATTGTTAAGGTACAAGTTCCTTACATCAGCATCTTTGAACAAGGTTGGCTAATAGAATCCAGACTGCGGCACCTTCACCGCTATTCTCATTCCACCAAAGTTCCCTCCATATGGTGACGAGTGGTATTGGTGTAGAATATCTTTCCACTCTTCTTCTAGAATGCATCTTCGGATTATTTGGTCTCCATGTTGCTTGAATAGAAAAGGTTCGTCTTAGTAGTAATGTCGCACATGATGTCGAAACTTCTTTCAACCCTAGCTAGATAAATCAGGAGGAACAATACCACTAACAAGAAAGTTGACTATGTCAGCATACCACGGCGCAACCTTGACAAATAATATTTTCTCATCAGGGAAATTCTCTTTAATTTCTGTTATGTCAGGACAATAAGTTTTGTTATCTAGCCTAGACAAATGGTCTGCCACTTGATTTTCTATACCTTTTCTATCATTGATCTCCAAATCGAACTCTTGTAGTAATAATATCCATCAAATTAGTCTAGGCTTTGCATCTTTTTTATTAATTAGATATTTAATGACAGAGTGATTTGTATGCACAATTACCTTAGTGCCTATTAGATCTGGCCTAAACTTATCAAATGCAAATACTACAACTAAGAGTTCTTTTTCAGTGGTGGTATAGTTTACTCGTTCAACATTAAGAGTACGGCTTGTATAGTATATAACATGAAAGATTTTACTTTTTCTTTACCCTAGCACTGCTCCGATTTCATAGTCACTAGCGTCGCACATGAGCTCAAAAGATTCGTTCCAGTCTGGTGGGACAACAAATGGTGCTGCCGAAAGCTTTTTCTTCAAATCTGTGAAGGCATTCAAATAATCATTAGTGAATTCAAATGGATGATTTTGTTGAAGCAAAAGACACAATGGTTTAGAGATTTGAGAAAAATCTTTTATGAATCGCATGTAGAAGCCTATATGTCCAAGGAAACTGCGTACACCCCGCACGTTAGTGAGTGGGGAAAGATTTACAATCACGTCCACCTTGGTTTTTTCAACTTCAATGCCTCGTCATGAAATTTTGTGACCCAACACTATTCATTTGGTCACCATAAAGTGTTATTTCTCCCAATTCAGTAATAGGTTGGCTTCTTTACATTGTTTCAGAACCTTAGATAGATTTTTTAGACATCGATCAAAATCATCACCCGAGACAGAGAAATCATCCATAAATATTTCCATGCATTCTTCCACCATATCTGAAAAGATTACCATCATATATCTTTGGAAGGTAGCTAGAGCGTTATACAGCCCGAATGGTATTCGTCTAAATGCATAGGTACTATATGGGCATGTGAAAGTGGTTTCCTCTTGATCATCCGGTGCTATGGCTATTTGGTTATACCCTGCATATCCGTCAATGAAGCAATAAAATGCTTTTCCTGCTAACCTATCAATCATTTGGTCGATAAAAATGAGGGGAAAATGATTTTTCTTTATGGCTTTGTTGAGCTTCCTATAATCCATGCTTATGTGCCAGCCCGTGACTGTTCTCGTGGTGAGAAGTTTTTCATGTTCACTTTTAATCACGGTCACACCACCCTTCTTTGGTACACATTGCATCGAGCTGACCCATGAACTATCGGATATAGGATAAATCACTCCCGCATCTATCCATTATATAATTTCCTTCATGACTACCTTTTTATGATTGGGTTGAGCCTTCTTTGGGGTTCCACCGAAGTGCTGTGGTTATCTTCTAGATTGATTTTGTGCATGCATATGGTCGGACTGATTCCCTTCAAGTATGCCATTGTCTATCCGAGAGCTTTTCTGTGTTGTGATAAAACATTCAACAAGCTATTCTCCTGTTTGAAAGTTAGGTTGGCAGAAATTTTTACTGGTAGAGTTTCATCATCTCCTATATATTCATATTTCAAATGTGATGGCAAAGTTTTAAGTTCCAGTTTAGGTGCATGTTGTAAGGATGACTCTTGAGACTTAACTTCCTTATAATCTAAGGGTTCAAATTTCATACCTGATTTATTATGAAGAAGCCTTGGTTGATCCTTTGTCTTTCCTCCGTATCCTGCACTGGTTTCATTTTCAGGGCACTCACTGTTTAGATTTATGTTGTCAAGGCTATAATTTTCAAAATCGTCTTCTGAACATAATTCACCTGGGCCAAAAATGTCTTGTCCTTGTATCTCGGTTGTAGGGTCATGATATAAAGTGATGTATACATCAAGCCTTAGAGATTCATCTTATCCAAGGATTGTTTTTCCTCTACTTCTCTAATACATTGACACTCCTCTGAATCGTCCACATATTTCATGGAGTTGAATACATTTTGGTGTCACTTTTTTCTCCTACTCGCATTGTGAACTCTCCGTTTTCACAATCTATTAGGATTCTTCCAGTAGCTAAGAAGGGTCATCCTAGAATGATCGGGGCATTTTCATCGGCTTCGCAATCAAAGATGAGAAAATCCACTGGAAATACAAATTTATCCACCCTTTACTATGACGTCTTTTGTTCTGCCTTCGGGCCACACATAAGACCGATCGGCCAACTGTAGGATGACTGATGTTGGATAGGCATGATATCCTTCTAGTTTCATAAATATAGATTTTGGTATCAAGTTTACACTTGATCCCAAATCAACAAGAGCTCATCCTATGAAGTCATTACTAATTGAGCATAGTATTATAAAGCTGCCAAGGTCTTTTTGTTTTGGCGAGAGTTTGCTTAGTGCCGAATAGATTTCTGTTGCCGTGGTAATATGTTCTACCTTATGTTTCTTTGTAACAATGTCCTTAAGAAACTTGGCATAGGAAGGTATTTGCTCGATGGCATCTAGTAAAGGCACAATGATACTCAACTGATCCAAAACATCAACGAATTTCTTGAACTGGATGTCATCATCATGTTTCTTCAACTGTTGAGGGAATAGTGGTGGGGTTCTCATATCATCTACTGTTGGTGCTGAGAGATCTCTGGCCTTGGACATGAATTTCTCATTATTTTAGAAATGGTTTTCTGAGTCTTCATTCCTTTTCTTATCTTCAGGCACTTCATATTCTTCATCATTTTTAGCTCAATCCTCTGGTTGTGTTATGCCATGGCGAAGACTGTTCAGGTGTTCTCCCCCAAACTTATCATCTCGGATAACCTATTTTTCACTCCTTAATGTAAGTACATTGAATTGTTCCTTCCCATGATGTTTAGTGATCTCTGTATCACTAGGGAGATTTCCTTGTGGGCGAGAATGTAATGCCATAACAATTTGTCCCACTTGATTCTCCAGTGCTTTGAGAGATGAATTATGGCTTTGCAAAAGTGTTGCTTGGCTTTTGTAACAAATTTCCTTGATTTTTAATTATCGCAAATGTTCGTGCATCAAGGTCTTTGTGGAGGCCATGAAATATTTAGTCAAGGCCATAAATTCCTGCAATGATAACTCCAAGGAATTAATATTGAAATTAGTATTAGAAGAAGAAGCTATACCTAAATTGTTTTGCCAGGGCTACTGATGATGCTGATTCTGAAAGTGTTGTTGGTCAGAGTTGTTTTGCTGTGGCCTGAAAGTTGTTGCTTGATTGTTATTGTTCCCTTGATTACTCCATGAAAAATTTGGGTGTTATCTCCAACCAATATTGTACGTATTTGAATAGGGGTTATTATTGCTCCAATTGTAGTTGCCCACAAAATTGGTTGACTTCATTTGTTGTTATACTTTGCTTCCTCCACCAAAGCTTTGATTATCACATGATATAGATAAGATTGTGGATCTAGGAAGAAAGCACGCAACCTGCAGCAAATTAATGGCTTTAAAGAGAAGGGCTTGGTACGTTGATGTAAGGCTTTAAAGGGTGGCTATAAATTTAAGTAAGAAAGAAGAAAGATTGATGAAATAGAGGGTTATTTTGGATGCTATTTGGGCATGGTGATTACTTATGAAAGAGTGGGATGATTATGGTGATGGTATGAAGATAATATCTCAGAGAAGGCTCAAGAAGAACTCATGCTAAAGATCATAAACTTGGACATTATATTGCTTCTTTGAGGGGTGGAATAAGAGAGGGCTGAGACCACAAGTATTACAGCTTGATAAGTCGATAAAGTCTCAAAAGGACTATGAAGTGAGAAAGATCTCACAAAGTATATTGATCAAATAATGATTGTATGCCTTAAAAATGCCAATGCATTGGCTATTTATAATAAATCAAAGGACATGGATGAATAACCATGTGATGGTTCAACTAGGTGGTTTCATTTGGATAATACATGATGTTTTAATAATTAATGATGTCCCTGTGCCTAAAATCATTGAACCAATTAATCAAGTGTGAAAATCCCTTGAAAATACATATTTTTAATGAAGATTCATGTCTTTTAATTAAGACTCATGCCTTAGCCGAATGGTTAGATATTGGTTTGGAAAAAGGAGTGTTTTAAATGTATTTGGATGGTTTGGATGCATTTTAGGTGCCAAAATGAAGGAATGTGACACCTATGCTGAATGCACATGATGTTTGAGGGAATGATGTATCTCATGGCCGAATGATGGTGTCGCTTTGGTGTTTGACGTCAACTTGATGCACATTGGCGGCACATGGTCCTTGGGAGATAGCCAGCTAGCTAGGTAGTGTAGTTAGCTAGTTAAGTGAGGTAACTAGATAGGTAGCTAAGGTAGCCAGATAGGTACCTAGTGTCACTCCAACTACTCCAACTCTCATCCAGCTAGCTTCTCCACTTGTCAGCTACTCGGACTTCAGCTCATTTTAGCTTCACTCAGCTAGATGAGCTTCCATTCCAATGCTTTGAGCTAGGTGAGCTATCCTTTGTTTCCTTTGAACTATCACGAGCTGTTATTGCATGTATCTTTTGTTCCCGAGCTTTTATAGCTTGTAGATTCATTCCTTGCACCTATGTGAAACATCAAAATAATGGAATTGGTTAGGAATAAGCTAACAATGCAATGAAGACATGTTGCACACCTATGAAAATGATGCAAATAAGCTAGATATGAATGTGTAAATTGCATATACATGAAACGAGCTAAGTATAAACATGATATAAATATGTAAACTAATATGAAACATGAATATCACATAATATGCAATTCAAAATACATGGTAAATATATGATATTCAAGCATAATCTAAGGTGTTTATACATGTTTACATCAATGTGTAATGCATATATAAGCTAGTAAAATATGAAATAAGGAAGAATTCCCTTATAACCAGCTTATAGGATCTTCAATGATGTAAACAAGTAATGAAAAAGTAGGTGCTAGGCAGGATCACATCAGAATTTGTAAGAACAAAATATAACATTGTGAATCTACTAACCAAAGGGTTGAATTGTTATCAAGTTGATAAAACATCAAAAAGAATAAGGTTTTGTAAGATCAAAGGAACTATGTAAAGGAAAACCCAACCCAGTTGACTAAAGATCCCAAGATCTAGGTTCAATGGGATAACCTACTTGCATAGTCCTTGTGAGATAACTGTGGGGGTTCTTACCCCAAGTCCATTCCTATGATGAAAATAGTGACTAAATGTTGAAGAGGTTAAGTAATACTTTTAATGACCATTGTGTATTTTGGTGAGTCGAACAATATAAGTCATACATGTGAGAGTGGAGTGAGGATACTTTAAGGAGACTATTAGGGCATAGTTCTCAAAGCTCTTTCAGAACCAGGAGATGTCCACAATTATAGGGACATAACCATGAGAACCAATGATAGGATAGTTCAAACGATAGGACAGTTCAAAGAAAGAATGTCTATTGTACAATTAGTAAGGTAAACATATTTCAAAATGAAAGGTTCAAAGGGGGACGCCTACCTATCCTATACAAATATCAAATGTAGAATCTATCACCACATCAAGTTAGTATGTCATTTCTTACATTAACAATTCAAAGACATAACGTATGCTAGACAACTAGTAAGGTAAGCATATTTTATAAGGGAAGGTTTAAAGGGGGATGACTACCTATCCTATGCAAATATGGAACATAGAATCTATCACCACATCGAGTTAGTGTTTGAAATAATCAATTTCATTCATGTGGATGATTGTTGGAAAATAATAAAATAACTGAATAAAATTGATGTTATTTATAATAAGTCAACTCACTTGGTGAATAGACTTATTAAAATAAGTCATGTGACTTGATGAACATACTTATTTGTTGGTTTAAAGTTGCATCCATTCAACTTTACATATTAGCTTTTCAACAATTATTTTCATGAAAGGTCATAACTATTCGTCAAAAGGTCTTAACATTTTTATTCATTTTCCCTCCTTTATAAATAGGTTAATTGAGGCACAAACCATAGGCACAACATTGAGACATGTATTAAAACTTTGGAATAAGAAAACACTTAGAAAATTCCTTTGAAATTCGTTCTTTTCAGTGATAGAGAAAGGAAAGATTATGTTCGACTGGTCACTGCTGTTGTGCTTATTGTTGTGATCACTTGTTGTTGTATCATGGGAGACTGACGTCCAACGTTACTCAAAGCACCGAGGAGAGGACGAATTTGTCTTAAGGAAATTGTTCATACAAGCCTCAACAAAATTTATTCTTTTATTTATTTCAACTAATTTCATGTCTAAATATGACTAAACCAACTTCATTTGTCTACTTCAGTTCTTTATTTATTTCGTTTTGTTTGAATATATAATAATATTTGTTTATTATTATTATTTTATTTCTCGAATGGACATTTTATCTAACACACTAGGTGCATGGTGAACTCATATAACTATTTAGTAATGATAACTTTTTTGTGTGAAGATAATCAGTCGTTGCTAAAATTGTAGATGGAAAAGAATGAAGATGGCATTGAAGAGGAGCTCGAGGATGAAGAGGTTGGAGATTGGAGATAATATAAGAAAAGAGCTTCGATTATTTCTATTAGGAAGCTTGCATCCATATTGTGAAGGTTGTAATAACTGGATATAATGGTGCCTGGTGATAGAGAAGGGAGGTATAAGTTAAGAACTTGTTTTTGCGAGTTGCGGTTAACCAGTTGATGAGTGTTTAATTTGAATATTATTTTATTATTAATTACTCCTTTATTTTTCAATTTATGCTGCTAATTTGGGTGTTTTCTCTTATTTTCTATTCAGGACATTGGATTCCAGAAACTTTGCTAAAAATGACGAATTTCTAAAGTTTTTATTTTTCTCAAGTTAAGGCTAGACCAGTGGGCAAGACTTGGGGAATGACTCTGCTGAAGTGGCCACTAGTCAACATCTTCTAGAAGATCCAGTCAATATTTTCATAAATACAAAAGACTCAGCCGTAAATTCAGACTTAAATTTAAGAATTATCTTTACTTTTTGGGATTTTATTCAAACAATTAAGGGAATTATCATTTATTATTTTTAGGAATTATCTTCAGTATTTTTACTGTTTTTAGGAAGCTATAAATACCCCTTTGGGTAAGCTTCAAAGATATCTCAAATTCTCTGAATTTTTTCTTGTTTTCTATCTTTATAAAGTCTTTACTTTTCAAGTTTTTATTTTATTTTTTTAAAAATGCTAAGTATGATTTCTATCATACTTAGCTAAGTTTTTCATAGACAAAAGCTGAAACGATAACTTAATTTTGATTATGAGAATTGTAAAGCACTCAATACCCTATGGGTTACATTCTCAGTTTCTTATAATCAAGGATTGATAATCGACCATCCTTTTATAATAAATTTTTTTTCAAAAAGTATGCGTTGGTTGATTTTGTTTTCGATTAATAGTTGGGAGGAAGGATCGTCTTGTAGCACATCTGACTTCCTATGAAAACACTTAGCGATGGCCCGCTAAGGGAAGCTGAGATCAAATTTGATTATCAGCGAGACACTATAATATGAGTCGGGTGTTACCAAAGTTATTAAATCGAGTAGCACTAATAACGATTTTCGCGATTAGTCCACATAAGGACTAACAATCAAATATTGTTTTGGATTGTCAGTTCTATTGAGAGAAAAATAAGTTATAGGGGTTGGGCTCTATAGACTGTAACCAGCATGAATCCGAAGCTAAGATCTAGTTTGATAATCGACGGAAATTTAGGCAAAGCGAAGGCCTGAGGTTAATTTTTATTATTAAATTTTACTTCAAGTTTACATTCTTTTAATTTTACTTTCTTTTAATTTTACTTTCTTTATTTTTCAATCAAACAAAATACCTCTTTTTACTTTTTTCGCAATTCACGCCTAGCCTAGAAGCAAGACCAATTCATTTGTAATTTCAATATTACCTACGGATGACCCTTACTCTCTATATTTTACTTTATTTTTATTGATATTAAGGCATAAATTATTTGACATCAAAATGATGTCTTGTCAAATTGGCACCGTTGTCAGGGAATACAACAGAATTCTGATATTTTATTTTTATTTTTAGGACCAGGCAAAACCCAGGCACATTAGAAGAATTTGACCAGGAGATCGAAGCACGAGCTATAAGAATTCATGGAAAAATGCTTCAAGATAAAAAAAAGAAGGAAACAAGAGCAATCAAATCTCGAAGAATCTAATGCCACCTCCCACGAATAGTTGTCACATTCCAATGAAGCATCACAAGCCGAATCGCATGACATTCCTGAAGTGTCGCACGATATACCCGATGCCCCACCTAATACCGATCGCACAAACCCGCTAGCACCAATAGAAAATCAAGTGAATCAGGAAGCACCTATTGTTTAACAACCCCTTTGCATCGCCTTCCCTCAAGGTATAAATCATTTTCAACTAAAGATGGGGCTCATTCATCTTTTTTCTACCTTCAATGGGCTTCCCAGTGAAGTTCTCATAAATATCTCACAGAATTCCATTTGATTTGTTCAATAATGAAACCACAAAGAGTTTTTGATGACCAAATTAAATTATGAAATTTCCGTTTTTCTTTACTCAACATTGCTAAAGAATGGTTATTTAATTTACCATCGAATTATGTTCATACTTGGAATGATTTAACCCGAATTTTTCTTGACAAGTTTTCCCAGTAGCCAATGCAGGCAAATTGAGGTAAAGTATTCTGGGAATTAAACAAAAAGATTGGGAATCACTCAATGGATTCCCCAACGATTATTGGGATCTATTTAAAAAGTTTTGTACAAGTTGACCACAACACGAATTAACCAAGGAATCGCTTCTTCAACATTTCTAAGTAGGGATCACTCTCCTAGAGATAAAATGGTCGATACATCTAGTAAAGGAGATCTAGTCAATATGACACCAAACGCAACAAGGGAATTGATTTCAACGATTGTAGCGAATTCACAATAGATTTTTATTGAACCTAGTTGACGGGTTCATAAGATATGTTTTATTTCACTTAAAACTAAAATTGATAAATTAACTAATGTAGTCAATTCTTTTATCAGAGGTAAAAATAACATGACAAGACTATGTGGTATATGCATGATGCACGATAATCCAAAAAATTGCTACTATTGTAATACCCCAAAAATTTAGATTATGACCAAAATGTAAAATTTGAAAGTTTGATGGTCAAAGTAGAAAATTTGGGGAAAAGTTTAAGGAATTAAGTGGTTATTTTCTCAAAAAGAATGTTATTCCATAAATGGATTTATTAAGTGATGAAATTATACTTTTGGTAAAGTTTGGTGATCAAAGTATAAACTTTGAAAAGTTCAATGACCAAAATGTAATTTTGGAAAAATTACAAATGGGTCAGGAAAATAAGAAATAAAAATATTATTTTCACATTTTTAAAATGTTAGAAAATAATATTTTATGTTTAATTTCATGTTTAAGTTGAACTAATTGATTAAAGTGAATGAATTGTAAATTTTAGAAATTTCAAGGGCAAAACGGTAAAGTGGAAAACTAATTTGTTCATCTTTGAATATTGAAAGATGACAAGGCTGATATTTATGTGATTTTGAAGATAATAAGGATATGTATCTTGGTTTAATGGTGATTATAAAGTTTTATTAAGGGTAAATTGGTATTTTCCAAGTTAATGATTAAATATTTTTTTCTTAGAGGATGATAAGCATGATATCAATCAAACATATCATGCCAAAGTGTTCTTCTCTTCTCCATGGACGTGAGAAAGCTTTCAAGGTAAGAAAATATTTTATTTTCCATTTTTGAGCTAATTCCTTTGGAATTGGAGTTATGTCGTGAGATAGAAAAGTGATCTAAGTGAAAAACGCTATCATTTGGTACCAATATTGCTTTCTAATCTTGTTGAATTTCAAAGATCCCAAATCTAAGGGTTTATGTTCATGATAGGATTCATGAAATTGATGATAAATATTGATGATTTATATGTTGTATATTCATATTCAAGTATTCTACAAGCTTTACAAAATTTGGTGACTATTTAGTAATTTTTGAAAAATTAGAGATCAATTCGTAAATTCTAGAAATTGAGGGGTTTCTGTTAAGTGTTTTATAATTGATGTACTATGATGGAAATTGTTGATTTGGAATTTAAATGAATGTATGGGATAAAATGGTGAAGGACCATTTTATATAATTGGAAAAGTTGGTGCAAATGTTAAAAAAAGAATTATTAAGTGTTTAAATACTTGGTAGAAAATGAGTTCCAAGTATATTATGGAATTGTTATGGGATGTGTTTATGTTAGTACAATACTAACATAAGAATTGATATGAATTTGTGATTTAATACAGATTGTGATTGATTTGTGATCAAAGCAAGTCAAATAGAAAAGGGATTATTGTGGACAATTAGTGAGGATCATATTGTGGATTATATAAAGTGTCAAGGTGAGTGCAATACATGCATGAAATTATACATGGATGTTTTATACATTATCAGGAAGACTTGCGATAAGTCGACCTTGTTTATATCGGCATGATTTTATATCATTTTTATAAATTGACATTGATATGTCTGAGTATGAAATTAAAATGCATTGATCATGAAAAATGTGATATTTTTACCATGAATGTTATTTCGGGTATGAACTGTCCCATTGTTAAATATTGATAATATACTTCGCCATGGATGGATCAAATAAAATAGATTGTATGCCCAAGTAAGTGTTGAGGGACAGGGTATAGTTGGCATGCCATAGAGTCCACCAACAGGCTGCATACGTGATACACTAAAGGATACCTAATGTATATGGTGGGTACGACCTTATGTTCCATACGGTACTGTACTTAAGGATACCTAGTACAGATGGTGGACACGACCTTATGTGTCATACGGGATAGCACTACGGTGCTTATAGTTGACTCGTGTACCCATGGTCCTCGGGGTTTTATACTGGCTATTGTCTACGGTTTATGGTTTATTAGTTAATAAATGGTAATTTATGAAAATAAGCTTACGAGTTTATGGAATGAATGGCAAGTATATTGGAAATAATATTTTTATATTCAGTTATGATATTTTGATCATGGTAAAATATTTGATATGCTATTAGCATGGTTTTATGACATTTGATTTGAAATTGAAATTAATGCAAGAATGATATTGCACTGTTTATTGTTATAATTGCCTCACTAAGTATATACTTAGCGTGTGATGATTTTCACGCGTAGGTAAAGCGACAATAGTGGAATAAGGAGTACAAAGCGAAATCACGTATCAAGAAGTATATTTCTATATCAGTAAGACATCCTAAGATGTAATGTAGACTTAATTAGTAGCATGTAATTATTATGTTTTATTGGCTTTGTTGAACAAAATTGGAAACAAAATGGAATTTTATGAATTTATATGTATTTTTGAAAATATTGTAGCTTACTGTAGTAATAAACAGTAACCACAAATTAGTAAAAATTTTCCAATATGTAAAAGGGGAACCGATTCCCCGATAGAGGAATTTATTCCCCCATTGTTCATCACCACTATTCACTCTTACTATTCAATGTTACTGTTCACTATTCATAAAAAAATCTTTTGAATTAAATTGGTTACAACGAAACATGATTTATGTTATGTGATATTTTTATAATATCATTTACCATTTTAAGAAAAAAATTGCAAATTGCTTTTGAATTGGAAAATAGCTTTAAAAATTCGTATAACATCTATAATTTGTATAGGTATAATTATACGGGTTATGGGTGTTACAACTATAAGAAGAGATGGGTGCTCAAGTTAATGTTGTGTAATTTTCTAGGACCTCCCAAAGGCCTTACAACCTAAACGATAATACTTATACTCCAAGATTGAGAGACCATCCTAACTTCACTTACGTACAAAACCCAAGGTCGAACCAAAATTATCAAACGAAGCCACCTACGCATCAGTCGTATCAGTCGTAAAAGACATCACTTGAATCATTATCGAATGGTTAGCCCTTTCTCAAGAAAAAAATTTAGACTAAAATTGAGGCACACTTACAAGAAATCGATAAGCAAACCAGGCAATGGGCTTATACCATGGGGTGCCTAGAGTCATAAGGGAAGCTTTTATCGTAAACCGAGCTAAATCTGAGGGAAAATGTGAGTGCAATCACCCTCTGAAGCATAATTATTGTCGCATAACCTGTCCTGAAGAAGGTAGATGCACAATCCCAAAGAAAAGAGAAAGAAACAAAATCCCAACAGGAAGAAAATGAAGTTGGCACAAATTCTTAGAGAGAAAAGAAAGTTAACGTAGAATCCCGAAGGAAAAAGAAAGACGAACTTCAAATCAATTATGCACCATATAGCTATACCGTTCCCCCACTTTTTAAAAAGTGATAAACAAGCCAAGGAGAAAAATATATTAAATGTACTCCAGAAAGTAGAAATCAACATTCCACTTCTTGAAGTTATCTGGAAGGTTCCAATGTATGCTCGATTCCTTAAGAACTTTGCACGAAAAAAAGAAGACTTATTGGGCAAGAGAAAGTTAATTTGGGAGAGAACATTTCAGTCGTTCTTCAACGAAAGCTTCTGCTAAATTTGAAGGACCAAGGTATGTTCGCCATCTCTTGTAAAATTGATAAGGCTAGAATTAAACAAGCGATGTGTGATTTAATGCCTCTATTAATATTATGTCATTATTCGTCTATGATTTAATCTCTAGTAAGCCATTGAAGGATACCAAAGTTACAATTTAGCTAGTGGATCACTCAGTAATTTATTCTGAATGATTATTGGAGAATGTCTCAGTAAAGGTAAATGAACTCATCTTTTCGACGGATTTCTAAGTCATTGACATGGAAAATGACTGAACAAATACTGCTTTTGAAATTCTAATTTTTTGCCCATTCCTTAGTACGACACATACAAAGATTGACGTAAAAAGCAGAATTCTTAGGATGGAATTTGACGGGGGAACTCGTGAAATTTGACGTATACAAGGTGATGCGACATCCTGATAATGTCACAACTATAAATTTTGTTGATATAATTGACCTTGTAGTTGATGAATTTATGGAATCTAATTTTTTGATGATTTAGAGAGGAAATTAGAGGAATACGACGAGGAAATTAAAGAGTTTGAGAAAAAAATATATTTTTCTGATTCATGTTTAACTTCTGATTCATGATTAGTTTTCTCAACTACTAAATTTTACCTTCTATTTTGCAAGCTCCTTAAATTGAATTAAAGAAATTGTCGTGGAACTTGAAGTATGTATTTTTGGGCGAGAATTGGTGCTAATTTTAAACAAATTATCAAATAAAAGAAAAAAAAGGCCATTGTCACAGTGTTGCATACGCATAAAGAAACCATTTGGTGGATGATTACTGACATTAAAGGTCTTAGTCCCTCGGCTTGTATGTACAAAATAAAAATTGAGAAAGGGCTAAGACATCGTGAGAAGCATCATGCCAATTAAATCCACCGATGATGAAAGTAGTAAAAAAGGAGATTCAATTACTTCTTGATGTCGACGTAATTTACCCAATTTTGGATAGTAACTGGGTAAGTCGTGTCCATGTGGTTTCAAAGAAAATTGAAGTTACGGTAATTAAGAACTCATAAGGTGAGTTAGTTCCGACTAGAGTTCAGAATGGATGGCGAGTCTACATCGATTGTAGGAAGTTGATCTTTTCAACTCGAAAGGACCATTTTCCTCTTCTATTTATAGACCAAATGATACAAAGATTACACGGTAAAACTCACTATTATTGTCTTGATGGATTTTTAGGTTTCTTCCAAATCCTGGTGATGTCAGAAGATCAGGAAAATATGACTTTTACATGCCCCTTCGGAACGTTTTCTTACTGGCAAATGCCTTTCGGATTGTAATGCGCCTGCCGCCTTCCAAATATGCATACTTAGTATCTTTTCAAATTACGTTGTGAAAGGTATTGATGTCTTTATAGACGATTTCACAGTATACGGTAACTCTTTCGATGAATGCCTTCTCAATTTAACTAATGTATTGAAACAATACCTAGAATACAACCTCATTTTAAATTACGAAAAAAATTCATTTTATGGTTGATAAGGGGTTGATTCTAGGCTATATCGTTTCTTCATATGGAATTACAGTTGATAAAGTTAAGACCAATATTATACGTTCACTCCCTTACCCTACAACGGTAGGAGAAGTACGATATTTTCTTGGTCATATAGGATTTTACCGTGGATTTATTAATTTTTTGAAGATAGCGCGGCCATTATTCAATTTTCTACAAAAAGATCAAGTCTTTGACTTTAATCCAAAGTGCAAGGACTCATTCAATATCTTGAAAGATAAACTTATATCGACTCCAAATGTACAACTGCCAAATTGGGATTACCCTTCGACTTTATGTTTGACGCCTCAAATACTAGTGTTCTGGCACTATTCTTTGTCAAAAGATTGACAAAGTGTCACACGTCATAGCCTATGCATCTCAGACTTTAGATTCGGCGCAGAAAAATTATTCTACAACCAAAAAAGAATTATTCACGGTAATTTTTTTCTTTATAAAAATTTAGATCGTATTGCTTAAGACTAAAATAATTGTTTTTTTATCATGTAGCACTATGATATTTGATGAGAAAAAAGGAAGCAAAGTCGAGTCTTATCCAATGGATTTTACTTCTTCAAGAATTTAATTTGGATATTAAATATAAGAAAAGATGCGGGAACTTAGTAGTCGATCACATTAGTCGCATACCCCTTTGCATGTCCGACCCACTGATTCGCGAGGATTTTCCCGAAGAAAATTTGATGTTGGTGCAAAGCACTACTCCATAGTTCACTGATATGGTAAATTATTTGGCCATAGGTAAATTACCATTGATTTACCTAGAGCATAACTCAAATCAAAAGGGAATCTTGATTTTATATTTGGGATGGTCCTTACCTTTGGAAGCACTACTCTGATCAAGTAATTCAGTGATGCGTCACCGAAGATGAGGTAAATTTAATCTTAAACTTTTTGACATTCATATTCATGTGGATTTCATTTTGGACCGATTTTTTTTTGAATTTGGTTTCTTTAGGCCTATAAGTTTTCGCGATGTTTATGTATTTTGTAAAACTTGTGAACGATGTCAACGTGCAGGAAATTTAGGCTAAAAGAACGAAATGCCCCAAAATCTTATTCACATATGTGAATTTTTTTATATGTGGAGAGTTGATTGTATGGGTTCTTTTACTTCGTCATTTGGAAACACTTATATTATTTTAATTATCGATTATGATTCTAAATGGGTAGAGGATAAGGCTACATGAAATAAAGATGCCAGAGTCACAGTTATTTTTCTGAAAATTTTCATTTTATTCAAGGCTTGGCACACCCTAGGCGATTATTAGCGATCGATGAACCCACTTCATTAATCGGATCATTGAGGCACTCATGAAGAAATTTGGAGTAACTCAAAAAATTGTCACGACATACCATCCTAAAAAATGGGCAAGTGAAAGTTTCAAATCACAAAATCAAGGTAATTCTTGAGAATATTTGATACATGCATCGTAAGGCTCACATCAAAGGAAGGAATAATAACTCTTCCAAATGATCCACTCGTCCAAGCCTTGGAAAAGAAGATCAGAACAGTAGCAGACTTTCGAAGACATTTTGAATACGATCCTGAACTTATTTGGATAACATGTCTTCAGGATATACAACCTTCTATCTCTTATCTTTTCAACAGTTCTTGAATCGTATCAATCCAATATCGGGAACTCAATATACGTTCATTTTACTAAAGACAAAGCATGCAGAAATTCCTATACGAGATTAATACGTGATTTTTGTAAATATTACGAATTTTCAATATTTATATTCATTATTTGTAATATAATTTAATATAGGATGATGCATTATCTTTTAGGATTAGATTTATTATTTTATTAGGAATTAAGGTTGAGTTAAAACATTATTTTTAGTTATTATTATTTTATTAGGAATTAAAGTTAAGACATGTTTAGTTTGTTATTATTTTATTCATTAGTTATTTAGGACCTTTAGAACTTAATCCCTATATAAAGGAGGTTTCATTCAACTTTGTAAATTATATTTCTTTGATTAATAATACAACAAGAGTTTGTTTTTGCAATTGTTGATTGCCTTGCACCTTCGAAGCTTCTTCTCCTTGAGTTGTTTCAAGTTCTTGTGAGGGAGATTAATTTTCACACTCCAATTTGCCTTTTCATCATGACTAGGAGGTTTGGTTAGATCCATATTATCGTGTTTTCCTTTTAATTGCAACTAGGAGGGATCGATAGGACATTATCCATCTATTTTCCGCAAATCCATCATCACCATCATCATCTTTTCCATCCACCTTCACAAGGGAGATCTTTTGATTTCTTGATTATCATAATTTATTTTTAAGTTCTTTATCTTTTGTTTATATTGTTCTAATAGTATTCTTACTTGTTTCCAGCACCTAAAAGAAACCCTAAGAACCCTAGTTGTTGTCGCCACCTTCTGTTATTAATTCATCATTGTTCTTCATCGAGTCTAGAGCTTTCTAAGTTTGATTATTAAAAAAGAGAAACGTTCATTAACCCGCCACCACTTCCCTATCAATTGGTATCATATTTGGGCTGATTCTTTAAAAGAAACAAGCAATCTTGCTTGTTCTTGCACACAAAACCGTCAAGGTACCCCAACGGAGCTAGTTCACAAAAGATTCATCGTTTCATGTTCTTTTTATTTATATTTAATTTAGATTCAAATCCTTCTTGTTAGCTTTTTGTTTTTAAAAAAAACAAAAAAGGGCCAAAAAATTTTTCAAAAAAATTGAAAATGATAGAATTTAGGGATTATTTTCTCCATATCTCACTTAAGAGTAATCTCTAGTCCAAAATTTACCCCAATCGGAGTTCATTAGAGCCTTCAAATACATCATTCAAGTTTCATCAACAGATTTAGTCTAGAATCTTATTGAATTTCTTGAAAATTATACAGGAGGAATTTTGTTGTGAAAATTTCCAGATTGAAACTTAATATATTGAATAAACCGATAATGAAAAATAGATTGTTTGAGGACTTATCGTTCAACGGAGTCTACTGGATACTACTGAAGGTATTTGGTTCTTAAATTTTACAGGTGGTTTCTTAACGCATCGAAAGACATTCAATAAATTTTCCAAAATTTTTGGACACCGGTAACCCCCTCAAGCACGTTGCTCAAGTTGATCCAACCTTTTCTAGGTTTCTGGATTAGTTCATTTTATCTTTGACTCTTAGTGCTTTAGGTTCTTTTGTTTTTCCTTTTTATTGTTATTTTGCATTATCTAACACATTATATTTCTTGTGTTTGTAGGACTAAATAGTTTGCATACTTCTTCCTTCTTTGTATTATCGTTCTCTTGGAGTCTAACCCTTGTTTGGCCTCTTAGAGCTTTTAGGTTTTCTTATTGCCTTTGCTATTAATCAAACTTCGATACGAACTATGGAAGACTACTAGGTAAAGTGAGTTTTAAAGAGTACAAGATCGACTTACTTGCCTCTCGCTGTGTTACTTTCCTGGAGTGACTTGTGAGGTTTCTTGCTTTGTTGAAATTTTTTATTTTATTTGTATTTTACTTTAAAATTTTCTTTTGAGTGTTATGATTTCAGGATGGGTAACAATAACAGCAAGACTCTTACGGCTATCTTAGCCACACTTGCCTGACTCACGACTCAAATTGAAAGATTTGATGAAAATGTGAAAGAACGATAAGAACCATAACTGGATCTACTAAACCAGAATCCAAGACCAAACAATGCTGAACTTTTGGAACCCAGGCAAGAACAATCACGTTTCCAAGCACCCGAACTCTTTGCAAAACCAAAGTTCACGATCCCGTCTTTCAAAGGAGACAATGATCTGGACAAGTACATTGATTGGGAAGGAAAGGTTGATCTCATGTTTGCATACCATGACTGCCCCCAAGCTAAACAAGTTCCCCTCATCACCATGAAATTCGAAGGATATGCTCGAACCTGGTGGATACAAACAAGGAAAAAGATAGACAACTTCCAAATTCAAGAAATCACTTCTTGGACTGACCTCAAACAAACCATGAGGAAGTTATTTCTACCGACACATTATACATGAGAAGTTAAAATACGACTACTCCGACTTCGACAAGGTAGAAGTTCAGTTGAAGACTACTACAAGAAGATGTAGTCCTTACACAATAGGGCTAACCTAACCGAAAAAGAAGAGGGCACCATGTAAAGATTAGTCGTTGGCTTGAACTCAAACATCACTGAACTTCTTGACCTCTATGGGTACAAAAACCTTAAAGATACACTAAATAAAGCAATGACAATTGAATCACAAATCCAAAGGAGATTCCAATTCAGAGAACATTACCAAGGTAATTCATCCTCTTACCAAGGTAAGCTTTCAAATCCTTCATCATCTCCTACTTCATCTTCTCTGAAAAGCTAAGAGATGACAAACCTGACAAGGAGAAAGAACGACCTGCAAAGAATGGCATACTTACAGCCCCTAAAGATCAAATGATAATTTTTGAGGAGGTAGGGAAAGTAGAAAAAGAAAAAGTTGAGAAAGAGGCATAAGAAAAAGAGGTCACTAGATACAAAAGCCAAATGAATAATGACTCATGGGAGGTGAGTGAACCTAAATGTGAGAAGAAAAGAATGACTCAAAATCTATGTGTGAGCACAAAAGAATTGAGAGAGAACCTTATTTACAAACAACCTTACACCTTTGTTCTCTTTAGGGAATCAATTGTTTCGATTTCTAACATTAACAAGGATTTACCTAGTGTGTTTTCATCTCTTTTATAGGATTTTCAAGAAGTGTCAGTTGATCCACCTAACGAATTACCATTGAAAAGAAGAAAACAACACCAAACCAATCTAATTTAAGCTTCTATCATACATTGCCAAACATATAATCTCGAAGAATCCAAAGAGTTAGATTTGTTACAAAAAGGCTTCATCCTGGAAAGCCTTAGTCATGCAACCATCTTAATGATGAAACATGACTTGAACAACTCCACAGGCTTTATAGTTCATGCACAGGGAATCCATGTAGTTGATGAGAAAGTAAAAGCAACAGGATACTGGCCCACACCATCTTCCATCGCCAATAGTTGTCGAATAGTGCTAGGTGACCCTCCTTACGGGTTACCACCTGAAAGCCCTAATCATTATGTCATATCAATGAAGAGTTACGATTTATGAGAGTCCAAATTTAAGTATTTTATTACTCATTTTAATGATATTGTAACGTACTTCTTCTCCTTTTTACAAGGTAAAACTCTTGAAATTGTCATCAATACTAAACATAACTCCTTTAAGTGCGTAACAGACCAAGGTAAGTAAAACATAGTAGACGATGCACTACCACGAAGGTATACTCTTAAGCATAATACTACTCCAAGAATTGAACATATCAAAGATGTATATCACGATAATTCGAATATTTCTGATATTTCTACCCATACTTTTAAAAGTGATTTTAATGAGTTTATCTTGTATATGAGTTTCCTTACCAACTAAAAAGGTTCTACAATCTACAAATCTCCTCCTGAGAATTCTTAATTCATGAACCACACTTAGGAGTCTTAAGGGATTACTTTAACAAACCAGTTGACATGGTTTTTAAACACTCGTTCTCGCCACACACGAATAAAACCATGGAGAAATTATCTGAAGCAATCATACAGAAAGCCAACAGTGGTCGGTGCCATGTTAATATCAACCTAAACATCATATACAATACCTGTACGCAAAATAGGATTTCAAGACTACATGAAATCAGTGCCTACAAAGAATAAACCTCGACTAAAACACATGAACACATATCACATTGATCCTGGTAAATGTTTCACAAGTTTTCCTTTCAACAAATCTAATTCTCTTTCTCTTGGATTTTTAGATTTGAGGATGAATCCTTTTGAAGAGTGGGGGAATGATACATGCTTCTTTGGACTAATGTTTCTACTCGAACCTATTAGAAGAATAAAGTCTTGAAGATTCAAAGCATATCTATTCGGTAAGTACAATGTGAATGAATCATTAAACGATTCTAATATTGCTCCCTTTAATGTTTCATATTCAAGGTTGAATCTTTTTAAAAAAAAGAAGGATGATACATGCATCGCAAGGCTTACATCAAAGGAAGGAGTAATAACTATTCCAAATGATCCGCTCGTCCAAGCCTTGGAAAAAAAGATCAGAAGATGACTTTTTGAATGTGATCTTGATCTTATTTGGTCAACATGTCTTCTAGATATACAACCTTCTATCTATTATCTTTCCAACAGTTCTTGAATTGTATCAATCCAATATCGGGAACTCAAGATACGTTCATTTTACTGAAGACAACACATGCAGAAATTCCTATACTAGATTAATACGTGATTTTTGTAAATATTACGAATTTTCAATATTTATATTGATTATTTGTAATATAATTTAATATAGGATGATGCATTATCTTTTAGGATTAGATTTATTATTTTATTAGGAATTAAGGTTGAGTTAAAACATTATTTTTTAGTTATTATTATTTTATTAGGAATTAGAGTTAAGACATGTTTAGTTTGTTATTATTTTATTCATTAGTTATTTTAGGACCTTTAGAACTTAGTCCCTATATAAAGGAGGTTTCATTCAACTTTGTAAATCAGATTTCTTTGATTAATAATACAACGAGAGTTTGTTTTTACAAGTGTTGATTGCCTTGTGCCTTCGAAGCTTCTTCTCCTTGAGTTCTTGTGAGGGAGATTAATCTTCACACTCCAATTTGCCTTTTCATTGCAACTAGGAGGGTTGGTTAGAGTCATATTACCGTGTTTGCCTTTTCATTACAACTAGGAGGGCTCAATAGGACATTATCCATCTATTTTTCTTAAATCCATCCTCGCCACATCATCTTTGCCATCCACCTTCACAAGGGAGATCTTTTGATTTCTTAATTATCATAATTTATTTTTATGTTCTTTATATTTTGTTTATATTGCTCTAATATTATTTTTTACCTTGTTTCCAGCACCTAAAAGAAACCTAGATATTGTTGTCACCTTCCCTTATTCATTCCCCATTGTTCTTCATCGAGTCTAGAGCTTTCTAGGTCTGATTATTCAACAAGAGCAGCATTCATTAACCTGCCACCGCTTCCCTATCAAGATCGTCAAACCAGATCGAAAAAGATTGGAGTCTCTAGCTTTTTATGCGCTATGGGTGTATCAAACAACTTATAAAGGCCCTATTGGAATGTATCTGATGTGATCCTGTCTATCTCCAATTTTCTCCATGACTTGATCACACCATGGATGTTATTCAAATTTGGTTCTAAGGGAGTTCTTCCTTACTTTATCTTATATTTACTTATTTATGCACTATATATTATTATGAGCATACATTGTAGATTAGACTATACTTGAATTATCATAACATGTGCATTCATTCATTATATTGAATTCAAGCATATAATCTATAGTTATAAAAATAATATTCATTCATTATTATATGATGCATGAGTTATTATTATAACCTATAGTCCACATCTTTATATTATAAGTTATTTACTTTAAATACTTAGCTTATATTATGCTTTCTTTTGTAGGTATATACGTGGCCACATGATGGGAGCTAACTTAAAGCTAGCATTGGAGTCCAAGAGCTATGGAAACTTGACTAGGACAACTCCGGGACAACTCAAGATCATTTTGGGACAAAGTTGCCAGCTGACCCCCGAGCTCATAGCTGACTTGAGCTGGACTTTTTAGCTAGCTAAAGACCTCATTTCAGCTAGAGAGTTGCACCATCATCTTCACTACACAGAGCACTACAAATATGGTCTAGGTCAAATTTTTTGGATTCGTTCCTTTTCGTGAAGAGTTTCCATTCCGATAAGTGCCTTTTCACAAGGAGCTATCCTAAGACTTATACACATGTCCTTCATCTATGGCCAGCTCAAATTCAGCTCAAACCCATGGGAAGTAGCTCAAATGATGAAAGGCTGCCTCACTCAAATGTGACCTTTCATAGAAAGTTATTATCCCATTGATGCCATGTCACCTAGAAGCAAGATGGATGCCAAGTCACACCTAGTTGCTGCTCATCTTCACGCCAAGGAGAAGCCACACCATAAGCACCATTGGAGGCCGAATCCATCATCACTTGAAGGAAAATTATACAACACTTCTGCAGCCTACTTTGATATCATTTCTTTTCATTTCCTTTCTTCTTCCATATTTCCATTTTAATCATTTCTTTCTTTTAATTTTGCAGATTACTTATCAATTCAAAGTGTAGCATTTGGTGTCTTTCCTAGATCGGGAAACAACAAGGTTGACAACTTCTCCATCATTGAAGAAACATGGTTAGCCTTACAACAATATTCTTACCGACTCATCTTCGGTAAACCATCCCATTTGCCAATTAAACTAGAGCATCGAGCTTATTTGGTGGTTAAACAATGCAATATGGAGATGGAAGCAATTGGCAAAAGTTACATATTCAAGAATTTGAGGAAATCCGATGAAACACTTGCGACAGTGCTTGAATCTTCAAAGAAGAAAAAAAGAATTCCATGATCACAGTATTTCTTTTAAATCTTTTTATATAGGCCAAAAAGGTTTAATATTTCATTCTAAACTTAAACTTTTTGCAGGTAAGCTTAAATCGAAGTGGCTCGGACCATACATAATAATTCAATTATTTCCTCATGGCGTAGTTGAGATCAAAGATGATTCAAGAACTCAGTTTAAAGTTAATGGCTAAATGTTGAAGCTGCATTATGATAACGCACCGATTGATTTGGTTGAAGAAATTAGATTGGAGGAACCTGTGATTTAACGAAAAATGTTGTCGAGCTACCAACGTTAAAAATAACACTTAATGGGAGGTAACCCATTTTTAATTTTTTTTTCTTTTCACATTTTGTCTGTTTAAAATTTTAATTTTTAGGTACCCCGTTGTTCCGAATCGAGTTTGGATGAAGCAAAGCATAAAAATTTTATCGAATATAGCGAAAAACTCCCCTACAAGTAGGCAGAGTCACACATCATCAAAGGTGCAAACCCAATCTTTTGGTGCTCACTGTTTCGTTAATAGGCGTAAGTTAGCATAGCCCCTATGGGGTCAGCTCAGATTAGGAAACCCCTCTCCCAATTTTTGTCTCATTACCGTCCATTTTCCCCCCAATTCCACAATCCTTTTCTCGTCGTCTTCCTTACCCAATATCACACGTTTGTAACTCACCTTGGGCCCCACCATATCACCCAATCTTTTTTTTCAAATTTTATTCACTATCCCTTTGACCTAGTAAATAATTCAACTCTCAATTAAACACTTCCCCTTCCTCACTTTCTTTATCACATACATGAAACCAAAAAATATATATATAAACTCTTCTTCTTATCAACCATACCCGAATGATTGACTTACCCCTATGAACCAATAGCGTTGCCGCTTACCCTCGCATCCACCTTGCTCCACCGCCACCGGTCACATTCACCGACTCAAGGTATCACCATAGTTTGCTAATCTTCACCGTTTTTATCTCTTTTGCTTTAACAATGGTGAGAACAATAAACCAATACCCCCTCTCGACCGTTGGTCACTCTTGGTGGCGACCACTACCATTTTCCTGTGCCTCCTATCATTACAATTCCGATTTATTACTGCATCCACCACCTGCTATGCCCCCATGTGTGTTGATCATCGTGGAGGCTGACACGCACTTGAGCCTTGCACACATTCTCCCTATACCAAGCATGTCCACGTTCCACCGCTTTCTCCACCTTCAGTCTCTTACTCTTCTACTGATTTTATGGTGCAATCGTACAGTTATTTCGGTCTATATAGACCATGACAAAATTTCCAACCATCGTTATCAAACCTGACATTTGATTCCAAGTTGTCGGGATCTTTTTCTCAGTCAATGTTGGATGCTACTCCATCTTTTTTCGCTCATACAGTAGTATCCGAACAACCCGAGGTAAATTCTTAACCTATCAATATTGAACGTTTACTAATGTGACTTCCTGTTTTTGGTTATTCAGAGGACTTTAGGAGTGGATCTCTAACCAAAGCTCCTCCATCATCTGCTGTCGATCGGGCGTTACCATCTCCCTAATATTCTGGGCAGCCGTACGCTTCACCTTCCTTCGTCGCGAGCTCAAGAGAAGTCCCCATGCATGATGATAATGCGCACAAGTATGCACATTATTCCAAACGTCATCGCCGTGGGTACACCTATTCCATTCTGGTTGAGGAGGTTCTTCGTGACTATTTAGACTTTGACGATAAAGAAGCTTGGCGATTCGATAACATCCGACATTGTATGTTTCAGGTTTACAAATTCATTCCAGATCATACTCTTGATTCATTGCATTTACATGATTCAGTTATGCATTATTTCGATGCGATTGGTTAGCGAATATACTATGAGATTACACGTAGTACACTTTATGAGTTGGTATTTGAATTTTACCCTATGTTTACACTTTTGCCTCATCGTGTCGTAACTAATGAATTTCCCTGTGTTATATCTTTTTGGTTGCTTGGACAATATTTTTCTATGTTGCTATCGGATTTTAATTTTTCTATGGGGTTTATGACGGATGTCATGGGCCATGATTATCTAACCATTTTACATGAGATATCGTAAGACTTTGACATGGAATTTGCTTATGAGGCACTCACAGGTTCGACCGATGCTTAATATAATGCAAGGACGATGAAGTGATGGCATATTCATGACCCTGCTCTACGCTACATACTCCGGTTTTTGGCATAAAACTACTCTGGATGTAACGATACTATGTCTTGTTTAAGTAAGGTTGAATTATTTTTCTTGTGGTATATGTAAAACGGTACAAAGTTAAACTTGGGTTTTTGGTTTACGCGTACTTTCGAGCGACTAGTACGATCCGATCGCTCATTAATTCTTAGCCCTTATATTACTAATCTTACATCTCGCTTATTTCCATTGACCTTTTATTCTTTACATTTTACTCATACTTTTGTAATGGATCCTTTATATGCACGATACTTGAACTTGATGGGAATTTTCACAAGCACTCCCGATGCACCACACATCATTTCTCTCAGTACCATTGCCATGCACAATATGCGCGTATTTCTTTGGAGGAACACATCGATTGAAGCACCAGAAGAGCATCCACAATCGGATGTACATAATGAACTTCATGAAGTGCATGGCTGACTTGATTCCATCAAGTTGAACCTTGTTGAGATTCTCTATTACTTTCATCCAGCCCATCTCGACGTGGCCGACATTAAATTAGGGAGTATTTTTGTTCCCTCTCTTGTGATTTAATTTTCATATTGGGATAATATGACTTAAGTGAGGGGGTGGAAATTGTATCAAATTTCACTTTGCTTATTTGATTGGTTGGACTTGAATTTTTTCTTGAATTGATGTGTTAAAATTGATTATTGCCTAACACATTTTCTCCTTGTTCCATTGATTTTTCTTGTGAATTTTTAATCTTGATTTTATTGGAATTTAGGAAGCATGATAGCAATTGGCATGATTAATTGGTTTTTCTTTAAAATTGTTGACATTCCATGCATTTGTTGATTGAATTGATAGGATAACTTAGTGCAATTAACCTTTCATGTGAGTTTTGAGTCTAATGAGCATATTTTTGCGTTCTTGTTCTTTGTTAATTTTGAGTGTCTCGACTAATTCTTTGCATTCTAGAACTTGTAGTGTAATGCTTGTCGAGACTACACGATTGAATGTGGTGCATTAGTATGATAGAGGTATTAGGATTTAACCCCTTTTTCTTCAAAAAAAATAGCTTACCCTTTTGTTTATTTTACCCCTTAGTTAGCCAATTTTGAGCCTTATCATTTTCTTTGTTTACCACATAATTAACGCGAGCCTATTTTATTTTAATTTCCCTCATTTTGTTACCCTTATTTAGGAAAAAGGTGGGGTTGTTTCAAAATTGAAAAAAACAAAAGAAAAAAAGGGTGACTATTCAAAAAAAAGAAAAAGAAAAAAACCAGAAAAATGACATTGTTTGAACATTACAAGAAAATAGGGCAAAAAATTCAAAATTGTGCAAACAACAGAAAAGAAACATTGCAGTTTTGGTTCGAATAGTGCAAAAAATGCAGTGCAGTGCATAAAGTTTGAAACTGATCGAATAGTAAAAAGCAGAAAGGTTCAGAAAAAAAAGAGTGAATAAAGATTTGATTGTTTGATTTCTTGTTTTCCTTCCTTTCATTTTTACTTTCCTTTGAATAATTGTTTGAAATGATCTTCTTTTAGTCTTGAATTTTTACCCAATTTTTTGCCTTTATCCAACCCGAACCTTATCCTCATTACAACCCTTTTTAAAGACCTCTTGACTATTGCATCATGTTCATACTTAGTAGTGGAGATTCAATTTAGTTACAAGCCTATGGTAATGCTTTGATTAGTTAGGCTTAAGCGATTCTTTTACCCTAAACACTTGAACGAAATTAGTGAACCAATGTGAGGTACTAAGTCTTGCTTCTTTGAGATTGATGAATAATTGGAAAGTCAAGCTTTGATTAAACTTGCTTTTAGTTGTGCCTTTTTCTTGATTGTTACTTAGTTCGGACATTTTCTATGATTTTTTTTGCTTGGAAGTCTTGGGAATTTTGTGAAATTAAGATGGCAACTTGAGATTTTTTATGCATTGATTAAGAACATGCTTGAGGACAAGCATTGAATAAGTGAGGTAGATTTTGATGAGTGTTTAATTTTTTTATTATTTTATTGTTAATTACTCCTTGATTCGTTGGTTTATGTTACTGATTTGGGCGTTTTCTCTTATTTTTTTGTTTAGGACATCAAATTTCAGAAACTATGCTAAAAATGACAAATTTTTAAAGTTTTTATTTTTCTAGAATCAAGGTTGAACCAATGGGCATGACTATGCTGACGTGGCTGCTAGACAACATCTTCTAAAAGGTCCAGTCAGCATTTTCATGAAGACAGAAGTCTCAGCCACAAATTCATACTAAAATTTAGGAATTCTCTTTATTTTTGGGATTTTATTCAAACAATTAAGGGGTTTATCTTTTGAAATTTTAGGGAATTATCTTTTGTGGTTTTTAGGAATTATTTGGAGCATTTTTAGGCTTTTTAGAAAGCTATAAATACCCCCCTTGGGTAAGCTTCAAAGATATCTCGAATTCTTCGAATTTCTTTGTTCTTGTTTTCTTTATTTTATAAAGTTTTTACTTTTCTTTTTCAAGTTTATACTTTTCAAGTTTTTATTTTATTTTTTCTTTAAAATGCTAAGTATGATTTCTATCATACTTAGCTTAAGTTTTTCATAGTTAAAGGCTGAAGCGATGACTCAATTCCAATCATGAGAATTGAAAAGCACTCAATACCCTTTGGGTTACATTCTCAATTTTCTAGAATCAAGGATTGGTAATCAACCATCCATTTATAATAAAAAACGTTTTCTTTTCAAAAAGTGCACGTTGGATTTATTGTGTTTTCAATTAATAGTTGGGAGGAAGGATTGGCTTGTAGCACATTCGACTTCCTGTGAACACACTTAGCGGTGGTCCGCTAAGGGAAACTGAGATTAGATTTCATTCTTAGTGAGACACTATAATCCAAGTCGGGTTTTTCCAAAGCTTTTAAATCGAGTTGGACTAATAACGATTATCGCGATTAGTCCACATAAGGACTAACAATCAAATATTGTTTTGGATTGTCGATCAATTGAGAGAAAACCCTATAGACTATAACTGGCATGAATCCGAAGCTAAGAGCTATTTCGTTGATCGACGAAAATTGAGGCAAAGAAAAGGCCTGAGGCTGATTTTTATTATTGAATTTTACTTCATGTTTACTCTCTTTTAATTTAATTTTCTTTATTTTTTAATCAAACAAAATCCCCCTTTTTTACTTTCTTTCGCAATCCACGCCTAGCCTAGAAGCAAGACCACTTCATCGGCAACTTCAATATTCCCTGCAGATCGACCCTTACTCTTTCTATTTTACTTATTTTTAATTTTATTTTTATTGAGATTAAGGCATAAATTATTTGACATCAAAACGACGTGTTGTCACCAATCAAAGATTTAAAATTAGGTTTGATATTTAAAAAATTAATATATCAAGCAATGTCATAACACCATTATAAACTTAAGGGTAGAGTGACAAAAACACAATGTATAAAATTTAGTTATTAAATTAAAAAACTTTTAAAGTATAGTGAGCACAATACGAGACAGAGTAAAGTTCAATGAGTAAATTTATAATTTAATCTTTAATTTATTTATTTTAAATTGCAAAAAACAAGGTTTGGAGAATCAAAACTAGGTCAAAAAGGAGGGATGTTGTGCTCCTATCACTGAACCACATGCATTTTACGTATATTTGTTACAATATATCCATTATAATCTTAGTAAGTTCAGTTTCAAAGGATAAGAAATGAAGCATAATGAAATTTGGGTCATTTGTTCTTATGAAAGAAGATATATCCCTTAACTGGATGCATTCCATTAATGGTATCCAAATATTCGTTCGTTGAATAGCTTTCATCTACAAATTCGATATAGCAATAATTAATTAGCGTCAATGGCAGAGAAGTGGTGAAAATGAGGGAAAAAATGTTTCCATTAGTTGGCGATAATGAGCATAATTTTAATTTTATTAAATTAAAATGGCTTAATACAAAAACTGTAATACCCAAAAAATTTAGATAATGACCAAAATGCAAATTTTGAAAGTTTGATGGTCAAAGTAGAAAATTGGGAAACAATTTAGGGAATTAAGGGATAATTTCCTAAAAAGAATTTTTTTCCATAAATAGATGTGTTGAAAACATTTTTGATATTTCGATATAACAAATTAAGTTAAATGAATTTTAAGATTTTACAAATGATTTTACAAATTTATATTCGATTCAATTAACCGAATATCAAATTATTACTCCAAGTTTTTCAAGATCAATTTGAATCCTTACTAAATGTGTAAAATTGTGATTTGTACTTAAACTATTTTTGAAATAATTTTCACAAAGTATTTTGAACCAAAAACAAGCCTTAAATCAATTATTCAAAGGCATGCACCGATGCATCAATCCATGCATCGATGCATCGATGAATTAAATGAACATCGAATGCATTCCATGCACCGATGCACTCTCCATGCATCGATGCACTCTGAATATTTTCAAAACATCGAATGCATTTGATGCATCGATGCACAAGCCATGCATCGATGAACGAGGCTATTTTTCAAACATCGAATGCATTTTATGCATCGATGCATCCTTAGTGAACCGATGCACTAAGTGTCCCAATGGTCAAAATATTTGAATTTTACACAAATGCACCGATGCATCCTTGATCATGCATCGATGCATGAGACGCTCCACCTAGAAAAATTAATTGCTTTCACACTTAAACGGCTATATGATCTTCACTAATCATCCCCAACGTTCAGAAGTGATTCAAGGTGTATTTAAACAAGTTCTGAAGCCCTTGATCAACAAGAAATCATAGAGAATCAAAGAGAAAGCATCAAACCTCAAGTTTGAGCATTTCAAGCCTATTTTTCATCCAATATTCATTTGTTTTCAAGAACACTTTTGTACTCAATTGTATTTATCTTTGAGTGTTCTTTTCTTTGTTCTAGAATTGTGCAAACATCTTACCTTGTGAGGTTTTCTTGTAAGTTTGCAAATTTGTAATCTTCTCTTTGGGAAAAAGAGTGTTCTCAAGAGTTGGGGTATACTCTTGAGGGATTTTGTAAGGTTATCTCTTTGGCCTCAAAAGAAAGAAAAAATTAGTGAATTTGTTGGAAAATCCTTAGTGTGGATAGCTAAGGTAGTGGACGTAGACTTTGTTTGAGAAAGTCGAACCACTGTAAATCACTGTGCAATTACTTTCAATTTTTTGCAAAAGCTTCCACGAAATTTTTAATTGCCAATTCACCCCCCTCTTGGCCAATTCTGTCGATCGATTAACTCAATAATTGGTATCAGAGCCTCACTCATTTGAAGGTTTAATCACCTCTTGAGTAGATCCAGGAAGAGTTAAATCGATAAAGATGGCGTCCACTTCCGGTTCATTCTCCATAGAAGAATCCAGACCAATTGGCGTGACTCCACACTTCAATGGAACAAATTATCGTCGTTGGAAGAGGTTCATGATGATGTTTATTCAAGCACATGATATGGAAGCTTGGATGATAATCGAGAACGGATATTCTTTTCCTACGAAGAAGGTAAAGAAGTTGAGTAATCAAGAACGGAATGAAGCTCAACAAAACACAAAGGCTATGCATATGTTGTGTTGTGCAATTGATCCTAATGTATATAAAGGAGTTTATTCTTGTTCAAGTGCCAAGGAAATGTGGGATAAGCTTGAGGAGATCTATGGAGACAAGGAAAAAGAAGAACCAATAAAAGTGATGTCTCTATTAGCTCTCACAGAGCCAAAGGTATCTTCTAACTCAAATAGATTAAATTCAAAATCTTTTAGTGAGTTACAAGATGCTTATGATGAATTATTTTCGGAGTTTGAGACCATGAACTCCAAATACAATAAATTGATTTCTAAATTTATTACTAAAAATGATCTTATTTTGAAAGCTAAAAAGGACTTGGAAAATAAAAATGAAATGTTGAAAAAGGAGTTAGAGCTTTCAAAAATAAAATCGGAAAACTTTGAAAAAGAAATTTTCAAATTAAACAAACTTCTTCTAGAAACTAAAATGGATTTTGAAAAACAAAATGAAATTTCGAAGAAGAATTTAGAGCTTTCAAAGATAAAATTTGAAAGTATGGAAAAGGAAAATTTCGATTTAGAAGTTAAGCTTGAATGTTTAACAAAAGAAAAAGAGATCATTTTAAATAATTCATCTAGTTCAATAATGACAATATGCTCACATTATCATTATCATGGTCATAAGGAACATACTTGTCCTTTAAAGAAAGGAAAACGATTTAAAATTAGACAAGTATGGGTTCCAAAAGGAACAAGAGGCATTGAAACTAATGTTCAAGGATCCAAAGCAATTTGGATACCAAAATACACTTAAATGTCTCTTTTAGATGTGTGGGAGCAATGGTGATGAAGATGATGATATTCAAGATGCTCTAGCCACACATGAAAAAGGAATGGGTAACCTCTAAACTTAATGTTATTATTTTATTTGGTTGCTCATTTAGTTTGTGCATACATGAGGTTTTAAATATTGAATAATTTTTGATTTTGTATAATTGTTTTATTCTCATGTATGTTGAAAATATGGTTATGATGAACATTTTAAAGTTATATTTATTTTTTTTAGAATTTTAGTTCATCATAATAAAACTTGGTCAAAATTTTAACGTAATTGATATTCATTTTAAACCATTGATATCAATTTTCAAACAATTTGATTTTTGACCTTAAATTTTGTTCTAATGTTTATGCAAGTAATTTTAAAGTTTTAATGATATCTCTCTAAATCGATATCAATCTTTAATTCATAACATCTTTGTAAAACTTTATGCATATGCTCTTAATTTTGATAATCAACATTGCATAATGTTTTATATGTGAATGGATTAAAGCATAATCTATTGAGTATTAGTCAATTATACGATAAGGGATTCAATGTCTTGTTTGAAATTAATGGTTGTAAAGTCATTGACATTGCATCTAATCGGATTATGCTTGTTGGTCATAAAATAGGAAACATTTACATGGTGCATTTAGACTCTATTGATATGACTAATTTATGCCTAGTTGCTAAGAATGAGCATGATAGTTGGTTATGGCATAGGAGACTAGGACATGCTAGTATGAGTGTTTTGCAACGGTTAATTCAAGGAGACCTAGTAAGAGGGTTGCCTAAGCTTAAATTTGATAATGATAAAATCTGTGATGCTTGTGCTAAAGGAAAACAAAAGCGAGTTTCTTTTAAATCTATTAATGATGTATCAACTAGTAGAGTATTACAATTGATCCATTTAGATCTTTTTGGGCCAACTAGAACTACTAGCTTGGGTGGAAAACAATATGCATTTGTCTTGGTAGATGACTATTCTAGATATACTTGGGTTCTATTTTTAAGTACTAAAGATGAAGCATTATAACATTTCATCACATTTTCAAAAATAATCCAAAACGAAAATGGTTACTCTATCACTAGTGTTAGAAGTGATCATGGTACTGAATTTGAAAATCTTGGATTTATTGAGTTTTGTAATTCTAATGGTATTAGCCATAATTTTTTAGCACCTAGAACCCCTCAACAAAATGGAGTTGTTGAGAGGAAAAATCAAACTTTAGAAGAAATGGCTAGAACCATGCTTTGTGAAAATAATTTGCCAAAATATTTTTGGGCGGAAGCCACAAATACCGCTTGTTATGTTGTAAATCGAGTAATGATTAGGCCAATTATAAAGAAAACTCCATATGAAATTTTCAAAAATAAAAAGCCTAACATTAGCTATTTTCATCCTTTTGGATGTAAATGTTTTGTTTTAAACAACGGTAAAGAAAACCTTGGCAAATTTGATGCTAAAAGTGATGAAGGAATTTTTCTGGGTTATTCCTTAAATTCTAAAGCCTGTCGTGTATTTAATAAAAGAACTTTAGTTGTAGAAGAGTCTATACATGTTGTTTTCGATGATAATCCCCTTCCGAGGAAGGATTCTTGTGTGAATGATGATGTAGGTGTTATAAATACAAATGACGTTAGACATGACGTTGGAGAACCATCATCAAAGGAAGAAACGAAAAAATGAGGAAACTCATGATCCTCTTGAGAATCCAACCATTGAAGAAAGGGAAGTATCTTATCCAAGAGAGTACAACTATGTCAAGGATGGTGAAATTATAGGTGATCCATCAAAAGGGGTAACAACTCGATCTTCTCTTAGAAATATTTGTAATTATGTTGCATTTATCTCATGCATAGAGCCTAAGAATATTAAAGAAGTATTAAATGATGAACATTGGATTATGGCTATGCAAGAAGAGTTAAATCAATTTGAGAAAAGTAAAGTATGGACATTAGTTGAAAGTCCTAGTAATAAATCTACTGTAGGTACTAGATGGGTATTTAGGAATAAGCTTGATGAGAGTGGTAATATAGTGAGAAACAAGGCTAGACTTGTTGCTCAAGGGTATACTCAAGAAGAGGGCATAGACTATGATGAAACATACGCTCCCGTAGCTAGGATGGAAGCAATTAGAATGTTATTAGCATTTGCATGTTTCAATGAATTTAAAATATATCAAATGGATGTTAAAAGTGCATTTTTAAATGGTTTTATAAAAGAAGAAGTGTATGTGGAACAACCTCCAGGTTTTGAAGATTCAAAATTTCCAGATCATGTTCTTAAATTGACAAAAGCTCTTTATGGTTTAAAATAAGCTCCTAGAGCTTGGTATGAAAGATTGTCAAATTTTTTAATTGAAAAAGGTTTTTCAAAAGGAAAGGTTGACACTATATTGTTTTTAAAAGCATAAAGGTAAAGATTTATTAGTAGTTCAAATTTATGTTGATGATATAATATTTGGTTCTACTAATGATGTTCTTTGCCAAGAATTTTCTAAGCTAATGCAAAGTGAGTTTGAGATGAGCATGATGGGGGAGCTCTCATTTTTCTTGGGACTCCAAATCAAGCAAAGAAAAGATGGCATCTTCATTAATCAAGCTAAGTACGTCAAAGATATGCTCAAGAAGTTTGGACTGGAAAATGGGAAACCTCATGACACTCCAATGAGCTCTTCAACAAAGCTTGACTTAGATGAAGGAGGTAAATGTGTAGATGTTAAATTATATAGGTCAATGATCGGCTCTTTGCTTTATCTAACTGCAAGTAGACCGGACATTATGTTTAGTGTTTGCTTATGTGCTAGATTTCAATCATGTCCTAAGGAATCACATTTACTAGCTGTTAAGAGAATCTTTAGATACATTAAGGACACTCCTAGTTTAGGACTTTGGTATCCTAGAGACTCTAGATTTAGCTTGCATGCCTTTTATGATGCGGACTATGGAGGATGCAAATTAGATAGGAAAAGCACCTCTGGTACTTGCCAATTCCTTGGAAATATGCTGATTTCTTGGTTTTCAAAGAAACAAAATTGTGTTGCATTATCTACCACTGAAGCGGAATACATTTCAGCCGGTAGTTGTTGTGCACAAGTTTTATGGATGAAACAACAACTTTTTGATTATGGAATTGAAGTAGGTACCATTCCTATCAAGTGTGACAATACTAGTGTTATTTGTCTCACTAAAAATCCCATCCAACACTCTATAACTAAGCATATTGAAATAAGACATCACTTCATTAGGGACCATGTCACTAAGGAAGATGTAGTTCTAGAATTTATTGATACTTTGCACCAATTAGCAGATATTTTTACAAAACCCTTAGATAAAGAATGATTTTGGACACTTAGGAGAGAATTAGGTTTAACTGACCTATCTTCACTTAGTGTTTAAAATATTTTAGCACTTTTAAATAATATTGAAAAATGCTTATAATAATAATTTTTGATTGCATTCTTGCTATTAGTTAGGGGTAGTTAGTGATTCTCTGTTAAAATTAATTTTATGTTCAAATAAAGTTTGAAGATTAATTTGATTGATTGAACATAATTAATTTATGATATATGAGTTGCCAATACCATTAGAGCCAAATTATTTAGCATTTTAAGTGTTTAAAATAGATTTTTGACATTTTTGTACTTTATCCACCGATGCATTTAACAATGCATCGATGCATCCCTTTGAATGTGTATCGATGCATGAGGCCATGCACCGATGCATCCGTCGGGTTTTAAGTCAAAAACCCTGGTTCTTCTTCATTTTCTCAAAACCTAAAACACTAAACACATGGCCGTTCATCCCACTCTCCCTCAAATCTCTATTTTTGCTCAAAATCTTCAGGAAATCATCGGATTCTTCAAGATTTTTATCCTACAAACCTGCTACAATCATTAAATTGCTCAAAACATCTCCACTTTCCCCTCAATCCGAATTTTTCAAGGTAATTTTTCAAAAACTCTATTTTATTAATTTTTGAACTTAGGACTCGTTTAGATTAGTTCTAGTTTGAAATAATTATCGGGCATTGGTTATATGATGATTCTAAACTAGTTTCTACAACGAATTTCATCAAAAACACATAATTTTTCAAAATTAAAATTTTGAATTTAAAAAAAAATTAAAATTAAGTGATAGTTTTGATTTAATTGTGTTGTTTTCATGAAAACTATACATATTATGATATTATTTTAAAATAGTTTTCAAAACTTTGCCCATTAGGATTATGTTAGAGAACCTTGAATTATTGAGGACTCATTTGAGTTTTGGGATTAATTGTTGTGCATACATGTGTTTTAAAATTGCAGGTGATATTCCTTTTCTGATTTTCCTTACCATGACTAATCCTAAACGCCCTAGGACATCCTCTAGTCGTTCTCACCAAAACCGTCCTCCCGTTCCTCAACATCCTCCTCCCGATCCTCCGATGGAGTAGACTTACTTGCCATGCTTTCTTGTTCTTAAAACTTGGATTTGATTTTTGTGGTTTGATTGATACTTTGAACTTGATTAGTTGTTGGATATTTGTTTGAGGATGCTTGAACTTATTATATATATTTGGTTTGACATTTTAACGCTTTCTGTTTATTAATTTTGCATCATTAGAAATTTATGACCAAATTATGCCATTTCACATTTTATTATGAATATTGTTTATGAAAACTAATGGCTAATCTCTCTTTTGATTGTAATCTTAGCAGCTTATTATTAATAAATCAATTGGCTAACGTTTTATAGTCTTTTTGATTTAACAAAAAGGGGGAGAAAATTTAAGATGTGCTATAGTAAGGGGAGTAAGTTTTTGATGTGCTATAGTAAGGGGGAGTAAGTTTTTCAAAATCAATTTCAAAAATAATTTCTTAAACAAATCTTAAAATTACTTAAATGTTTTGTTATATCAAAAAGGGGGAGATTGTTGAAAACATTTTTGATATTTCGATATAACAAATTAAGTTAAATGAATTTTAAGATTTTACAAATGATTTTACAAATTTATATTCGATTCAATTAACCGAATATCAAATTATTACTCCAAGTTTTTCAAGATCAATTTTAATCCTTACTAAATGTGTAAAATTGTGATTTGTACTTAAACTATTTTTGAAACAATTTTCACAAAGTATTTTGAACCAAAAACAAGCCTTAAATCAATTATTCAAAGGCATGCACCGATGCAGCAGTCCATGCATCGATGCATCGATGAATTAATTGAACATCGAATGCATTCCATGCACCGATGCACTCTCCATGCATCGATGCACTCTGAATATTTTCAAAACATCGAATGCATTTGATGCATCGATGCACAAGCCATGCATCGATGCACCAGGATATTTTTCAAACATCGAATGCATTTTATGCATCGATGCATCCTTAGTGCACCGATGCACTAAGTGTCCCAACGGTCAAAATATTTGAATTTTACACAAATGCACCGATGCATCCTTGATCATGCATCGATGCATGAGACGCTCCACCTAGAAAAATTAATTGCTTTCACACTTAAACGGCTATATGATCTTCACTAATCATCCCCAACGTTCAGAAGTGATTCAAGGTGTATTTAAACAAGTTCTGAACACCTTGATCAACAAGAAATCATAGAGAATCAAAGAGAAAGCATCAAACCTCAAGTTTGAGCATTTCAAGCCTATTTTTCATCCAATATTCATTTGCTTTCAAGAACACTTTTGTACTCAATTGTATTTATCTTTGAGTGTTCTTTTCTTTGTTCTAAAATTGTGCAAACATCTTACCTTGTGAGGTTTTCTTGTAAGTTTGCAAATTTGTAATCTTCTCTTTGGGAAAAAGAGTGTTCTCAAGAGTTGGGGTATACTCTTGAGGGATTTTGTAAGGTTATCTCTTTGGCCTCAAAAGAAAGAACAAATTAGTGAATTTGTTGGAAAATCCTTAGTGTGGATAGCTAAGGTAGTGGACGTAGACTTTGTTTGAGAAAGTCGAACCACTGTAAATCACTGTGCAATTACTTTCAATTTTCTGCAAAAGCTTCCACAAAATTTTTAATTGCCAATTCACCCCCCTCTTGGCCAATTTCGTCGATCGATTAACTCAACAAGATGGTTTACTCTTGAGAGTGGAGTTTTATAGAAATCATATTTATGGATTTGGAATTTTAGTAAAGAAAAATTAGAAAGGGTTAAAGTCGGTAAGGATTCGGTAATTTCATATCAAATTGGAATTTTACAAAAAATTGAAGGATGTTATGAAATGGTTGGAAATATTATTTTAATATTTTATATTAGAGAAATTTGGTTTGGAAATGTGCAATGTTTCATATTTAACCGAAATAGTTGAATTTAGTGACTAAAATGCAAGTTTTGAAAATTCATGGGCAATTTCATGAGTCAAAGTCAAAATAATTCATCTTTGACTTTGAAAGATATTATGGATCAGGTGGCATGGTTTTATGGTGAATAGGAAGATTCATTAAGGGCAAAAATGGAATTTCTTATTGAATGGAATAAAAAATGTCATTATAAATATATATTGCCATGTGATAGATTTATTTATCATTAAATATCAATCATGGATGAGCATTTCCAGCTTCTTCTTCCTCCATGGGCCGGCACTTTCAAGCAAGAAAGGTAAACATTTTTAGTTTGAATTTTGAAGCTATTTCTTGAGAATTAGACTTGGTGTGGTTAGGAAAAATGTTCTACGTTCAATTCTCTACATTTTGACATGAATATTACTAGGATTCATGTTCAAGTTCATCTTGAGTTGATGAAAGGGGATGTTGATTCTTTTGTTTTATGGGTTTTGAAGAGTTAAGTTATTTTAAAGAATTGATGAAGAACCTAAGGATGAGGTTAAAGAAAACAATTTATATTTTGAATTTTGCAGTGGGTTTGGAAATTTACCAAAAATTATATAAAAATACTTTGGAGGTTATTTTTATATATATATTGTTCATATATTGATCTAGTTTCGTTTAAAATAAATGGGGATCAATTTCAAGGTGTAAACAAAAAGATATGAATTTTTAACTGAGGAAAGATCAGAAAAAAATATGACAACAGAATTCTGCACAAAATAGATTATGTTGGTCAATTTTGAAAATTCACTATAAATTGTACATAATGAATTAGAAGGATTTATTTATATGGATAGATTCTTATTCTAGTCGAGTTTTCAATGGAATAAACAGAATTAAATTCCAGTGTGTATATCAATACAGAATATTGATTCTTTAAAGGTAGTGCGAGTTGTCTGAATATGGAAAATTGATGGGTTGTTGGGGTACTTAAATGTAGTTATGCTTTTGTAAAAGCATTTGAATGGAAATAAATTCAATTCTAGAATTATTGGTATTAAGAATGTAAGTGATAAAATGGTGAAGGGCCATTTTGAGTAAATAGGAAAAGTTGGCTCCAATGTTAAAAAGGAATTATTAAGTATTGAGTATTTTGATAGAAAATGAGTTCAAGTATATTATAGAATTATTTAGGGATATGTTTATGTTAGTACAATACTATCATATGTATCATTATGAATTTGTTATTTATATAGATCGTGATTGATTTGCGATTGAAGCAAGTCAAATAGAAAAGGGTTTATTGTGGACAATAGTGAGGCACATATTTTGGAAATTACAAAGTGTCAAGGCGAGTGCAATACATGCATGAAATTATGCATGGATGTTTTATACATCATCAAGAAGACTTGCGATAAGTCGACCTTGTTTATATAAGCATTATATTATGTCATTTTTATAAATTGACATGACATTGAGATGTCACTGTATGAAATTATAATGCATTGATTATGGAAAAAATGATATTTTACCATGAATGTTTTTGGGTATGAACTGCCCCATTGTTAAATTATGATAATATACTTTGTCATGGATGTATCAAATAAAATTGACTATATGCCCAAGAATGTTATTGAGGATCAGTGGTATTAATGGTATGACATAGAGTCTAGCAGCTGCAATATTAGGTAGTACTAGAGTGTCTAGAGAAGACGCGTAGTGCATGACTCAAAGTGTAACACCCATAACCCGTATAATTATACCTATACAGATTATAGATGTCACCCGAATTTTTAAAAACCATTTCCAATTTCAAAAGTGATTTTAAATTTATTTTCTTAAAATGGTAAATGATATTATAAAAAATCATATCATATTAATTGTGTTTCGTTATAACAAATTTAAAACAAAAGATTTTTTTTATGAATAGTGAACAGTAACAGTTGGGGAATCGATTCTTGTAGCAGGGGATCAGTACCCCTTTAATATACTAGAAATTTTTTAACAAATGTGGTACTGTTCATTGCTACAGTAACTTCCGAAAATTACATATAAAACTCATAAAAATTAACCTTTCATCACTATCAATTTACCAATTTGTTTCCAAATTAATTCAACAAAACAAATTAAACATTATCAAATTACATGCCACTATCTAAGTCAAATTCCATCATAGGATGTCTTACTGATATTGAAATATACTCCTCGATGCTTGATGTCACGTTGAACTCTTTATTCCATTACTGATATTTTACCTACGCGTGAAAATCATCACACGCTAAGTATAAACTTAGTGAGGCAATTTAAAACAATAACAGTGTAATAAGACTCATGCATGAATTTCATTATAAAAACCAAATACCTTAAAATCATATTACCAGCATATCCAATATTTTACCATGATCAAAAGAATATAACTGAATATAAAAATTCTTTTCCAATATACTTGCCATTTATTCCATAAGCTTGTAAGCTTATTTGCATACTTACCATTTATTAACTAATAAACCATAAACCAGATACCATTTACCATAGACAATAGCCCAATATACAACCCTGAGGACCCTGGGTACACGAGTCAAATACTTGCACCGTAGTGCAATCCCGAGTATGACATGTAACACCCAAAACCCGTATAATTATACCTATACAGATTATAGATGTCACCTGATTTTCTAAAAACATTTCTCAATTCGAAAGCGGTTTAAAATTTATTTTCTTAAAATGGTAACTAATAAAAACATCATATCATAAAATTTATATTTTGTTATAGCAAATTTAATGCAAAAGATTTTTTTATGAATAGTGAATAGTATCACGTGAATAGTGGGGGATTCGGTTCCCCTTTTTCATTCTGATACTCCTTGTAAATAAACTATCTCCTTGATAAATAACTCTGTATAATTATCCAATACATAGTCCATTTGCATCAAAATGAAATGTGCCGATGTAATCAACCAATCACTATTACCCAAATGGAATCTTTTTTATTTGATGTCAAAGGTAACCCTGTAACAGTATCCATAGTGACTATTTTACCACTTCTACTCTGGAATAGAAATCAATTGCAACAATTACGAAAGCACTTTATGCTTAGCTTTTACTTGTTGACATGTCAAACATGTAGCAACAAACTCAGTAATGTTCTTTTCATATCTGACATCTTTCTTTTGTAGCTCTATCCTCCGATCTAAAAACATCGGTTTTTTTCCAATAGTGCGCCATTTTCTTTCAACCATAGTCGCACATCCATAGCTCGTAAAGCTGCAAAAGATTTCTGTTTAAGTGCATCTGCTACAACATTTACTTTACCTAGATGATAATCAATGATCAAATCATAGTCCTTTAAAAGTTCTATCCATCATCTTTGTCTCAAATTGAGCTTTTTTTTTTCTTTTTGAGTCAACAAATATTTCAAACTCTTATCATCCATGTAGATGTGACATTTCTCACCATACAATTAATGACGCCAAATCTTAAAAAACACTACCGCTGATAACTCAAGATCATGAGTAGGATAATTTCTCTCATGTGTATTTAATTGTTAAGAAGTATATGTTATCACCATACCTTCTTGCATAAGCACACAACCCAAACCATTATGAGATGCATCACTATACACCACATACTCTTTGACAGTTTCCAGTTGTACCAACACTGGTGTTTCCGTTAAATATTCTTTAAAGCTTTAAAATTCTCTTGACATTTTTCAGTCCAAGCAAATGAAACATCCCTTCTCAAGAGCTTGGTCAAAGGAAAATCAACCATTGAAAAGTTTTTCACAAACCTTCGATAATAACAAACAAGTCCCAAAAACTACGGACTTAAGAACATTCTTTGGAGATTTCCACTCCAATATTGCTTGAATTGTTTTTTTATACCTTCTGTCAAGACAACATAATCAAGAAAAGCAACTTCTGATAGCCAAAACTCACACTTTGACATTTCGGCATATAACTTTTTACCCTTAAGTATCTCAAGCACAGTACAAGATAAGCATCATGCTCTATCTTTATCTTCAAGTATACCAGAATGTCATCAATACATACCACCTCAAATTAATCCAAGCAAAATTGAAATACTCGATTCATCAAATCCATGAATGCTGCCAGAGAATTTTTTTTTCAAACCAAACGGCATTACTACAAACTCGTAGTGTCTATACGTTTCCTGAAAACTATTTTTGGAACATCTTCCTCTTTAAAATTTAACTGTTGATATCCCATTCAAATATCAATTTTTTAAAACATTACTGCTTCTTTTAAGCTTATCAAACAAGTCATCAATCCTCAAAATAGGATATTTTTTCTTGATAGTTACTCTATTTAACTATCGATAATTTATGCATAAACGCACATATCCATTTTTTTCTTATAAACAACACCGATTCACCCCAATGTGAACTACTCGGTCTAATGCATCCTCAGTCTATCAATTCTTGTAATTGATTCTTTATTCTCTTAACTCAATTGTAATCAGTTGGTACGAACCCATAATTACAAGATCAATGCCTTGACAACCATTAATATTGAATTCCACCTCTTGATCTGGAGGTAACCCAAATAATAAATATATAAAGACATATGGAAATTCCCGAGTTATGGAATTATCATATGATCTTACTTCAGATACTTAAGTATCTATCACCTTAGCTAGAAAAGCTATGTATCCTTCATACATCATCTTAATCATAACCATTGTTGATATCACATTAGTGATATTTCATTTTTTCATCAATCATTAAAATTTTTAATTTCTTTGCATTTTTCTAAATTAATTGCTTCTTGCGACCATTAACCCAATCTCAATGCAGAGACAACCAACTCATGATCTACAACTTGTTAATGATGATCCCATAAGATTCACCGATAACATAAACTCTTGAATCTTTATCGAAACTTTATTATTTGTCCGCCTAACACCTGTATCATGACCCAATGGTCTTATGCCATAATAACACTTTTTATCAAGTTGAATTTAATATCTAAACTTTAGAATTCCTTATCTCATTCTTAAGGAAATCTGTATAACTTTTCCATATCCAAAATAATATTTTCGAACAATTGAAACATTTTCAATCTCAAATGAAAGTCTTAATGTTCACATCATTCAATAAGAAAACTTGATAAATTTGTAGCAATAACTTCATAACAGTTAATGCTAAAATCACACTATCAAGCAAATTTACTATTTTTCCTCTCACTAGGAATCTAACACTTTTCAAGTTCTTGAGAATCCATCTCAATCTAAACAATAATTCATTGCATCATGGAAAGTTAGACAATCCATTTCCTCATATTTACCTTCACAAGGTAACTCTATCCATTTTATGGACTTGATATATATTCTCAATCCAACTCATATCCATTTGATTCACCAATAACTCAACTTTCTTTAAACTTTTAGCGGGAATAATATTTACCGCTTATTCAATTCCTTCAATCAACAATGTTTTAAACAATTTAATTCTTAGCTTAAATATTTCTCACTTATTTAAGCTTACTTGGAGAACCTCAAAATCATCAGTAAACTCAGAAATCTCCTTTGGATCCTCATCCGATTTGACTTTTCTTGTAAGTCGTTCAAAATTTTTTTTAATCAATTCTTCCAATTCATAAAGTTTGTTAAACGCTGGGGCATTTCTTCCACAAATGGAGAAAAATCCCTTACAACAATCTACCCTTCCAAGGTGTTTTACATAAGCCATGTCGGGTCCCTTTTCAACGATTTCAATCTCGATCTTCTTTTCAACAATTTTAACTTTCTTACCTTTGTCTTTAATTCCAACATCTGAACATAGTCAGAATCATCATACTTTAGTAAAGAGTAACTTTACTCCCTATAAACATCATCACATTATATATACAAATATCAGTAACTTTTGACATCCTAGTGGCATGTATACACTTTTTAACTCAAAATAACCTCGATTTAGTCCTAGAATCGACTAAACATGTAGCTCTGATGCCAATAAATGTAACACCCATAACCCGTATAATTATACCTATACAGATTATAGATTTCACTCGATTTTCTAAAAATATTTCTCAATTCGAAAGCTGTTTAAAATTTATTTTCTTAAAATGGTAACTGATATTATAAAAATATCATATCATAAAATTTATATTTTGTTATAGCAAATTTAATGCAAAAGATTTTTTTATGAATAGTGAACAGTACCTCGTGAACAGTGGGGGAATCGGTTCCCTGTAGGGGGAATCGATTCCCCTTCACAAGGTAACTTTCGAAAATACATATAAATTCAACAAAATTCCATTTAGTTCCAAATTTGTTTAACAAAACAAATAAAACATTTATAATTACATGCCACTAATAAAACTAACATTACAACTTATGATGTCTTACTGATATTGAAATATACTTCTCGATCTTTGATGTCGTTCTGAACTCTTTATTCTTATTCTTTGCTTTTTACCTACGCGTGAAAATCATCACACGCTAAGTATAAACTTAGTGAGACAATTTAAAACAATATACAGTGCAATAAAAATCATGCATGAATTTCAATGACAAATCAAAATGCCATAAAATCATTTTACTTGCATATTCAATATTTTACCATTTATTAACCATAAGCTCGTAAGCTTATTTTACCAAAATACTTACCATTTGTACCATAAGCTCGTAAGCTTTTTTTACCAATACACTTGCCATTATTCCATAACCATGTACCATAGACAATAGCCCAATATACAACCCTGAGGACCCTAGGTACACGAGTCAAATATAAGCACCGTAGTGATATCCTGAGTATGACACATAAGGTCGTGTCCACCATCTGTACTAGGTATCCTTAAGTACAGTCCCGAATATGACACATAAGGTCGTGCCCACCATATACACTAGGTATCCTTTAGTGTATTCCAGAATATGCAGCCTGCTGCTGGACTCTATGGCATGCCAACTATACCCTGTCCCTCAATAACTGACTTGGGCATACAGTCTACTTTATTTGATACATCCATGGCAAAGTATATTATCAATATTGAACATTGGGCAGTTCATACCCGAAATAACATTCATGATAAAAATCATATGCAAAAATCAGTGATCAATGCATTTTATTTTCAACCTTTGACATATTTAGAATATATCAAATATATGATAATTGACATAAATATCATGTCAACATAAACAAGGTCGACTTATCGCAAGTCTTCCTGATGATGTATAAAACATCCATGTATAATGTCATGCATTTATTGCACTCACCTTGACACTTTATAATTTTCCAAAATATGAGCCTCACTATTGTCCACAATAACCCTTTTCTTTTATACTCGAATCGCTTTGAACACTGAGTAAATCACGATCTGTAAAAAATATAGATTCATACCTATATATATGTTAGTATCATACTAACATAAATACATTTCCAAAATAAATTCCATAATCGTACTTCAAACTATTCACCACAAAATACTTTAACACTTACTAATTCTTTTTAGTATTGGAACTAACTTTTCCAATTTACTCAAAATGGTCCTTCACCATTTTACCACTTAAATTCTTAATACCAATAATTCCAGCATTGAAACTATTCCCATTCAAATGCTTTTACAAAAGCATAATTATCTTTAAATACCCAAACTCTAAAAATGTTGTACTTAAACCACAAATCTTTTCAAACTTCCAAAACAGTCATATATCACATCTAACTCTCATTTTAATTCCAAAACAACATTTTCCAACATAGTATATCAATCATACAACACTTATACAACAACCCATCAATTTTCCATATTCAGACAATTCACACAAACTTCAAAGAATCAATATTCTGTATTGATATACACACTGGAATTCAATTATGTTTCTTCCATTGAAAACTAGAATCGAATATGAATCTTTCCATATAAACAAATCCTTCTAATTCATTCTATACAATTTATGGTGAATTTTCAAAGTTGATCAACAGAATCTGTTTTGCAGAATCTGCTGTCCGAATTTTCTGACCTTTCCTTGGTTAAAAATTCATATCTTTTTGTATACACCTTGAAATTGATCCCCGTTTGTTTTAAACGAAACTAGATCGATATATGAAAAGAATATATAAAAAAAACCTCTAAATTATTTTTATATAATTTCTGGTGAATTTTTGAACCTACTTCCAGATTCAAAATCCAAATTGTTTTCTTTAACTTCATTCTTAGGTTCTTCAACAATTCATACAATCAATTCTTTAAAATCAATTTACTCTTCAAAACCCATAAAACACAAGAATCAAAATCCCCTTCATCAACTCAAGATGAACTTGAACATGAAACCCTAGTAATATTCATGTCAAAATGTAGAGAATTGAACTTAGAACATTTTTCCTAATCACACCCAAGTATAATTCTCAACAAGATTGCTTCAAAATTAAAAAAAAAACACCTACCTTGCAAGCTTGGAGATGTCGGTCTTGGATGAAGAAGAAGCTGAAGATGCTCCACCATATTTGATCTAATAATGCTATAATAGATCTAACACATGCTTAAATAAAATATCATAGAATTTTTTTATTCAACACCATAGGAAATTCCATTTTTACCCTTAATGAATTTTCTTATTCACCATAAAACCAAGCCACCTGATCCATAATATATTTCAAAGTCAAAGTTGAAGTATTTTGACTTTGACTCACGAAATTGCCTATGAATTTTCAAAACTTGCATTTTAGTCACTAAATTCCACTGTTTCGATTAAATCTGAAAAATTGCACAATTCCAAATCAAATTTCTCTGATCTAAAATATTAAAATAATATTTCCAAACATTTGATAACATCATTCAAATTTTTGTAAAATTCCAATTCGATCTGAAATACCGATTTCCTTACCGGCTTTAACCCTTTCTAGTTTTTCTTTACTAAAATTCCAAATCCAAAAATATGATTTCTATAAAACTCCACACTCAAGAGTAAACCATCTATTTATGGAATAAAATTCTTTTTAGGAAATTATCACTTAATTCCCTAAACTTTTTCCTAATTTTCTACTTTGACCATCAAACTTTCAAAAATTTCATTTTAGTCATTGTCTAAATTTTTGGGGTATTACATGACACATAAGGTCGTGTCCACCATTTGTACTAGGTATCCTTAAGTACAGTCTCGAATATGACACATAAGGTCGTGCCCACCATATACACTAGGTATCCTTTAGTGTATTCCCGAATATGCGGCCTGTTGTTGAACTCTATGGCATGCCAACTATACCCTGTCCCTCAATAACTGACTTGGGCATACAGTCTAATTTATTTGATCCATCCATGGCAAAGTATATTATCATAATTTAACAATGGGCAGATCATACTCAAAATAACATTCATGGTAAAATATCACATTTTCCAAAATCAATGCATTATAATTTCATACTATGACATATCAATGTCATGTCAATTTATAAAAATATGACATAATATCATGCTGATATAAACAAGGTCGACTTATCGCAAGTCTTCCTGATGATGTATAAAACATCTATGTATAATTTCATGCATGTATTGCACTCACCTTGACACTTTATATGTTTCAAAATATGTGCCTCACTATTGTCCACAATAAACCCTTTTTGCACTTGAGTTGCTTCAATTGCAAATAAATCATAATCTGTATATATCACAATTTCATAATAATACATATGTTAGTATTGTACTAACATAAACATATCCCAAAATAACTCCCTAATATATTTGAAACTCATTATCTATCAAAATACTTAACTCTTAATAATTCCTTTTCAATATTGGAACCAACTTTTCCAATTTACACAAAATGGTCCTTTACCATTTTATCACTTAGAATTTCAATACAAATTTTTCAGTATTGAAATTATAACCATTCAAATGCTTTTACAAAAGCATAAATACATTTAAGTACCCCAACTATTCAAGTGTTGTACTTAAATCACCAATCTTTTCAAACTTCCAAAATAGTCATATTTCACATCTAACCCTCATTTCAATTCTCAAACAACAATTTCCAGCATAGTACATCAATTATATAACACTTACACAACAACCCATCAATTTTCCATATTCAAACAACTCGCACTACCTTTAAAGAATCAGTATTTTGTATTCATATACACACTGGAATTTAATTCCATTTATTCCGTTGAAAACTAGACTCGAATACAAATATATCCATATAAAAAACTCATTCTAATTCATTTTGTACAAGTTATGGTGAATTTTCAAAGTTGATCAACAAAATCTGTTTTGCAGAATCTGCTGTCATATTTTTCTGATCTTTCCTTGGTTAAAAATTCATATCTCTTTGTATACACCTTAAAATTGATCCCCATTTGTTTTAAACAGATCTATATCAATATATGAACATAATATATAAAAACAACCTCCAAATTAGTTTTATATAATTTCTGGTAAATTTCCAAACCCACTGCTAAATTCAAAATAGAAACTATTTTCTTTAACCTCATCCTTAGGTTCTTCATCAATTCTTACAACCAATTCTTTAAAATCACTTAACTCTTCATAACCCATAAAACAAAAGAAATCAACATCCCCTTCATCAAATCAAGATGAACTTGAACATTAACAATATTATCATGCAACATTTGTACAAATGATAGTGTTTTTCTTATATAACAATTTTCTATATTCAACATACTCAAAATCCAAATGAATTTGCTTAAAAATGAAATTGAAGCTTTCTCTCACCTTTGAAGAAGCTCACGTCTGGTTGGAGAAGAAGATGAGCATGTGAAATGAAATGTTAGGTACATTTTATCTTAATTTACATTTAATTTAACTTTAAATGAATAAAATATTCATTCACTTGAGATAAGACCAAATACCCTTAATGAATCTTCGTATTTACCATAAAACTATGACAACTCATCCTTATCATATTTCAAAGTCAAAGTTGAATTATTTTGACTTTTATTTCCAAAATTTCCCTTGAAAGTTTTAAATCTTGCGTTTTAGTCACTAAATTCCACTGTTTCAATTAAATCTAATAAATTGCACATTTTCAAACCAAATTTCTCTGATATAAAATATTAAAATAATATTTCCAACCATTTTATAACATCCCTCAAATTTTTGTAAAATTCCAATTCGATCGGAATTACCGATTCCTTATCGGACTTTAACCCTTTCTAGTTTTTTCTTTACTAAAATTTCAAATCCAAAAAATATGATTTCTATAAAACTCCATTCTCAAGAGTAAACCATCTATTTATGGAATAAAATTATTTTTAGGAAATTATCGCTTAATTTCCTCAAACTTTTCCAATTTACTACTTTGACCATCAAACCTTCAAAATTTTCATTTTGATCATTATCAAAATTTTTGGGGTATTACAATTCTCCCCTCCTTAAGAAAATTCATCCTTGAATTTTAAAACTTTTTATGAAAATTGTAACTCCCTTTTTTAAGGATTGTACTTTCCATTTTACATTCATAACCCTAATTTAGGGTTGTAAAACTGGTAAGACGTGCCCTCTCTTTATTCAAAAACCTCTTCTGGTCTTGCCAACTTCTTAAATTCTAATTTTTCCTCCTTCATTTGGGAATTTTGTGAAGATCATTCCAATCATTAGATTTTGAACATGTTTAATCCAAATCTTCAACCTGATATAAAAATATCTACACATTTTCATATCATCCTCTCTTTCCCAAGTAACGTCCTCGACATTATGATTTTGCTAAATCACTTTGACTAGAGAAATCATCTTGTTACGCAGTTATTTAATTTCTCGAGCTAATATTTGAACTGGTTCTTCTTCATAAGTCAAATCTAGTCAAATCTCAATTTTCTCTGATGCAATGACATGTGAAAGATCCAATCGATACTTTTTAAGCATCTACACATGAAAAACATTGTATACTTTGTCCAACTCTGGATCTCAATTACCTCCAGGATTAATGTTAACTGATAAACCATCAGTCTAACTCTTTTTAATATCTCGTAAGGTCCAATGAATCTTAGACTTAATTTTCCTTTGCGTTTTGGGCGCAAAATATATATATATTTTTTCAAGATGATTCCTTAAGAAAAACTTTATCACCTTCATGGAATTCAATCTCTTTTCACTTCAGATATGCATAAGACTTTTGCTGATCAAATATCATCTTGAGATTATCTTTACTTTATCTTCAACCTATTTAAATAAATGTTGGCCAAGAAGATTTCAATCTTTTAGCTCGAACTAATTTAATGGTGTTCAACATTCTCTCCCATATTAAACATTATACGGAACCATCTTTTTACTCAATTGATAATTGTTATTGTAGTAAAATTTTACTAAAAGAAAATACTTTTCTTTTCCCATGATTCCTTGGAATCAATCACTCATGCAGTCAGCATATCTCCTAATATCTGAATAGTACTTTCTGACTTACCATCTGTCTGTGGATGAAAGATCGTACTGAAATTCAATAAAATACCAAAAATTTTATACAAATATTTCCAAAATCTTAAAGTGAACTTTGGATCTCTGTCCGATATAATGGATACTGACATTCCATGTAGTTGAACTATCTCCTTGATATATAACTCTGTATATTTATCCAATACATAATCCATTCACATTGGAATGAAATGTACCGGTTTAATTAACTAGTCACTATCACCCAAATGGACTCCTTTTTATTTGATGTCAAAGGTAATCCATTAACAAAATCCATAGTATTTTTTCTACTTCCACTCTGGAATAGAAATCAGTTGCAACAATTACGAAAGCACTTTATGCTCAGCTTTTACTTGTTGACATGTCAAACTTGTAGCAACAAACTTAATAATGTTTCTTTTCATACTTGGCCACCAAAATGACTCTTTACATCCTTATACATTTTATTCCCACTTGTATGCATAGTTAGTGGACTATAATGTGCCTCAGAAAGAATATCTTTCTTCAACTCATCATTATGTGGAATATAGATTCTTCCTCGATAATACAGACATACATTTGACTTGACTTCAAAGTCTTTAGTCTCACCTTTTTCCACTAGTGAAATCTTTTCCAAGCATCTGCCATATTTCTTTTGTAGCTCTATTATCCGATATAAAAACATCAGTTTTACTTTTAATTCATCTAATAGTCTGCCATTTTCTTTCAACAATAGTCGCACATCCATAACTCGAAAAGCTGCAAAAGTTTTTCGACTAAGTGCATTCGCTACAACATTTGTTTTGTTTGGATGATAATCAATGATCAAATCATAATCCTTTAAAAGTTCTATTCATCTTGTCTATCTCAAAGTGAGCTCTTTTTGTGTCAACAATTATTTCAAACTCTTATGACCCATGTAAATGTGGCATCTCTCACCATACAAATAATGACGCCAAATCTTTAGAGCAAAAATAACCGCTGCTAACTCAAGATCATGAGTAGGATAATTCCTCTCATGCATCTTTAATTGTAAAAAACATAGGCTACCACCTTACCTTCTTGTATAAGTACACAACCCAAACCATTATGAGATGTATCACTATACACTACATACGCTTTGTATGATTCCGGTTGTACCGACACTGGTGCTTCCGTTAAAATATTCTTTAAAGCTTTAAAACTCTCTTAATATTTCTCAGTCGAAGCAAATGAAACATCCTTTCTCAAGAGCTTGGTCAAAAGAGAAGCAATCATCGAAACGTTTTTCACAAACCTTCGATAATAACCAACAAGTCCCAAAAACTTCAGACCTCTAAACATTCTTTGGAGGTTTCCACTCCAATATTGCTTGATTGCTTTATACCTTCTGTCAAGACAACATAACCAAGAAAAGCAACTTCTAATAGGCAAAACTCACACTTTGACATTTTGGCATATAACTTTTTACCCTTAATTATCTCGAGCACAATACAAATATGAACATCATGATCTATCTTTGTATTCGAGTATACCCGAATGTCATCAATACATACCACCTCAAATTGATTTAAGTAAGGTTGAAATACTTGATTCATCAAAATCCACGAATGCTGCTAGAGCATTTTTCAAACCAAACGGCTTTACTATAAACTCGTAGTGTCTATACAGTTTCCTGAAAACTATCTTTGGAACATCTTCCTCTTTAAAATTTAACGGGTGATATCCCATTCAAATATCAATTTTAGACATTGCTGCTCCTTTTAAGCTGATAAAACAAGTCATAAATCCTCAAAATAGCATATTTTTTTCTTGATAGTTACTCTATTTAACTATCGATAATTTATGCATAATTGCACATATCCATTTTTTTCAACAACACTGGTTCACCCCAATGTGAACTACTCGGTCTAATGCATCCTCCATCTATAAATTCTTACAATTGGTTCTTTATTCTCTTAACTCAATCACAACCATTCGATATGAACCCATAAATACAAGATTAATGCCTTGATAACCATTAATATTGATTTCCACCTCTCAATCTGGAGGTAACCCAAATAATAAATCTAAAAAGAAATATGGAAATTCCCAAGTTATGGAAATATCATATGATCTTACTTCAAATACTTGAGTATATATCAACATAGCTAGAAAAACTATGCATCCTTATTGCATCATCTTAATCATAACCATTGCTAATATCACGTTAGTGATGATTTCAATTTTTTCCTCAATCATTAAAATTTTTAATTTCTCTACATTTTTCTAAATTAATCGCTTCTTGCGACCATTAACCCAACCTTAATGCAGAGACAACCAACTCATGATCAAAATGATCTAAAACTTGTTAATGATAGTCCCGTAATATTCACCGGTAACATAAGCTCCTGAATCTTTATCAGATATTTACTATTTGTCCATCTAACACTTGTATCATAATCGTGACCTATGGGTCTTCCGCTATAATATCACTCGATATCAAGTAGAATTGAATATTTCTACTTTAGAATTCCTTATTTCATCTTAAGGAAATCTGTATAATTTTTTTCCAAATCCAAATTAATATTTTCGAACAGTTGAAACATTTTCCATCTCAAATGAAAGTCTCAATGTTCACATCGTTCAATAAGAAAAATTGACAATTTGTAGTAATAACTTCATAGCAATTAATGCTAAAATCACACTGGTAAACAAATTTACTCTTTTTCTTATCATTACGAACTTGACACATTTCAAGTTCTTGAGAATCCATCTCAATCTAAACAATATTTTCATTACAACATGGAAGGTTAGACAATCCATTTTTGCATATTTACCTTCACAAGGTAACTCTATCCAGTTCTATAGATTTGATATCTATTCTCAATCCAACTCATAACCATTTGATTCACTATTAACTCAACTTTCTGTAAACTTTTAGCGGAAATCATATTTACCGCTTACTCAATTTCTCTTACTCAAATCAAACGATGATTTAAATAATTTAATGCTTAGCTTAAATATTTCTCACTTATTTAAGCTTACTTGGAGAAACCTCATAATCATCACTAGATTCAGAAATCTCATCTAGATCCTCATCCGATTCAACTTTTCTTGTAATCCATTCAAACTTTTTAATCGATTCTTCAAATTCAGAATCTTCATTAAAAGCTGGGGCATTTCTTCCACAAAATGGAGAAAAATCCTTTATAACATCTACCCTTCTAAGGTGTTTTACATAAGTCATGTCGGGTCCCATTTTAGTCGATTTCAATCTCGACTTTCTTTTCAACATTTCCAAATTTCTTACCTTTATCTTTCATTTCCGACATCTGAACATAGTTAGAATCATCATACATTATTAAAGAGTAACTTTACTCTCAATAAGCATCATCACAATATAAATACAACTATCAGTAACTTTTGACATCCTAGTGGCATGTATATACTTTTTTAATTCAAAACAAACTCGGTTTAGTCCTAGAATCAGCTAAACTTGTAGCTCTGATGCCAATAAATGTAACACCCATAACTCGTATAATTATACCTATACAGATTATAGATGTCACCCGAATTTTTAAAAACCATTTCCAATTTCAAAAGTGATTTAAAATTTATTTTCTTAAAATGGTAAATGATATTATAAAAATATCATATCATATGAATTGTGTTTCATTATAACAAATTTAAAACAAAAGATTTTTATGAATAGTGAATAGTGAACAGTAACAGTGAACAGTGGGGGAATCGGTTCTTGTAACAGGGGAATCGGTACCCCTTTAATATACTGGAAAATTATTAACAAACGTGGTACTGTTCATTGCTACAATAATTGTTACAGTAACTTCTGAAAATTACATATAAAACTCATACAAATTAACCTTTCATCACTTTCAATTTACCAATTTGTTTCTAAATTAATTCAACAAAACAAATTAAACATTATCAAATTACATGCCAATATCTAAGTCAAATTCCATCATAGGATGTCTTACTGATATTGAAATATACTCCTCGATGCTTGATATCATGTTGAACTCTTTATTCCATTACTGACATTTTACCTACGTGTGAAAATCATCACACGCTAAGTATAAACTTAGTGAGGCAATTTAAAACAATAATAGCTTAATACGACTCATGCATGAATTTCATTATAAAAACCAAATACCTTAAAATCATATTCCTAGCATATCCAATATTTTACCATGATCAAAAGAATATAACTGAATATAAAAATTCTTTTCCAATATACTTGCCATTTATTCCATAAGCTTGTAAGCTTATTTGCATACTTACCATTTATTAACTAATAAACCATAAACCATATACCATAAACCATATACCATTTACCATAGACAATATCCCAATATACAACCTTGAGGACCCTGGGTACACGAGTCAAATACTTGCACCGTAGTGCAATCCCGAGTATGACACATTAGGTCGTGTCCACCACCTGTACTAGGTATCCTTAAGTACAGTCCCCAATATGACACATAAGGTCGTGCCCACCATATACACTAGGTATCCTTTAGTGTATTCCCGAATATGCAGCTTGCTACTGAACTCTATGGCATGCCAACTATACCATGTCCCTCACTAACTGACTTGGGCATACAGTCTATTTTATTTGATCCATCCATGGCAAAGTATATTATCATAATTTAACAACGGGCAGTTCATACCCAAAATAACATTCATGGTAAAATATCACATTTTCCAAAATCAATGCATTATAATTTCATACTGTGACATATCAATGTCATGTCAATTTATAAAAATATGACATAATATCATGCTGATATAAACAAGGTCGACTTATCGCAAGTCTTCTTGATGATGTATAAAACATCTATGTATAATTTCATGCATGTATTACACTCACCTTGACACTTTATATCTTTCAAAATATATGCCTCACTATTGTCCACAATAAACCCTTTTTGCACTTGACTTGCTTCAATTGCAAATAAATCATAATTTGTATATATCACAATTTCATAATAATACATATGTTAGTATTGTACTAACATAAACATATCCCAAAATAACTCCCTAATATATTTGAAACTCATTATCTATCAAAATACTTAACTCTTAATAATTCCTTTTCAACATTGGAACCAACTTTTCCAATTTACACAAAATGGTTCTTTATCATTTTATCACTTAGAATTTCAATACAAAATTTCCAATATTGAAATTATTACCATTCAAATGCTTTTACAAAAGCATAAATACATTTAAGTACCCCAACTATTCAAGTGTTGTACTTAAATCACCAATCTTTTCAAACTTCCAAAATAGTCATATTTCACATCTAACCCTCATTTCAATTCCCAAACAACAATTTCCAGCATAGTACATCAATTATATAACACTTACACAACAACCCATCAATTTTCCATATTCAAATAACTAGCACTAGCTTTAAAGAATCAGTATTTTTTATTGATATACACACTGAAATTTAATTTCATATATTCTGTTGCAATCTATATTGGAATACGAATCTATCCATATAAAGAACTCCTTCTAATTCATTATGTACAATTTATGGTGAATTTTCAAAGTTGATCAGCAAAATCTGTTTTGCAGAATCTGCTGTCCAATTTTTCTGACCTTTCCTTGGTTAAAAATTTATATCTCTTTGTATACACCTTGAAATTGATTCCCGTTTGTTTTAAACAGAACTAGATCAATATATGAACATAATATATAAAAATAACATCCAACTTATTTGTATATAATTTATGGTAAATTTCCAAACCCACTGCTAAATTCAAAATAGAAACTGTTTTCTTTAACTTCATCCTTAGGTTCTTCATCAATTCTTACAACCAATTCTTTAAAATCTCTTAACTCTTCATAACATAAAACACAAGAAATCAACATCCCTTCATCAACTCAAGATGAACTTGAACACTAACAATATTATCATGCAATATTGGTACCAAATGATAGTGTTTTTCGCATATAACAATTTTTTATTTTCAGCATACTCAAAATCCAAATGAATTTGCTTAAAAATGAAATTGAAGCTTTCTATCACCTTTGAAGAAGTTCACGTCTGGTTGGAGAAGAAGATGAGCATGTGAAATGAAATGTTAGGTACATTTCATCTTAATTTACATTTAATCTAACTTTAAATGAATAAAATATTCATTCACTTGAGATTAGACCAAATCACCCTTAATGAATCTTCATATTTACCATAAAACCATGACAACTCATCCTTATAATATTTCAAAGTCAAATCTGAATTATTTTGAATTTTATTTCCGAAATTTCCTTTGAATTTTTCAAATCTTGTGTTTTAGTCACTAAATTCCACTGTTTTGGTTAAATCTAAAAAATTACACATTTCCAAACCAAATTTCTCTGATATAAAATATTAAAATAATATTTCCAACCATTTATAACATCCCTCAAATTTTTGTAAAATTCCAATTCGATCGGAATTATCGATTCCTTGTAGGCCTTTAACCCTTTCTAGTTTTTCTTTACTAAAATTCCAAATCCAAAAAATATGATTTCTATAAAACTCCACTCTCAAGAGTAAACCATCTATTTATGGAATAAAATTCTTTTTAGGAAATTGTCACTTAATTTCCTCAAACTTTTCCCAATTTACTACTTTGGCCATCAAACCTTCAAAATTTTCATTTTGATCATTATCTAAATTTTTGGGGTATTACACAAAGTGTCTAGCGAAGACACGGTACAAGCACTACGGTGCATTATTAGGTGAGCAAAGCTCGACCTCTGCACTTCAATGCAATATTTAACTCCTATATCGGGTTCCTCATACAGTTATATTATGGGTATGAGTTATGGTTTATTGGTTAATAAATGGTAAGTATGCAAATAAGCTTAGGAGCTTATGAATAATGGCAAGAATATTGATAAAATAAGCTTACGAGCTTATGGAATTTAAATGGTAAGTATTTTGGTAAAATAAGCTTAAGAGCTTATGAGATAAATGGTAAGAGATTTTATATTATTTTGATCATGGTAAAATGTTGGATATGTTAGTAAAATGATTTTATGGAAATTTGATTTTTTAACATTGAAAATCATGCATGAATTGTATTGCACTGTTTATTGTTTTAATTGCCTCACTAAGTTTATACTTAGCGTTTGATGATTTTCACGCGTAGGTAAAAAGCCAGTAGTAGAATAAAGAGTTTGGAATGACATCAAGCATCGAGGAGTATATTTCAATATCAGTAGTAGAATAAAGAGTTTGGAATGACATCCTATGATGGAACTTGACTTAGAAAGTGGCATATAATTAATAATATTCAATTTGTTTTGTTGAATAAATTTGGAAACAAAATGGTAAATTTTATAGTGATGAAAGGTTAAATTTTTATGAGTTTTATATGTATTTTTCGGAAATTACTGTAGCAGTGCATCGATGCACAATATTAATTCGATGTTTTGTGCATCGATACACTGTTCACGTACTGTAGCAGTGCATCGATACACTGTTCACTGTTCACTGTTCATAAAAAAATTCTTTTGTTTTAAATTTGTTATAATGAAAAAAAATTCATATGATATGATTTTTATATAATATCATTTTGTTAGGATTTTTAGGAAGCTCGAATCGACAACCGGAACGGTTTGTAAAGAGGGGTCAGAACGGTTTTGTGTTTAGGGAGTAAGGAGATTGAAAGATAGAGAATTGCACAGTGATTTATAGTGGTTCGACTTTCTCAATCAAAGTCTACGTCCACTACCTTAGCTCCTCACCAAGGATTTTCCAACAAATTCACTAATTTGTTCTTTCTTTTGAGGATAAAGAATAACCGTACAAACTCCCTAGTTTTTCCGGGCTAAACTAGAACCTTTCCCTAGCTTTTACACGGGATAAGCTAGAACATTTCCCCTTTACAAAAGGATAAAATAAGTAAACAAGAAAACCTCTCTAAGGTAGGTTTTTACAAGATTTAGCTCACAAGAACAAAATATTTACAAGAGAAAGATGAAATAAGAATGAAAAACTCTTCTCTTGTGTTTGATTGCTTGGATAGTTGTTCTCTTACTTTTTAAAGTGTCCTTAGCTTGTATTTATAGCTTGGAATGTGTTTGAAGTCATATCTAGCCGTTGGAGATGTTTTGGAGCCGTTTGGGAATGATTTTTTTGAAAAAATAGGCTGCCCAGAATGGGGGGAATCGGTACCCTTCATAGGGAATCGATACCCCTTCATAATATTCAAATATTATGACCGTTGGGCTGATGAATAGTGAGGGAATCAGTACCCTCAAGGGAGGAATCGGTTCCCTCCGAGTAATCTGTTATTTCTCGGAGCCAAACCATGCAGGGGGAATCTGTACCCGGGGAATCGATACCCATGGGGGAATATGTTCCCGGGGAATCGATACCCCCTGGGGGGAATCTGTTCCCTCTGGGCAATATGGGTTTTCTTGCTCAAATCCTATTTTAATGAACTTTGAATTATTTTTGAAACCTTTTGAAAACTTTGAATAAATTCAATTCAAGTCCAAAAACATTTTGCCTTTAAATTTGTTATATCGAAACATATTTCAACAATCTCCCCCTTTTTGATATAACAAAACATTTGAAAAAATGTTTTTGGCAAAACTCCCCCTTAATAAAATGTTTAATGAAAAAGATACCAATTGTTGAAAAATATATGAAAATGTTAAGCTCCCCCTTTTTCATTAAGAAATTGAATTTTTTAAAACCAAACTTCTCCCCCTTTTTGTTATATCAAACATAATTCGATCTTTGAAGTTCAAAATAACTTTGGAGAGTAAGTAGTAAATTTGACATTTAAAAAAATTTGAAAAATCAAAAGCTCCCCCTCAATAAATGCATTTCAAACAATATTAAGCTTTTAGGATCATGACACTTAAACAAAATTGAATTTCAACAAAGAATAACAAACATGTTAGTAGTACATGAAATTCAATGTATCCAAGTCTAAAATACTTTATACAATACCAATTGTTGAAATTTGATATTAATACCAATTGTTAAAATTAAGTGCATTTGCATAAAGTTTTCCAAAAATGTTATGCATTTTGAAAAATTTTGATATCAGTTGTTAGAAATATATCATTTTCATTTAAACCACATGCATAAACATTTAAAAAAATTATGGTCAAAATTAAAAGTTATAAAATTTAAAACATTAAAAAAAATTGATATCAATTGTTAGAAAGATATCATTTGCATTTAAAACCAATTTTGACCAAAATTCCTTATGATGAACTAAAAATTATGAAAATTCATTAAAGCATTAAAATGTTCATCATAACATTTTTTTAACAGACATGAGATAAAAAACATAATCTTTTAAGATCAGAACTCATGCATGCTTAAATCCAAATGAGCAACCAAATAATCAAAATCAAAAGCATTAAGCTTAGAGGTTACCCATTCCATTCATGTGTGGCTAGAGCATCTTGAATATCATCATTTTCATCACAATTGCTTCCACACACCTACAAGAGACATTTAAGTAGATTTTGGTATCCAAATTCTTTCAGATCCTTGAACGTTAGTTACAATGCCCTTTGTTCCTTTCGAAACCCATACTTGCCTAATTTTAAAACGTTTTCCTTTCTTCAAAGGACAAGTATGTTCCAAATGACCATGATAATGGCAATGTGAGCATTTTGCCATTTTTAAACATAATAGATTGTTTTTAGAAATTAATTCTTTTTCTTTTGTTAAGCTTTCAAGCTTAACTTCTAACTCAAAAATTTTCTTTTCTAAATCATTTATTTTGATTTTTGAAAGTTCTAAATCATTTTTCAAAATTTCATTTTGATTTTAAAAATCAACTTTAGCTTTCAAAATCGATTTATTTTCAATTTTGAGTTTTGAAATTAATTTCGTATATTTGGAATTCATGGTCTCAAATCCCAAATACAACCTATTATAAGCATCTTGTAACTCATCAAAAGTAAATGAATTAAATTCATTTGAGTTAGAAGATACCTCGGGCTCTTCAAGAGCCATTAGAGACACCACCTTTGTTGGTTCTTCTTTCTTGTTTCCATGGATTTAATCGAGCTTATTCCAAAGCTCCTTGGCACTTGAACATGAAGAAACTCCTTCATAGATTTCAGGACCAAATGCACACAACACCATGTGCATGGCCTTGGCATTAAGTTGATCTTTCTTCCGTTCTTTGTCACTCCGCTTCTTCTCCTTTTTTTTTGGAGAAGAGTAGCCGTTCTCGATTATCTCCCATGCATCAAGATCATTGGATTGGATGAATACCTTCATTAATTTCTTCAAATGACGATAGTTGTCTCCATTGAAGTATGGAGGCTTGTCCGTTGGTAGGGAGTCTTCCATGTGGAACGAGCCGAAGGTGGAAGCCATCTTCTCGGTTGTGTCGGGAATTGGTAGAGCTTCTTCTAGGATCGTCTCAAGGTGGTTAAACCTTCTTAACGAGTTAGGCTCTGATGCCAATTGTTAGGATTTTTAGGAAGCTCGAATCGACAATCGGAACGGTTTGTAAAGAGGGGTCGGAATGGTTTTGTGTTTAGGGAGTAAGGAGATTGAAAGATAGAGAATTGCACAGCGATTTATAGTGGTTTGACTTTCTCAATCAAAGTCTACGTCCACTACCTTAGCTCCTCCCCAAGGATTTTCCAACAAATTCACTAATTTGTTCTTTCTTTTGAGGATAAAGAGTAACCTTACAAACTCCCTAGTTTTTCTGGGCTAAACTAGAATCTTTCCCTAGCTTTTACATGGGATAAGCTAGAACCTTTCCCCTTTACAAAAGGATAAAATAAGTAAACAAGAAAACCTCTCTAAGGTAGGTGTTTACAAGATTGAGCTCACAAGAACAAAATATTTACAAGAGAAAGATGAATTAAGAATGAAAAACTCTTCACTTGTGTTTGATTATTTGGATAGTTGTTCTCTTACTTCTTCAAGTGTCCTTAGCTTGTATTTATAGCTTGGAACGTGCTTGAAGTCATATCTAGCCGTTGGGGATGTTTTGGAGCCGTTTGGGAATGATTTTTCTACAAAAATAGGCTGCCCAGAATGGGGGGAATCGGTACCCTTCATAGGGAATCGATACCCCTTCATAATATTCAAATATTATGACCGTTGGGCTGATGAACAATGAGGGAATCGGTACCCTCAAGGGGGGAATCGGTTCCCTCCGAGTAATATGTTATTTCTCGGAGCCAAACCATGCAGGGGGGAATCTGTACCCTGGGAATCGATACCCCTGGGGGGAATCTGTTCCCGGGGAATCGATACCCCCTGGGGGGGAAATCTGTTCCCTCTGGGCAATCTAGTTTTTCTTGCTCAAATCTGATTTTAATGAACTTTGAATTATTTTTGAAACCTTTTGAAAACTTTGAATAAATTCAATTCAAGTCCAAAAACATTTTGCCTTTAAATTTGTTATATCGAAACATATTTCAACACATTTACCATTTTAAGGAATTAAATTTTAAATCATATTTGGAATGGGAAATGGTTTTTTTAGAAATTTGGGTGGCATCTATAATCTATATAGGTATAATTATACGGGTTATGGGTGTTACAAAAACGACGGCCTAAACTATTTCCAAAGTTAATTTTTGGTGTCTAAATATTTTTTCGTTAAAAATATGTGTCTAATGTTTTATCCGTTACACTTTCAAGTGTTTACCGTTTAAAATATCGTTAAGTGACACGTGTTATGTTTATATTTTTTATTTTTTTAATATATAAATGTGACACATGTCACTTAACAATTTTTAACGGTAGACACCTAATATTATAACGGAAAAAATGTTACACATATTTTTAACGAAAAATTCTTTATGTACTAAAAATTAACTTTTGGTATAGTTTGAGCATTTATTTTTATATTAAACCAATTAAAATTATGAAAACGTTTTCCGAACTTATTATAACACATGTTACAAATTGATGAGAGAAATACATTTTATTTTTTTAAATAAATTATTTTAAGCATTTTTTTAGAATTGTTTTTTATTTTGGTTTAAATGTTTCAATGGTACTTGCACTATATTTAACTTAACATGTAGTCCTCTATATTTTATTTTTATGAAATTAAATCCTTATATTAATTTAATTTAAAATTTTCGGTCTTTAATCTATGTTAATTTTATCATTAAATATTGATTTTACAGTTATAGAAAAATGAAATAATTTCTAATCTTTTATATTTATAATTTTAATCGATTTAGCCCTCAAAAAGTTATAAACGTTGATTATTAAAATATTTTTATTCAATCAATAATTATTTCTTATTTTCTTTTAAAAATTAACAATCAAATTGATAAAAATATAATATTGTAGTGGACTAAAATATTATTTTATCTAAAACTAGACAGGAATTAAGGAATATATAAAGATTTTCAAATAAAAAGTAATATAGTGATTTAATTTCAATATTAAGATTAATTTTAAGTTTTAAAATGGTATAAGAATCGCTAATATATTTAAACCTTATATTTTCTTGTTTTAGGGTTTCGTTGGTCGTTTTGTTTTGTTTTGTTTTTTATTTTTTTTTTGGGGTGGGGGGGGGGGGGGGTTGATTTGGCTCCGAAGGTGCTACATCCTTGTGTTCAAAATTCGGGATTATCCTCAGTAGTTGTGACGTACCGCTTTGGCAACTACATATTATTGCTTTTTGTATTCACCATTGGTAACTACGTATATGGGTGTCCAACTCGACTAAAGAAACCTTTTCGACTTGCGTTAAAAAAATTCAATTCCACTTAAAAAAAATTAAATTCGAATCAAATTACAAAATAAAACTCAAATAACTCAAATAATAACTTAAATAATTCAAAATTTTTAATAATTAATAGATTAACTTTTAAAGTTAAGTCTTTCAACTCTATATGATAAAAACATTTATATACATGTATTATATATAGTTATAAAAAACCGTTAAATAATATCATAATATTATAAATATTTACAATTAAAGTTAAACAAAAATTCAAATAGCTCGACTTCAATTCTATAAATTCCACTAGAGAAAATTTCAAATCAAGTTTAAGTTATAAAATAAAATTCATCAATTCGAATAATTAAAAAAAATTAACTCGACTCGACCGAACGCTCACCCCTAACTATAAATTTAAAATATAATCTTGAAATTTTTCCTTGTTTTAGGCATATTTTAAGGCAAAACTTCCAGAATGCGCTTCGCAAAGAAAAACTTGTAAGCTGGGGGATTCATTAGATGCTGCTGTTTGAACTTAGAAATCATATGCAGCATTTGATTTCTTCCTGCAAGTAATAAATGAAATGGAGGGTTTACCTAAAAGGAAATTAAATGGTCACTCTACCGAAAAAGAATTCTGATAAAAGAAATTGAAAATTAACAATTGAAATTTATCATAATTCTTTAAAAACATATGAAAAGGAACCTAAAACATGATTTTCAGTACCTGATAGACTGCCGGAACTACACCGATCATTCAAAAGCATTACTTCAGAAACGGAACATAGGCAAAAGGTAATACAACTGATTGAGAACTATTGCCCAAAAGGGTAAAAGGGTGCGTTAATCTCAGGTTTGCATCATGGCTTGTGGATCTTAAACCCAAATACTCTTGGAACATAGCTTTGAGATGCTTTTTGTGGCTTCAGGTGCTGGTATGTCATCAAAAACAGGTTTGGAAATGTTGTCCCGTAGTAGGCTCCATCGGTGTCTACACAGAATCAAGGTAACTTATTTCTTTTAAATAATAATAATAAAGACGTCGACAACAACGAAGAAGAAATCTTATTCGCTGGTCATAAAACAAGTCGGTCCTCGGAAGTTCGCAAGATGCTGAGACTGAGAGATGAAACTTAAGATCCTAATGCAAGAACTACGATAGATGGATATCATAACATGCATTCTATCTTCCCCTGCAAAATGCTTGCAACAAGTAGCAAATAAGTTCAACAGCCAAAAGGATACTGCCTTGGTACTTGGAGCGAGGAATGTCACCGTGCACATCTCACCATAGCAGTATATTTTCACCGTGCTTGACCGAGGAATGTCTGATTGACCAACTGGAAGACATGGTTGTCCACAGCAGTAAACTCTAGGGCATCTTCCAAAATCATAGTTCTTGTACTTATCTAGCTGTAAAAATTCATATATATATATATATATATATATATATATATATATATATATATATATGGTTGTAATCAGTTGCTCAATTGATATCATGCATACAAAAACATTAAACTGCAACATTGAATATCACCGTGCACATCTCACCATAGCAGCAATTCCTTTGCTTGCCAATATGTATCGGGAATGAATCAGACCATAAAGCATCTCTGCCGCAGACTCAACTAATTCATTTTGCTCCTCCGTGAACATATCTCCTATCATATGTCAGCCAAACACAAATCACTCATTGCAAGAAACTGAAGAGGGCTTGCCATGTTAGTAAAAATTTCAAAATTTCACCAACAACAAGATTTAAAAGCAATTATTATAATAAAGCCATAAGAAAATGAAATAGAAAGTTATCCACAAGAACAAAAGGGAACAGACTTCCAAACATCCAAACAACTTGACATGAAAAGAAACAGATTGTAAAGCTTACCGTGATAAGATTCAACATCCAAAATCAAATCAAGTGCATAATCATAATAAGGAACTTGGCTGCTTAGCCCATAAAGGTTAAAATCATCTTGTATGTAGTCATCATCAACTTCGCAAAAGAATTCATTTCCGCGTAGATTGCAAAACCAAGAGATCCAAGACGTGTCATCCCCTTCAGAACCACTAACATTCGACTCTTCACTGTCAGTTTCAGATTCATCTACAGTAAATGCAATCCAAAATTGTATCAGGATAAAGCATTGCCACCAATGACCAAACATAAAAAAGGTAACAACCCTAACTTCGAAAACACGGTTCATAGGTAATCAATGGATGAACAATTATGAAGTAAAATTTCAGAAAGATGAATACATGCAATGGTTATAGAACATATAAGGATTTGATTCCATTTGATACTGAAAATTGAGGGAAACGTAGAAATGCTAAGACAAACTGAGTTCCAATCCCTACACTTCGTTTGAGCTATAAATGCAGATATTGAGCAACAATTATTCAAACAAATAGTAATGTACAATCCTAGACAAAATCAATTAAAGATGAACCCACCACCAATCAATATCTCGTATTATATAATATGAAACAACATAAATAAAAAGCCAAGATTTTTACAAATAAAGATCCTAAATTATTCATTGAAAGAGGGAGATGTGGTTATGTTTATACAACCCGAGGCGTTTGCTTTAGGTAGAGACGCAGAGCGAGAATCACGATAGTGGTCAGGCTGATGCTTCCCCATTTGGGACGACTGTGATGACTTATTCTTGCCATTGATCCCTCTCGAAGTGGACGGCGACGATAGTTCTCGTTGCTTATCAAGCGACTCGTTGATCCGCTTCCGATCCACCGACCCCACCTCTCCCTTGGACCCACCGGGTGCTCTCTCTACTCTGTACATATCTTCTATTTTGCTGCTGATATGAAACCGCCTCCGTTATCGCCAATTCATAGGAGGAATAACGCAAATGAACCTAGGTCCCCCCAAAATCTAGGGTTTTCTCTTGTTCCTTTTGATTTCTGTTTTTAATTTTAATTGAGCTATAAGCGATAAAGCTAACCCATTTTTATTTAATTGTTTTATTGGATTCTTTTGGGTTTTCAATTTATCTCGCTGGATTGTGTTGAGGAATAAATAGAGGAGAGAGAAATGAGGGGAAATTTTAGAGCGACATAGAAGAGGGTTAAAATCGCTAGAGAATTCTTAGGTCCCGGCGATAAGGCCAATTAATCGGCGGGGAAAAGCTTTGGTTTGCTTTTAAAGGGCGGGGAGCATTTATTGTGTGTGATTCCTTCTACATTCTAAATGTTTCTGATCTACACGTGTCGCTTGATCTCTTCCACCCATGTTCAAAATATTTATTGCAAAAAATGGTTCATTCCTCCTCATGTTCCTAGACTAGTATGCCTCAATGTTAAATTGGTCTCATAAATTTAATTCGTTCTAATGTATTTTTTGAATTATTATTGTCGTATTTGTTGATGTAGAAAATGGCAATGATTGTATTGAATAGTTACAAATCATTTATTTTAGGGTAAATTATAAATTTGATAATTGAACTTTTGTGCGATTTCTATTTTACTTATCGTACTTTTAAAATTTTCAATTTGCTCACTGAACTTTATACATTAAAATTTTTTTGTCACTCTGTTGTTATATCAGTAATAGCTCATTGACATGGCTTATTTTAATACTAAAACTCAGCCACATAAGATTTCTATTTAATAAAATAAAAATTAATCAGGAAAAAACCTTAACTCCAAATCCTCCCACCAAACTCTAACCCCCAAATTTACATCCAAAATCATATACATGTGATAATCTACAATAGCCCGTTGCTAGCTCTTCACTCAACACCATCATAAGCTAGAAATCTTTACAGTCCCACCATTTCTTGATGATTAAGTCACTTTCTCGGTAAACAATCAGTTGCCCATAAAAGTTGGTATAGTTAAACCAATTGAAATCCAACAACAAATTAACGAGTGTTTCCCATTTGTTTCAAATTCAATCAAGAATCCAAAGTAAATGGTGATTGCAGGAGATCATAAGGTGCCCATAAAACGTCCAGAGGGCATGGCCTATTAGTATCAAGCCTCGCCCATGGTTTTCCTTTTCTATTCTGGAGAAAATTAATAAAAACGATGGCAAAGAACCCAATTCGTAAATTGGAAATGAGAGGATGCGAAAATGGAAATGAGAGGATGGAAATAAGAAAATGGAAAATAGAGGATGAAAAATAAGAAGAAAGAGAGAAAAGGGATGAAGAAGAAAAATAAAGAGAGAAAAGGGGAAATGAAGGGAAAAAAGAAAAAAATTATTTAGACCAAAACTACGTCGTTTTGGTCTAAGTAAAATGTTTTAGAGATTCAAAACTATGTCGTTTTGGTATAAGTTTCCACGTCATAATGTCGTTAAATAATTAATAGCAGAGTGTCAAAAAAGTTCAATGTATAAAGTTCAGTGAGTAAATTGAAAGTTTTAAAAGTACGGTGAGTAAAATAAGAATCACATGAAAGTTTAGTTGTCAAATTTGTAATTTACCCTTTATTTTAATTTGAGTGAAAATGATGCAAGCACATTTTCATCTATAAAGGGAGTACTCTTGAACATTTTTATATTGAATTTACTTTATACTAGTTTAATAATATATGCTATTATAATACATCTCATGTTAAGAATACAAGTTATGTAGTTAACAAATAACTTAGCATGTTAGAATAGTCTTAGAATCATATTAAGCATGATTATCACATATACATCATGGCAGCATACCTATCATTCATTTTATTAGCTCATATGCATTCATATTAGCTCCTAGACTTTATACATTAGCTCACACATATTATGAGATGATATATTTAGCTCAAGATATGCAAACATAGCTCACAATACCATAATCATGCATGACAGCAAGGTATTTAACTCATATCAGCTCAATGCCATGGAATTACCTTGTTTCCTTGCACATGTAGGTACATTGGAGCATGACACACGTTGGGGTAGCTTGGTGAATTATTTGGACATCATAAGCAGCTTACAAACAGCTCACAAAGTACATGGCAACTTGTGGAACACTAAGGAAAGCTCAACTCAGCTGGAGGAACTCAAGGCTAGCTAAACTCAGCTATTGGACTATTTGAAGCTGAGTTGCCAAAAGTGATATCAATGGTAGTTGAATGTAGCTGAATGTTTTGTTATGAAGCTTGTAGGGTCTCGGCTAGGAAGCTCATTCACAACCAACCCCTTGTTTGCTAGCTAGTTACACACCTTTCTTATCAATTAAAGTAAGATATTTCTCTTTGCTTAAGTCCTTGTGACGTTTATCGACTTATCAAGTAATTCATTACTTGTGGCGTCAATCCCCTTTCCCTTTGATACTTGTGGTTCCTATCTCCATATAGATAGTGGGTCCAAGTCCTTTCTACCACCCCTTAACGAAGCAATATAAAGTATGGGTCTTTGTTCTTTAACATTGGTTCTTCTTTGAGTCTTCTTTAAGATACTATCAACCATCACCATATTCCATCACCATTCACTCCTAAATCAAAACCATTCCATTCACATATCTTCATCATTGAATTATCCATCATCTATCATCAAAGATCACATGCATCATCACCATTGGAGGTCGTATTCTCTTATATTTGAAGGATAATTCAACAACACTTCCGCAACCTATATTTGATAGCATTTCTATCCATTTCATTTCTTTCCATTTCCATTTCCATTTCCATTTCCTTTCTTAATTATCCATTTAATTAATCATTTCTTTCTTATTTTGTGTAGATTACTTATTGATTCAAGTGTAGCATTTGGTGTATCTCCTGGATCGGGAAACAACAAGGCTGCCAACTTCTCCATCATTGAAGAAGCTTGGATAGCCTTACATCAAGCGATAATCAGTGCTTTGGTGGAAGAAGCAACGTGCAACAACAACAAAAACAAAAACAAAAAAAAAGTGCAAGTGAAGGTGCAAGTGAAAGTGCAAGTGAAAGAAATCAAAATTCAGCAAAGAAAAAGTGCAAGAACTCAAAAGAAGAAAACAAAAAGAAAGAAAAGAAAAGAAAGAAAAGTTGAAGCACTCAACAACAAGTCTCATTACCAAACCATTCAAGTAAGCCTTTAAATTGATTGTGGTGATAGAAGGTTGTGAAGTGACTTTGTGTAAGAAACCTTTATTCTCTTCTTTTTATTTCTAAGCCACCATTTTCATTATATTTTGTTTTTCCATTCCTACTAACCTTTTTGTAGCCGATGCCCAACAAGTAAAATCTACTTGATACGATTTTGAGTAAAGTCCTCTAGAACTTGGGATAAAGAGAATTGAGAGGAAAAAGGCTTGAGCGTGTGTGAGATCAGAAGAGGACAAGTAAAAGCCTTTAAAGTCGTAGATTGCAAACACGAGCGGATTGAGTGACATTCAAGTTTTCTTGGAGTGACTCGTAAGGCTTTGTGAGAGTATTATCCGGTAAGGTCTTTTACACATCTTTTTTTTTCTTATTTCACTAATCATGTCTCGGAGTCCAAGACGAACCCAGAAAGAGAAGCCCCTAACTTGTAAACCTAAGCCATTATGCATGAAATGGCAAGATTGCTGAAATTAGAATTGGAGCCTTTGCATGATCATATGGATCAATTTGAAGCATCTTTGGGCAACCAGATATTAAAACACCCCAGAATGAAAGAAGAATTTGAGGAAGAAGAGGCTGAAGTAACATCAGTAGCAAGAAGAGACGTTCATCGAAATCAGAATGATAACTTCAACAACATCAAGGTAACCATTCCTCCATTTCAATGACGAACTGATCCTGAAGCCTATCTTGACTGGGTAATCAAGATCGAACACATTTTTGAATGTCAAAACTATACGGAGCAAAAGAAGGTCGGGATTGCTGCTATGGAATTCGTGGATTATGCCTTAGTTTGGTGGGATCAATTAGTGAGTTCAAGAAGAAGAAATGGTGAACGCCCCATCACTACGTGGGAAAAAATGAAGGCCATTATGAGGAAAAGGTTCGTGCCTACTCACTATCACCGATATCTTTATCATAAGCTACAAAATCTTAAACAAGGAAGCAAGAGCGTTGAAGATTATTTCAAGGAGATGGAGATAGCCATGATTAGAGCCAATGTTGATGAAGACAGAGAAGAAACCATGGCAAGGTTTTTATCTGGCCTAAATCCTAATATTGCTAACCTTGTTGAACTGCAACATTATATAGAGATTGAAGAGATGGTACATATTGCCATGAAGATTGAACGACAACTTAAGAGGAAAGCTTACAATCGGAGTAGTCCAAATTCGGCCACCAAATGGAAGCAAGAGCCTAATACCTTCTGGAAGCCAACTCCAGTCCAAGCAAAGGATCCTATAGAAGTAACCAAGACTAAACAAGTGGGCGAATCTAGCAAGGGTAAAGAGAAGCAAACCAATACTTTCGAGAGGTCCAGAGATATCAAATGTTTCAAGTGTTTTGGGAAAGAACATGTTGGCGGTCAATGTCCCAACCGAAATACCATGATGGTACTTGGCAATGAAGATGATATCTCAGATTCTAAAGAACCTATTTATGATGAAGAACCTGAAGCAAACCAAGACGAAGAATCTGAAGAGAATGCAGACCATGGAGAAATGCTTGTTTTGAAAAGATGCCTACGATCACAAACATCTCAAGAGGATCTTCAAAGAAATAACATTTTCCATACAAGGTGCCATGTCAAGAACAAGGTTTGCACCATGATTATCGATGGAGGGAATTGCACAAACGTAGCCAACACTTTTATGGTTGAAAAACTTGGTTTGACAACATCAAAGCATCCCACTCCATATAAACTCCAATGGCTCAATGAAGGAGGTGAGTTAAACGTTACCAGACAGGTTCTAATTCATTTTTCAGTTGGTAGGTACAAGGATGAGGTGCTTTGTGACATTGTCCCTATGCATGCTAGCTACATTTTACTTGGTAGACCATGACAGTATGACAAAAGGGTCATTCATGATTGTTATCACAATCAATACACCTTTATGCATGAAGGACGCAAGGTAACCTTGGTGCCTTTGACGCCTAAAGAAGTACAACAAGATCAATTGCATATGCAAAAGAGTGTATAAGCATGGCTCAAAGATAAACCACCAATGAAGAATGAAGAAGGACAAAACATGAAATCAAACTTCTTTATGAAGCAACATGATGGTTCATTGCTGGAAAATGAATGGTCTCCTACGAAAATTGGTGATGGTTGGGATTTATAGACACAACTCTTCACCAAGGGTCTTAATCTTGAAAAGGTACCTATGGAAGAACACAAACATTCAAAGGATGCTTTCTTTTAGTAAAGAAACGTGAAGCTATGCAAGGACATAATGATTTCAATTTGAGGAAAAATCGCCCTAAAGAAGGGGGATGATGCAAGCACATTTTTATCTACAAATGGAGTACTCTTGAACATTTTTATATTGAATTTACTTTATACTAGTTTAATAATATATGATATTATAGTACATCTCATGTTAAGAGTTCAAGTTATGTAGTTAACAAATAACTTAGCATAAATACATCTTTACAATAGATGCACATTGTTATTTTAATATGTTAAGCATGTTAGAATAGCCTTACAATCATATTAAGCATGATTATCACATATACATCATGGCAGCATACCTATCATTCATTTTATTAGCTCATATGCATTCATATTAGCTCCTAGACTTTATACATTAGCTCACACATATTATGAGATGATATATTTAGCTCAAGACATGCAAACATAGCTCACAATACCATAATCATGCATTACAACAAGGTATTTAACTCATATCAGCTCAATGCCATGAAATTACCTTGTTTCCTTGCACATGTAGGTACATTGGAGCATGACACACGTTGGGGTAGCTTGGTGGATTATTTGGACATCATAAGAAGCTCAAAAACAGCTCACAAAGTACATGGCAACTTGTGGAACACTAAGGAAAGCACAACTCAGCTGGAGGAGATCCAGGCTAGCTAAACTTAGCTAGTTGGACTATTTGAAGCTAAGTTGCCAAAAGTGATATCAATTGTAGCTGAATGTGCTGTTATGAAGCTTGCAGTGTCTCGACTAGGAAGCTCATTCACAACCAGCCCCTTGCTTGCTAGCTATCTACACACATTTCTTATCAATTAAAGTGAGATATTTCTCTTTGCTTAAGTCCTTGTGACTTTTATTGTTTATCAAGTAATCCATTACTTGTGGTGTCAATCCCCTTTCCCTTTGATTCTTGTGGTTCCTATCTCCATATAGATAGTGGGTCGAAGTCCTTTCTACCACCCATTAACGAAGCAATATAAAGTCTGGGTCTTTGTTCTTTAACATTGGTTATTCTTTGAGTCTTCTTTAAGATACTATCAACCATCACCATATTCCATCACCATTCACACCTAAATCAACACCATTCCATTCCCATATCTTCATCATTGAAGTATCCATCATCTATCATCAAGGATCACGTGCATCATCACCATTGGAGGCTATATTCTCTTATATTTGAAGGATAATTCAACGACACTTCCGCAACCTATCTTTGATAAGATTTCAATCCATTTTATTTCTTTCCATTTCCATTTCCTTTCTTAATTATCCATTTTATTAATCATTCTTTCTTATTTTGTGAAGATTACTTATTGATTCAAGTGTAGTATTTGGTGTCTCTCCTAGATCGGGAAACAACAAGGCTGTCAACTTCTCCATCATTGAAGAAGCTTGGATAGCCTTACATCAGAAAAATTATTAAGAGAATGATCATAGATTATAGTGATAAAGAGATTTAAAAAGAGTTTAAAAATTGATTAATATAAAAAGAGGGAGAGAAAACAAATTAAGGAGATTACACTTGTAAGGGGGACTCTTCTTCTTATGCTATAAACTCATTCTCAATAATGTGGTAAATTTGGATAAAAGGATCAAAGATGATGATATTATAGATGATATAGAACTATCATAAGATATGTACCAAGATTATTGAATCATTCAGATGTATTAATCACTCTCTCATCTATTAGCTATCAAGTTGGAAGATGTCTAAGTTTCATAGCGTGAAACCTTACAGCAAGAGAACAAATGTTTCCTAAAGGATAGGGGAAAAGAATTATGTTAAAATGCAATGATAAATTTAGAAATAAGGGTTGTAATTTTTTTATTAAACAATGTTGGAACTTTTCCTAAAGAACATTTTTGAAAGGCTCGTGGTGGAGGGTATAAAATTTCCTTTTTTAATCGAATAAGTATTATACAATGACATTATTAGATCGATCATATTTCATACATTGTTATTTTATATGTTATTGGTAGGTCTACTAAAAAGGTGTATATTTATTAGTCTTTAATAGTAGCTTGTTGTAATACCCTAATCATGTCCAACCCAAAGATCGAGGGATTAAAGCGTCAAACGGGACCACCGAAGTTGCTAACCCAAAAATTTTCCTTTATCAACATTTGTAAATCACCATATATAAAAACCATCCATTGAAGTTATAAAATAAAATCATAATATTTGAGTTCACAAATACAAGGATCTCCCAAATTACATCTCAATAATATCATAAGGTTTAAACAAAATAGAGTTACGACTAAACACAAAAGGATTACGATAGTGCATTCCCTCTAAATATGACTCAAGACGTACTCTGAAGCATTGGTTGGTCTGAAATCTGTTGGCGATGATAATGCTTCTAGACTGGTCACCTAAGAACCTACGCATAGAAACACATTTTGAACGTTAAGCTTACGAGCTTAGTGCCACAGTAATAACTATATTGCACTACGTGCATTCACAACATGTGCATGCTAATGGCATAGGTACGAACATTTAAGAATATTACATGCAAGTTGAGGTAGGCATCATGTTGTTGTTGAGGGTTCTACATCTTAGAATGCACACCCTCTAGCCTAACTAAGATACCCTTAGGTATCTAGGTCAGATTCTGAAATGAATCGGAAACATACACTCGGCTAGCTCACTCTTGAGAGTCTTGGGGCATATGCGCCCAGCCAACAACTGAAGTGCCTTGGCACTAGCTAAAGTATACCTGGATATTTTACAAGTAAGACGGTCGTCATAATACTAAAGTGGCTCAGGTGTCCTGGTTGTTTCTCGAGCGTCACACAAAGGCTAGTTTTTGTTATCCTAGTAGATATCGTTTCTAGATGTGTTGTATTGATAATTATTATTCCCACTTGTAGTTTTATTTCGGTGACATTCTAGTTTTATTGGGCCCCTCGATTCAAACCTCTTAATCATTTGGGTTTCTTACCCAAATCTGGACGTTGATATTGATATTGTGCACTTCAGTATTAGTAGAGACCATTGAGTATCGATACCTATCCATGGTACGGTATCAAAAATGGCTACTAGAATATGATGGAACTGGGTGGTATTGATACTTCTGAAATAGGGTATCGATAGTACCTTGAGTATCGATACCAAAATTTGCTTCGATGTTTTAAAAATCAACTCAGTATTGATACCCTTAGTGAGAGTATCGATACTCTACCCTCAATATCGGTACTCCCATTAGTATCGATACTAAAATTAGCTACTAGAATTTGCAAAGTAAACTCAGTATCGATACCCCTGCTACGAGTATCAATACCTAACTATTAGTACTGATACTAGATAAATGAGTATCGATACTCCTAGCCCAAAATCCTCTTATTTTAGGATATTTGATGAACAATATCAATATTGTTCTTCCAGTAACGATACTCAAACACAAAATACCTTGTTTGAGTACGAAAATGACTTTCCATTACTCCTAAAAGCACTATTGAGGTTCCCAAGTGTTATGTAAGCGTTATTTATGTTAAAAGGGGTCAAAATATATCCATAAACATGCTAAAAACACTAAATAATGAAATCTACCATGAACATGCTTTTTATAATTCATATCTTGTACAAGTTAACAACACATACCTAGTGATCTACAGGTGGTAGAGATGAGATATAAGTGTGTTACCCGGTCTCCTAAGCTGCTGGAATCTCTTTCAACTCGACCAAGTGTTAGCTTTTCCTTTCCCTTGTTATTGGAGCTTTCTCAAACTTCTTTAACTAGGCAAGGAATCAAATACAAGGATTACTAACTTGTTTGGAAGCTTAGAAAAGTATTTAGAATGTTTCTTGAGGCTTAAATCCCTAAAAAATTAAGCTAGTAACACTTGGGTTCCTAGGCCTCCATTAAACCCCTCTAATAGCTACCATGGCCAAAACTTGATTTTGTGTCTCAAATAGGAAGCTCCAAGGATAATGGTTTCGATTCTTACCTTTGCAAGATCGGACTAGAGATAAAAACCAACAAAGTTTTCATATTTGGTCAAGCTACTAGCGAGATGAGGTGAAGTTTGAAGGAAGACAAAATAACAAAGAAGTGGGAAAAAAAGAGAAGTCAGTCATGTGACCTCATGTCAATTAAAAGGTTTTAGTCTTTCTTAACAAAAATGGGTAAATTCCTGCCTTGGTCCTTTAAGCTTTGTCTACAATTTAAAAACACCATTTCTATTATCTATTAGACCTAAACCAAGCTCAAATCGACCCCTATTTGGAATAAGTTTCCTTATAAGGCTAGAAAACTTATCCAAAATAATATCGGTTTAACCCAAAACTTCTAACTTGGGATTTGGGGAGTTACAACTCTCCTCTCCTAAATATAAATTTCATCCTTGAAAGTTACATGGATAGAAGAGATATAGATATTGCAGTATCCTCCTCGACCTCCCATGTTACTTCTCTACACCATGGTTCCTACATAGAACCTTCACCAATAGAATTTTCTTATTTCTCAATTCCTTAGCATCTCTGGATAAGATCTTGATATGTTCCTCTTCATAGGTTATGTCGTGGCTCACCTCAATTTTTTCTAAGTGTATGACATGGGAAGGATCATAATGGTATCTTCTAAGCATGGATACGTGAAACACGTTATGGATACGTTCTAGTTGTGGTAGTAAAGCTAACTGGTAAACTATTGGTCCTACTATCTCTAGTACCTCGTAAGGTCATATAAAGCGTGAGGTCAACTTCCTCTCATATCCCAAAATGAAATACTTTCTTTTATGGGAAACCTTAAGGAACACCTTGTACCCCATTATAAACTTAATATCCTTATACTTCAGGACTGCGTAAGACCTCTATCTATATGAGGCCTCTCTCAATCGTCTATGAATTAACTGAACCTTATCCTCATTTTCCTTGATCAAGTTGAGACCTATTATCTTATCCTTGCTGAGTTTTATACAACATAGTGGAGTTCTACACTTGCGCTAATATAAGGGTTCATACGGAGCCATCTGAATGCTCAAATGAAAATCATTGATATACGTAAACTCCATTAATGGTAGGTGATCTTCCCAACTACCCTCAAAGGTCTATGACAGTGCACCTAAGCATGTACTTTAAGATCTAGATGACACGTTATGACTAGTTGTCTTTCAAAAGATGAAAAGTGGTACTAAAGTGTAGTTTGGTGTCTAAAGATTCATGAATGGCTCTCCAAAATCAGAAAGTAAAACGCAAGTCTCAATTGGATAAGATCAAAATTGGTACCCCGTACAACCTCATTATCTCACATATGTACAACTAAGCTAGCCTCTCTAAGGTATAGTATTTCCAAACTAGGAGGAAATGGGTTAACTTGGTCAAGTGTTATACTATCACACAAACTGTATCATGTCTCTATCGGGCCATTGGTAACCTAGTCACAAAGTCTATGGTTACCCTATCCCATTTCCACTGAGGTATCTGAATAGGCTGAAGTAACCCTGAAGGAACCTAGTATTCAATTTCAGCTGCTGACACACTAAGCATCTAGTTACAAACTCATACATATATCTTTTCATGCTAGACCATCAATACAATGGTTAGAGCTTATGGTACATCTTATTACTGCTTGGGTGAACTGAGAGCAACTAATATGTACCTTGTAAAGAATCTTACTACGCAACAGAGTGTCATGGGTACACATAACTGACCATAATACCCTATTAGACCTAAGAAACTACGCACCTCTAACATATTCTTAAGTGGTTCCCACTCTACTATGTCCCAAATTTTCTAGGGATCAACTTGGATGTCATCTACTTCTACGACATGGCCCAAGCATGATACCTCTGACAACCAAAACACTCATTTTACAAACTTGGCATACAATTGACGCTCTCAAAGCATTTGCAAGACAATATAAGCATATAGTCATATTAATCTTTGAATCAAGAGTACACAAGGATGTTATCTATGAACACTATCGCGAACACTAAGTATGGGTGGAATACCCATTTCATCAAGTCCATAAGCATCATTGGGGCATTGTTCAGTCCAAGCGACATTATTAAAAATTTGTATGGATTGTACCGCGTCTTGAAAGTTGTCTTGAATACATCAACATCCTTGACTTTCAACTGATAATAGCCTAACTATAAGTCGATCTTATAGAACAAACATTTTCCCCTCAATTGTTTGAAGAGGCCATTTATCCTAGGAAGAGGATAATGATTCTTGATGGTTAGCTAGTTCAATTGTCTATTGTCGATGCATAGCCTCATTGACCTTTCTTTCTTCTTAACAAACAAGACTAGTTCTCCCCACAGAGATATGCTCTGTCGGATGAAGCACTTTTCTAGCGATTCTTGAACCTAGGTCTTTAACTCATTGAGTTCTATCGGTACCATGCGATAGGAATCAATAAACACCTAAGCTGAACTTGGCAATACTTTGATGCCAAACTCTAATTCGCGATCGGGTGTTAAGCCTGACAATTTTTCTAGAAACGCATCAGGAAAATCTCGTACTATCCGGATATCCTGGAGTGTTGGGGTTGAGATTCTGGTATTGACCACATGAGCTAAAAAGGCCTCACAACCACGATCGATCATTCACTAAGCCTTTATGGATGAAACGATCCTTGACTGGCCTGACTTCTCACTAGTTATCACTAACTTGGTATCGTCATCTATCATGAGCTTGAGGTTATCGACCTTGCACTTCAAACGAGCGTTATGCTTGGATAACCAATTTATACCAAGATCATATCAAATTCCCGAAATGATAATTCCACTAGGTCTGCTAAGAATGTCTGGCCCTGAATCTTTACTAGGCATCGTCTATGAATTTTATCTACCAAAATGTATAGATTTAGAGAGCTCGATACTTGAACTCCTACCTCTAAATATTTTGTTGGGATATTTATTTCTCGAACTAGGTCATGAAAAATATAGGAATGGATGGAACCCTGATCTATCAATGTAGTAACTAGAAAGAAAATTGTTGTGAATGTATATGATATCATATTTGTCGCATCGCGCTCCTCACGAGCTCTTACTGCATACTGTTTGGAGGCTACCCTCGGCTTCACTCTGGCCACTGATATGGTTGTCCCTCTACTGTACTGCCCAAACGTAGCTCTACCACCTTTCACAAGCCTTTGGCCTCTCTGCACGGACGGTGCTGAACTATGAGTCGATGAAAAAACTACCATCTGAGTCCCTAGATAGTCTCTGATAAAATGGCCCAAGTAACCGCAACTGAAGCAATCCTCGATCCCTACTGGGAATAGGGGTGTACAAAATAATCTGATCCGATCGATCCAATCTGTTGATCCATTTATCAAATTTGAAAATTCAGATATTCGATTCTTTTTTTTTATATTTCAGATCAGATATCCAAGAAAAAAATTGGATAATTGGATCAAGCAAGTTATGATTTTGGATTATCTGAAAAATTCGAAAAAAGTTGGGCCGTTAAAATAGTTTACCCATCCGGCCAGCTTGCCCCTGGCCTGAAATGCTCCATGGCCCCACGATTGTTTGGCTTTCATTTTCCAAAACTCCTAAATTTAATTGTTGAGCTTCAACTTTTTCAAAATTCCTAAATTGCATGTTTCGCATCCCAGCTCACGAGTAGACAATTGATACTCATCTTCTCCAATTTCACTATCAAATTTCTATTGCTAGTTTTCTATTATTGGGTTGCTCACGCCTCTCGATATATGGAAAATTCAAACCGGAAATAACCTCCATTTCAATCTCAAATAAATTTACATTAAAAATAAAAATCAATGTTGTGTGAAATTTTAAAATCACTCTATTAGTTTTTGAATAAAGATACGTCATCACTGCAAGTTTGCAAATTGAATGAAGAATGGTCATAACTCCAAGTATGCAAATTGTTGTTGTTCGACATCTTTTGATTCACACGATGTATAGCTCTAAGCACACTCTATAGTTTACACAGACGTAAGCTTTAACTTTTAAATTTAAGTTGTAAGAAGTACATGAATAAAGGAAAATTAGCAAATAGTCGATTGCTTTCTTTCTAATTTTAAATGCATGTGTCGACTATTTCACAATAATTTGGTGAATAATTTTTTAATTTAATAATTAATGTCTATGTTGGCTTGAATTTAGTATCCATTTGGGTTTCAGAAAACATTAGATTACAAGGCTAAAGGAAGACAAAAAATATATAATTTAAATATATTTTTTAAGTAAGCTCTATGTTCGAATTTGAATATGGATATTCAGGTATCCAATCCGAAAATTTAGATATATGAAAAATCGGATATTTGATTTTTTTATCGGATTCAGATCGTAATTTTAATAATCCAAAATTTTGGATCAGATAATATTTGATATCCGAAAATACACACCCCTAACTAGCACGACCCTAGGTACCTCTTCCTTCATTGAGCTCAAACTAGATGTGTGAAGACTCACTGAAGCCACTCGCCTCGGATGCTAGTGCCAGGGGTCTTCTACAAGACTCATACTTGCCCCCATGATCCAAACTCTAATAAGATCTTATTGATTGTAATGCTAGCGGTCTGCACAAACCCTGATTATCCCTGGCCCTCTTAGCTGAATTCTGTAATGATCTCGCTAGCTTAGTGGCTCCTCTAGTTTATCCTCCAGTCTCACTAGTCTGTCTGTCCCTCCGACTCGAGACTCTCTCAATCACCTTTGCCTGGAGGGACAACTCGACGAAGACCCTGAGAAGGTCGGCTATGAGGTGAAAAAGAATATATAAAAGTGAGCCCTCATTGGATCTCCAACAGTAGTGGTCCTCTACCGTAACCAACTTTGGTACATATTTGTTCAGTCGGAAGAACTCTCTGTCATGCTTGATCATTGTCCGATCATCTTGGACTAAATAAAAAAATTGGTCCCTTAAGTCATCCATGTGAGCCTCCCTGGTATATTTATGGAAAAACTCATATATGAAGTACTCCCAAGACAATCTCTTTGGATCTAATGCCATATCAATCGTCTCCCACCAATCTATAGTGTTACCCTTGAGTAGGGTGGTACTACACTTAGCTTACTCTTATGGGTAAGATGCAACTGATGAAGCGTGCTAAAAGTCTATTGGAGCCACTAATCAGTTACCATAGGGTCGTCATCACCAGATCTATAGAAGTCTATGGTCTTATACCCACGAAGCCTTTTTATGGGGACTCTTGGGGTACTATGATAGGCTAGACTGGAGGTAATGGTGGGGGAGGTGGCATATCTAATGCCCTGGTATGGCCCAAACTATCAGTCTAAGGGTCAAGGTCAAGTCTCTGAAGAATGTCGCCTCATCGACCCCCGAATATGATGGTATATCAAACTACATAGAATCCAGGACAAACCCATCACTGGTATCTGATGCTAAAGAGGCATGACTATTGTCTCTACCATCTTGACTATGAGTTAATCGTCTGTCATCAGTTTTTCTAAAATTTAGAGAAAATTAAGGTTATTATCGTCATTCCAGACATTAAAGTACTTTTGACACTCTAGAGGCAAGTACATACATATACATTAACTGACTTTAACATGTGGGTCTTTGGAACGTGATATGATCCCGGTTATGATGTTACCAAATCATATGTTGTTGGCCAATCTTGATTCTAGTAAGCGATGGAACTTGAATGCTTGTAATCTGAAAATGAAACTTGTAAAATTATAATGGATATTTTTGATACAAGCAAGCAATACTCCACTTGGTGATGTAAGACTTGCACTTTGATTGTAGGACCTAGGAAGGCAACAAGTGTTCTTGAAATAAGAAGGCTTTAAAGAAAATGATTAAATATGAATGAGTAAGATGGTAAAATAGAAATGACAATGTAATAGATGAAGATGATGATATGTTTGAAAGGATTTCAATAAGTATTTTTATATGGAACAATGTTATAGAGATAGAAGAAAGAAATATGGAAATGGTAGTGAAGAATGAAGATAGTATCTCAAGAAACAAAGGAATCAAACTAAGCTATATTAAAGCTTAACCCTAGACCTTATAGAAACTTGAGGGATGGTGTTTAAGGACTTTGACCCTTTACGTATATTAAACCAAAAGAACCAAAAGTAGCAGGATGGATAGAAGATAGGCGACGCCACAAGCACAAGAGCACTTGATAAGTTGATATAGTTCTCAAAGAACTAGAAAGAGAGAAAATCTCACAATTTTTGATTAAAACAAAGTTAATTGGTTTCATTACAAAATGAAAGCTAAACTATTTATAGGCCTAAGTATGTATAGGATGCATATACAAGATTTAATGAGTGAACATTCATGGATGAATGTTCATCCCTTAGGAAATACAATATATGGTCAATGGTGAATGTATGATGAATTAAATGTATAAATCTTCATGAATGTATCATCATGGCCGAATTCTTCCTCTCATGTGTGAACATGTTGATTTGTCTTCTTTGGATGAATGTTCATGAATAAGTAATAAGTAACATTCTAATGTAACACATAATTCCATGGCTAATATAATAATGCAATTGATATAATAACATAAGTAAGGAATGTGTAACATATACATGAAATAAGCTAATTAAAGATGTGATATGCTTGAATATCATATAGGATACAAGCATAGGACAATATATGAATATTCAAGCATAGTTTAGAATGTCAAAGCATGCTTAACACATATAAAACCATAAATGAGTAAATAAATAATAAAATAAGAAAGAGCTCACTTAGAATCATCTTGGAAGAACTTTATAGTTGTGAGCATGTTTTGTTTGAACTTGGTGGTTAATAGGATCGCATCATTTTTCATGAATATGAAAATGATGAATACAGAAGTGATAGTATGAAGATTGTTATGAATAAGATGAGTTGTGGAATGTGATGGAACTCGTGGATATATGAAAGGAAAAATGTTGAAGGTGATGGATGATATAGGTGTGGGATATGTAGGAATGGATTGTGAGCCACTAGTTATATAGAACTATGAACCAACAAAATAATAATATGGATTTTGAAGTGGTAGGGTATGGATTATAACCCGCTAGCTATGAAGAACTAGGAACCAATAATATAAAAGAATGAAATGGATGAATGTCACAAGAATAACTTGAAGTCGATAAAGTTCTTAACAATAACTAAAAAGAAAACAACTCACAAGAGGTTTTATATATTTCAAAGTGTTTGTTTTACAGTGAAACGAATGTGCCTATTTATAGTGTTCATGGGCTGAATATGAAAGGTTTTCACAAAGGAAATGAATATTTCATCTTCATGGTAATGAATGTTTATGAATGCTTTGTTTCTTCCTTCTCCTTGTATGGCTAAATATTCTAGAGTATTTGGGATGAATTTGGACTGAATTTAGGCTGAATATAGACACAATTTCGTCCAAATGGAGGATGGCACTTGAAATTCCATTACTTTCTCACTTATGAAAGAATAAAGGATGAATATAGACACCTTGATGTATATTGTAACACCCCCAACTCGTATCTAACCCGGATCCGAGTCTGAGGTGTCACATTGACTTTTAAAAACGTTTTCCTTTACAGATTGGTTAAAAATCTAAATTCACCATTCAAGAAAATGAATATTTTACATTAAATAAAGTCAATTGGTTTACAAAACATATCAGAGCTTATACAATTTAAACCTTTAATTACATGTCAACTACATTCTCTATAACCTAATACATATTATTTAAAAATATGATTTTCTGATCCGATCTTTGGAAATGAGAAACTGACCTGAATTGCCTATCCATGCTCATCTTCTTGCTCATGGAACCTACGTGTGAAACACTCACACACTAAGTCTATAACTAACATGTATAATAGAACTCTATATACTTAACAATGCATGAGCATTTCATATTTCATATAATAATATAATACAAACATCATATAACAATTCATATATAACCAACTTTATACATGTACACATATTCTCATTATCCTAATCACATCATTGTCATTATCTTTAATTCATTTAGAACATACAATCTAATACTTAATATGTGTAGCATTTCATATCATACCATTAACAAACAAGGCATATATATCACATAAATTTTCTTTAAGTTATCTATTTTATTAGCCCATGTACACTTTTGAGAACTAAAGATATGCGAGTACATTGAGGTTGTGCACATATGCTATCACCATAGCTCGTATAATTCCCACTAGGGGCGCGTAGAATATGTCCCGAAGGACCACTCCTTAAGAACCATATACATATTCCAATGGACCAAATAAGTGTACCGAAGTACCGCATATATGTTCCAAAGGATTACATATATATCCCGAAGGACCACGTAGAACACTCGACTCTTGGCATGCAAACTATACCCCTAGCTCTCATAACACATAACATGGGCTTTATTATTTATGTTATCGCACATTCACATATTCACATCACATAAGCATATAAACTCATGTCTTATTATCACATGTATCATGTAATACTCACATGGATCTCATATCTTATTATCATATATCTCATATCACATATCACATATCACATAGCTTTTATCTTGTTCTCATAACTTCTCAAAAACACATGAACATATAGATACTCATCACATAGCTCATACCACCTTGTAATACCCCAAAAATTTAGACAATGACCAAAATGAAAATTTTGAAAGTTTGATGGTCAAAGTATAAAACTTGGGAAAAGTTTAGGGAATTAAGTGATAAATTTCTTAAAAAGATTTTTATTCCATAAATATATGGTTTACTCTTGAGATTGGAGTTTTATGGAAATCATATTGTTGGATTGGGAATTTAGTAAAGAAATAGTTAAAGCCGGTAAGGAATCAGTAAATTCTGATCGAATCGGAATTTTACAAAAATTTGAAGGATGTTATAAAATGGTTGGAAATATTATTGTAATATTTTGGATCAGAGAAATTTGGTTTGGAATTGTGCAATTTTTCAGATTTAACCGAAACAGTGGAATTTAGTGACTAAACCGCAAGATTTGAAAATTCAGGGGAAATTTCGGATATAAAAGTCAAAATAATTTATATTTGACTTTGTAATAGGTTAATAATCAGATGGTTTGGTTTGATGGTGAATAAGAAGATTCATTAAGGGTGTTTTGGTCTTATCACAATTAAATGAATAATATATTCATTTAAAGTGGAATGAAATATAAATTAAGATGACATTTCAACCAAATGTGTTCATCTTCTCCTCCAAAAGCTGCGTGGGTTTCTTCAAAGGTAAGAGATCTTCAATTCATTTTTCAAGCAATTTCTTTAGGATTATGAGTATGATGAAAATAGAAAATGGTTATTTGCGAAAAACGCTATCATTTGGTACCAATATTGCATGATAATATAGTTTGATTTAAAATATCCCCAAATCTGGAAATTTGGGTTTATACTATGGTTGTTGAAATTGATTATGATTATTGATGATTTTGAGTTTGTAAGAATTGATGAAGAACCTAAGGATGAAGTTAAAGAAAACAGTTTGGATTTTGATTCTGGCAGTAGGTTCGAAAATTTACCAGAAAATATATAAAAAACAATTGGAGGTTAATTTTATATATTGTGTTCATATATGGATCTAGTTTTGTTTAAAATAAACGGGGATCAATTTCAAGTTGTACACAAATATATATGAATTTTTAACTGAGGAAAGGTCAGAAAAGTCAGACAGCAGAATTCTGTACAAAACAGATTCTGTTGGTGAACTTTGAAAATTCACCATAAATTGTACAGAATGAATTAGAAGGAGTTCTTTATATGGATAGATTTGTATTCGAGTATAGTTTTTAACGGAAGAAACGGAATTGAATTCTAGTGTTTATATCAATACAGAATAATGATTGTTTAAGGGTAGTGCGAGTTGTCTGAATTCTGGAAAATTAATGGGTTGTTGTGTAAGAGTTGTATAATTGATGTACTATGCTGGAAATTGTTATTTGAGAATTGAAATGAGTGTTAGATGTGAAATTGATTATTTTGGGAAGATTGAAATGATTGGTGATTTAAGTACAATAATTGCATAGTGGGGTACTTAAATGTATTTATGTTTTTGTAAATGAATTTGAATGGAAATAATTTTAATGTTGGAATTATTGGTATTAAGAATTTAAGTGGTAAAATGGTGAAGACCATTTTAAGAAAATTGGAAAAGTTGGTTCCAATGTTAAAAGGAAATTATTAAGTGTTAAGTATTTTGAAAGAAAATGAGTTTCAATTATATTATAGAGTTATTTCGGGATATGTTTATGTTAGTAAAATACTAACATATGTATTGTTATGAAATTGTGATTTATACAGATCATGGTTGATTTGCAATTGAAGCAAGTCAAGTATAAAAAGGGTATATTGTGGACAATAGTGAGGCTCAAATATTTTGAAAGATATAAAGTGTCAAGGTGAGTGCAATACATGCATGAAATTATACATGGATGTTTTATACATCATAAGGAAGACTTTCGATAAGTCGACCTTGTTTATATCGGCATGATTTTATATCATTTTTATAAATTGACATTGAGATGTCAGAGTATGAAATTAAAATGCATTGATCATGAAAAAAAAATATGATATTTTACCATGAATTTTTTTGGGTATGAACTGTCCAATGTTAAATTTGATAATATACTTTGCCATGGATGGATCGAATAAAATAAACTATATGCCCAAGTAAGTCATTGAGGGACAGGGTATAGTTGGCATGCCATAGAGTATAGCAGCTGAAGGTTTATAATACACTTCGGTGTATATGGTGGGCACGACCTTTTGTGTAGCACTATGGTGCAAATATTACTCGAATACCTAGGGTCCTCAAGGTTTAATATTGGGCTATTGACTATGGATTATGTTTTATTGGTTAATAAATGGTAACCATGCAAATAAGCTTATGAGTTTACGAAATAATGGCAAGTATATTGGAAAAATAAGCTTATGAGCTTATGGAATTTAAATGGTAAGTATTTTGGTAAAATAAGCTTACGAGCTTACGGGATAAATGGTGAGATTTTATATTATTTTGATCATGGTAAAATATTGGATATGTTAGTAAAATGATTTTATGGAAATATGATTTTTGTTATTGAAAATCATGCATGAATTGTATTGCACTGTTAAATGTTTTAATTGCCTCTCTAAGTTTATACTTAGCGTGTGATGATTTTCACCCGTAGATAAAAAGCAAAGAATAAAAATAAAGAGTTCAGAATGACAGCAAGCATCGAGAGGTATATTTAAATATCAGTAAGCCATCCTACGATGGATTTTGATTTAGATAGTGGCATTTAATTTGATAATGTTAAATTTATTTTGTTGAATAAATTTTGGAAATTGTTATATTGATGAAAGGTAAATTTTTATGAGATTTATAAGAAATTTTCGAAAGTTACTGTAGAATGAACAGTAACCCCGTTTTTAAGCAAAAATTCCCAGTATGAAAAAGGGGTATCGATTCCCCTGCTACAGGGAATCGATTCCCCCACTGTTCGCTGTTCGGGTACTATTTACTATTCATAAATAAAAATATTTTGAATTAAATTGGTTACAACGAAACGTAATTTTTATGATATGATAATTTTATAATATCATTTACTATTTTAAGAAAATAAATTTTAAATCACTTTTGAAAAGGTAATGGTTTTCGAGAATTCGGATAACATCTGTAATCTGTATAGGTATAATTATACGGGTTACGAGTGTTACATTTATTGGCATCAGAGCTACAGATTTAGCCGATTCTAGGACTAAACCGAGGTTGTTTTTGAGTTAAAAAGTGTATACATGCCACTAGGATGTCAAAAGTTACTGATATTTGTATATATACTGTGATGATGTTTATTGGGAGTAAAGTTACTTTTAATAATGTATGATGATTTTGACTATGTTCAGATGTTGAAATTAAAGACAAAGGTAATAAATTCGAAATGGTTGAAAAGAATGTCGAGATTGAAATTGACAAAAAGGGAACATATATGACTTATATAAAACACCTTAGAAGGGTGGATGCTATAAAGGATTTTTCTCCATTTTGTGGAAGAATTGATTTAAAAGTTTGAATGGCTTACAAGAAAAGTCGAATCGGATGAGGATCCAAAGGATATTTTTTGAATCTGTGATGATTCTGAGGTTTATCCAAGTAAGCTTAAATAAGTGAGAAATATTTAAGCTAAGCATTAAATTATTTAAATCATTGATGATTTGAGTAAGAGAAATTGAGTAAGCGGTAAATATGATTTCCGCTAAAAGTTTAAAGAAAGTTGAATTATTAGGGAATCAATGAGAATAAATATCAAGTCCATAAAATTGGATAGAGTTACCTTGTGAAGGTAAATATGTGAAAATGGATTGTCCAACTTTCCATGGTACAATGAATTATTGTTTAGATTAAGATGGTTTCTCAAGAACTTTAAAAGTGCCAAGTTTGTAATGATAAGAAAAGAAGTAAATTTGTTTACTAGTGTGATTTTAGCATTAACTGCTATTAAGTTATTGCTACAAATTTATCAAGTTTTCTTATTGAACGATGTGAACATTAAGACTTTCCTTGGAGATGGAAAAGGTTTTAATTATTCAAGAATAATTTCTATAGATATGGAAAAGTTATAAATATTTCCTTAAGAATGAAATAAGGAATTCCAAAGTAGAGATATTCAATTCTACTTGATATCGAGTGATATTATTGTGGAAGACCTATGGGTCATGGTCATGGTCACGGTCATGATACAAGGGTTAGAAGGACAAATAGTAAATATCTGATAAAGATTCAGAAGCTTATGTTATTGATGAATCTGATGGGATTATCATTAATGAGTTTTAGACTATTTTGATCATAAGTTGGTGGTCTCTGTAATAAGGTTGGGTTAATGGTCGCAAGAAGTGAAGAAAATGCAGAGAAATTAAAAATTTTAATGATTGATGAAAAAGTGAAATCATCAATAAGTGATATCAACAATGGTACGATTAAGATGATGTAAAAAGGATGCATAGCTTTTCTAGCTAAGGTAATAGATACTTAAGTATCTGAAGTAAGATTATATGCTATTTCCATAACTTGGGAATTTCCATAAGTCTTTTTAGATTTATTATTATGGGTTACCTCCAGATTGAGAGGTGGAATTCAATATTAAGGGTTATTAAGGCATTGATCTTGTATCTATGGATTCATATCGAATGATTGCGATTGAGCTAAAAGAATAAATAAACAAATACAAGAGCTGATAAATGGAGGATGCATTAGACTAAATATTTTATACCTTGGGGTAAACCGGTATTGGTTATAAAAAAAATGGATATATGCAATTATGCATAGATTATTGATAGTTAAACAGAGTAACTATCAAGAACAAATATCCTATTCTGAGGATTAATGATTTGTTTGATCAGCTTAAAAAGGAGTAGCAATGTTTTCAAAAATTGATATTCGAATGGGATATCACTAGTTAAATTTTAAAGAGAAAGATGTTCCAAAGATAGTTTTCAAGAAACGGTATAGACACTACGAGTTCGTAGTAAAGCCGTTTGGTTTGAAAAATGCCCAGGTAGCATTCATAGACTTGATGAATCAAGTATTTCAATTTTACTTGGATTAATTTGAGGTGGTTGTATTGATGACATTCGGGTATACACGAATACAAAGATAGAGCATGATGCTTATCTTCGTACTGTATTCGAAATATTTAAGGATAAAAGTTATATGCTAAACTGTCAAAGTTTGAGTTTTAACTATTAGAAGTTGATTTTCTTAGTTATGTTGTCTTGACATAAGGTATAAAAAAATGAGACTAAAGATTTTGAAGTCAAGTCAGATGAATGTTTGTATTATCGATGAAGAATTTATATTTCACATGATGATGAGTTGAATAACGATATTCTTTCTGAGGTAAATTATAGTCTACTGACTATGCATACAAGTGGGAACAAAATGTATCAGGATGTAAAGAGTTATTTTGGTGGCCAGGTATGAAAAAAAAACATTACTGAATTTGTTGTTACATGTTTGACATGTCAACAAATAAAAGCTGAGAATCAAGTGCTTTTGGAATTATTACAACTGATTTCTATTCCAGAGTGGAAGTGGTAAAGAGTCCCTATGAATTTTGGTTAATGGACTACCTTTGACATCAAATAAAAAGGATTTCATTTGGGTGATAGTGACTGGTTTATTAAATCGGCACATTTAATTCTGATGTGGATGGACTATGCATTGGATAAATATACAGAGATGTATATCAAGGAGATAATTCGACTACATGGAATGTCAGTTTCCATTATATCGGATAGAGATCCAAAGTTCACTTTAAGATTTTGGAAATATTTGCATAAAGTTTGGGTACTTGATTGAATTTCAGTGCGATCTTTCATCCACAGACGGATGGTAAGTCAGAAAGTACTATTTAGATATTAAAAGATATGCTGAGAGCATGTGTGATGGACTCCAATGAATCATGGGAAAAGAAAAGTATTTGATTTTAGTAGAATTTTTTTTACAATAACAGTTATCAATTGAATGTCAAGATAGCTCAGTATGGAACTTGATATGGGAGAAAATACCGAACACCATTGAATGGGTTCAAATTAAAAAATTGAAATCTTGTTGGCACAGATTTATTGAAAGAAATTGAAGATAAAGTACATATAATTCAAGATAATCTCAAAATGACATTTGATTGGAAAAAGTCTTATGCAGGCTTGAAGCGAAAATAAATTGAATTTCATGAAGGTGATAAAATTTTCTTAAAGTATTTCCTTGGAAAAAGATGTTGCGCCTAAAATTCAAAGAAAAACTAAGTCTAAGATTCATTGGAATTTATGAGATATTAAAAAGAGTTGGACTGTTGGATTATCAGTTAACATTAACTCTGGAAGTAATTGGGAACTAGAGTTGGACAAAGTATACAATATTTTTCATGTGATGATGCTTAGAAAGTATCGATTGGATATTTCATATGTCATTTCATCAGAGGAAATTAAGATACAAACGGATTTGACTTATGAAGAAGAACCAGTTCGGATATTAGCTTGAGAAATCAAAGAAATACGTAACAAGATGATTTCTCTAGTTAAAGTGATTCAGAAAAATCATAATGTAGAGGACGTTACTTGGGATAGAGAGGATGATATGAAAATGTGTAGATATTTTTAAATCATATTGAAGAATCTGATTAAACAAGTTCAAAATATAATGATTAGCATGATCTTCTCAAAATTATCAAATTAAGGAGGAAAAATCAGAATTTAAGAAGTTGGCAAGACCAAAAGGGAGCTATGAATTTTCAAGGGAAAAAGAGGAGTTAGTGTTTTCATAGAAAGTTTTAAAATTTGAGGACGAATTTTTTTAAGGAGGGGAGAATTGTAATACCCCAAAAATTTAGACAATGACCAAAATGAAAATTTTGAAAGTTTGATGGTCAAAGTATAAAACTTGGGAAAAGTTTAGGGAATTAAGTGATAAATTTCTTAAAAAGATTTTTATTCCATAAATATATGGTTTACTCTTGAGATTGGAGTTTTATGGAAATAATATTGTTGGATTGGGAATTTAGTAAAGAAAGAGTTAAAGCCGGTAAGGAATCGATAAATTCTGATAGAATTGGAATTTTAAAAAAATTTGAAGGATGTTATAAAATGGTTGGAAATATTATTGTAATATTTTGGATCAGAGAAATTTGGTTTGGAATTGTGCAATTTTTCAGATTTAACCGAAACAGTGGAATTTAGTGACTAAACCGCAAGATTTGAAAATTCAGGGGAAATTTCGGATATAAAAGTCAAAATAATTTATATTTGACTTTGTAATAGGTTAATAATCAGATGGTTTGGTTTGATGGTGAATAAGAAGATTCATTAAGGGTGTTTTGGTCTTATCACAATTAAATGAATAATATATTCATTTAAAGTGGAATGAAATATAAATTAAGATGACATTTCAACCAAATGTGTTCATCTTCTCCTCCAAAAGCTGCGTGGGTTTCTTCAAAGGTAAGAGATCTTCAATTCATTTTTCAAGCAATTTCTTTAGGATTATGAGTATGATGAAAATAGAAAATGGTTATTTGCGAAAAACGCTATCATTTGGTACCAATATTGCATGATAATATAGTTTGATTTAAAATATCCCCAAATCTGGAAATTTGGGTTTATACTATGGTTGTTGAAATTGATGATGATTATTGATGATTTTGAGTTTGTAAGAATTGATGAAGAACCTAAGGATGAAGTTAAAGAAAACAGTTTGGATTTTGATTCTGGCAGTAGGTTCGAAAATTTACCAGAAAATATATAAAAAAAATTTGGAGGTTAATTTTATATATTGTGTTCATATATGGATTTAGTTTTGTTTAAAATAAATGGGGATCAATTTCAAGTTGTACACAAATATATATGAATTTTTAAATGAGGAAAGTTTAGAAAAGTCGAACAGCAGAATTCTGTACAAAACAGATTCTGTTGGTGAACTTTGAAAATTCACCATAAATTGTACAGAATGAATTAGAAGGAGTTCTTTATATGGATAGATTTGTATTCAAGTCTAGTTTTTAACGGAAGAAACGGAATTGAATTCCAGTATTTATATCAATACAGAATAATGATTCTTTAAGGGTAGTGCGCGTGATGTACTATGCTGGAAATTGTTATTTTAGAATTGAAATGAGTGTTAGATGTGAAATTGATTATTTTGGGAAGATTGAAATTATTGGTGATTTAAGTACAACAATTGCATAGTGGGGTACTTAAATGTATTTATGCTTTTGTAAAAGCATTTGAATGGAAATAATTTCAATGTTGGAATTATTGGTATTAAGAATTTAAGTGGTAAAATGGTGAAGACCATTTTGAGTAAATTGGAAAAGTTGGTTCCAATGTTAGAAGGAAATTATTAAGTGTTAAGTATTTTGAAAGAAAATGAGTTTCAATTATATTATAGAGTTATTTCGGGATATGTTTATGTTAGTAAAATACTAACATATGTATTGTTATGAAATTGTGATTTATACAGATCATGGCTGATTTGCAATTGAAGCAAGTCAAGTATAAAAAGGGTATATTGTGGACAATAGTGAGGCTCAAATATTTTGAAAGATATAAAGTGTCAAGGTGAGTGCAATACATGCATGAAATTATACATGGATGTTTTATACATCATAAGGAAGACTTGCGATAAGTCGACCTTGTTTATATCGGCATGATTTTATATCATTTTTATAAATTGACATTGAGATGTCTGAGTATGAAATTAAAATGCATTGATCATGAAAAAAATATGATATTTTACCATGAATTTTTTTGGGTATGAACTGCCCAATGTTAAATTTGATAATATACTTTGCCATGGATGGATCGAATAAAATAAACTATATGCCCAAGTAAGTCATTGAGGGACAGGGTATAGTTGGCATGCCATAGAGTATAGCAGCTAAAGGTTTATAATACACTTTGGTGTATATGGTGGGCACGACCTTATGTGTAATACACTTCGGTGTATATGGCGGGCACGACCTTATGTGTAGCACTATGGTGCAAATATTACTCGAATACCCAGGGTCCTCAAGGTTTAATATTGGGCTATTGGCTATGGATTATGTTTTATTGGTTAATAAATGGTAACCATGCAAATAAGCTTATGAGCTTACGGAATAATGACAAGTATATTGGAAAAATAAGCTTATAAGCTTATGGAATTTAAATGGTAAGTATTTTGGTAAAATAAGCTTACGAGCTTATGGGATAAATGGTAAGAGATTTTATATTATTTTGATCATGGTAAAATATTGGATATGTTAGTAAAATGATTTTATGGAAATATGATTTTTGTTATTGAAAATCATGCATGAATTGTATTGTACTGTTAAATGTTTTAATTGCCTCACTAAGTTTATACTTAGCGTGTGATGATTTTCACCCGTAGGTAAAAAGCAAAGAATAAAAATAAAGAGTTCAGAATGACAGCAAGCATCGAGAGGTATATTTAAATATCAGTAAGACATCCTACGATGTATTTTGATTTAGATAGTGGCATGTAATTTGATAATGTTAAATTTATTTTGTTGAATAAATTTTGGAAATTGTTATAGTGATGAATTTTATGAGATTTATATGAAATTTTCGAAAGTTACTGTAGCATGAACAGTAACCCCGTTTTTAAGCAAAAATTTCAAGTATGAAAAAGGGGTACCAATTCCCCTGCTACAGGGAATCGATTCCCCCACTGTTCATTGTTCACTGTTCGGGTACTATTCACTATTCATAAATAAAAATATTTTGAATTAAATTGGTTACAACGAAACGTAATTTTTATAATATGATAATTTTATAATATCATTTACTATTTTAAGAAAATAAATTTTAAATCGCTCTTGAAAAGGTAATGGTTTTCGAGAATTCGGATAACATCTGTAATCTGTATAGGTATAATTATACGGGTTACGGGTGTTACACACCTTTTCACATATTTCATTAGTTTAGTATCCCATAACTTATATCCTATTATCATGTGGTCACATATATCACCTAACACATATATCATGGTCACGTAAAATGTATCATTTAAACATATTTTCTCATGGCTAATAATCACATACTTAACATGTAAACGTATGCATGTATTCATGTTCACAAAGAAATCATATCAATACTACACTTGCATTCATGGATTCATACCATCTAATAGTGGAAATAGACTCCTCGCAAGTCTTATTTCCATAAATCACCCTATACATAATAACATGCACTCATCTGGCCTCACGAGTCAATACCGATCTCTTACTTCTTCCTTGCTCGATCTTATCTCGTTGATTCATCAAACACTCGCTTGCGATCAATATCTACACAATCATACATTTGATATGCTTATCAGAATTCTAAGTGTTATAATTCGATCCTTAATAACTTAATCTAAACGAAATGCATAATACTATTTCCACTTTGAGTAGTATCAGTACCCCCTTGCATGGTACCGATACTTCCCTGGCTATGGTATCGATACCAAGCTTGGGTATCGATACCTTTTTTGCATTCGAAATCATTGTTTCATAAATGGGAACATATACTGACCATATGGTATCAGTACTCTTGGTATCAATACTACCCTTTAGGTATCGATACCCCTTGAATATCTTGTCAAATATTTACCTATGGTATCGATATTGATTCATGAAGTATCGATCCCTCTCTCCTATTTTGACCCTTTTCTCTTTGAAGTATCAGTACTAGATGAATAGTACCGATACCCTATGAACAATTTTCATATTTTTGGCTCGAAATTTCACCCATACTTACATATACTTTCTATTTTTAACTCCTTTCATGACATTAAACTTAACTACCATTAACCAATCATCTTATATTCATTTAACACTTCATCATCTTCAATATCCCAACACAAATCTTGAAACTAAGAATCTTACTCAATTTCTATCATGCTCCAATTTCATTTCTAACACTTCTAACTTATTAATTAGATCACTGAAAAGTCAAATTTCACTTCAAAACTTATTTACTAACTTTTTCTCAAGATTTCATTTATAAACTCATTACCTTCAATCTTACATAACTTTTTCATTTTTGATTTTTAAGCAATCTTATGCTTCCTTTAAGCTTTCCTATCACTTCAAGAATCAAAAGAAACTTTAAAATGGAAGGAATAACCAACTTACCTTTAACCATTACTCACGGTGGAAGAAGAAGAAGAAGCTAACTTCCAGAGTTCTCTGATTTTTCCCTTCTCTCCATCTACACGTATAATTATATATCACCACAATCACTTTTTAATTATTTCTTGACAAATGACCATTATACCATTCTATCTTTCAATCTTTACTAACCAATCATCCTCACATAATTTTCCAATTAAGTCCTTAAACTTTTAATCTTTTATGAAATTGGTCACTAAGTTTCAAAACTTTCATTTTGGTCACTAATCCGCCTTTTGGGATATTATATATAGAGACACTTATACATCAAAAGGGGAGTGTCTCTTGCTATTCCATGTTCATCTTCAAGTTATCTAACCTTCTTGAATGTCATAAAGATATGAATTAAGAAGGCCTTTATTGTATGTCCACATGGAATATGAAAAGCCTTTCAAAAAGGTGATAAAGATGATGATTAAGAAGGTCTTAAATGCATATCCCTTGTAGAATTTGAATAGCCTCCGAAAATGATGATAAAGAAGGAATTAATTGCTTATAATGAAGCCCATAAATGTATTTTGGAAGAATAAATGTCTGATGGACGTCCATGCACTCGAATGAGTGAATTTGGAGAGTCCTTTGAATGTTCTACCCTTCCTTGCATGCAATTCCAATAATGAAATTCCATCTTGCACTACCTTCGGTAAAATGATCATATCTCAAGCTCATGATGTCGGATTGAGGTGATTCAAAAGGCGTTGGAAAGATAAGAGATATAGGAATCTAATTGATTTGATGAGCTAAACATATATGTATCACATCCATAAATGTAATACAATTTGAATGATATTCTTGCATTTGTTGTGACTGTTCATCTCCCTTCGTGCACCTAGACACAATAGTAGCAAATGTTCATGGTTAAATAAAATAGAAAGAAAACATGGCATGAAAACATTAAAAGATCTAGTTTGATTAATGAACCAGTTTTAATGAATAAACTAGTTTAATTAGTGAACTAGGTTTATTGAATGAAACAACATACTTAAATGAAATAGCTTGCATAAAAGAACTACATGCTTTAGTAATATAAATGCTAAATGAAGAACATGCTTTGAATAAAGTAGCATTCTTATTTATTCATACAAATTAACAATATGAAAAATATTAATACCCATGTAAATTCATTCATAAGTAAAAGATGGAATAAGGAAGAACTCCCTTAGAATTAACCTTGAAGATTTTTGATGATGGAGGAGGTTCTTCCTTCAGATTGAAAAAGGCTTTTATAAATCAGACCTTAGTTTGAACATCCCAGATTAAGCTCGAATATGCTTCTTCAAGCTTCTCAAATGTAAGCAGTTTGCCTCGATTAAAAGGTCTCAAAAAGGTTGTTTAGAATGATTTATAGGTCGTAGCCGTGCTCACATTATAGCGACTATACCTGATGCTCTGATACCACTAAATGTGACACTCTAATCCTATCTGACCTAAAGATCAAAGGATTAAAGCGTCACACGGGACCACCGAAGTGGCTAACCAAATTGTTTTTCCTTTAAAACATTTGTAAATCATCAGATATAAAAACCATCCATTGAAATTATAAATAAAAACATAATATTCGAATTCAAAAATATAATTAGCTCCCAAATCACGTCCCAATAACATAAGGTTTAAAAATAGAGTTAAGACTGAATACAAAGAGTCTACTAATAGTAGACGCCCTTTAAATATGACTCAAGACGTACTCTAAAGTCTTGGATGTTCTGGAATCTACTGGCGACGATAATGCTCCTCGGCTAATCATCTAAGAAATTGTGCATGGAAACACATTCTAAACGCCAAGCTTACGAGCTGAGTGCCTTACCAATAATTGTATTGTACTAAGTGCATTCACTATATGTGCATGCTAGTAACATAGGTACGAACATATAAGAATACTATATGTAAGTTGATATAGGCATCATGGTGTGGATGAAGGTTCTGCATCTCAGAACTCACATCCCTCTAGCCTACCTAAGATACCCTTGCTATCTGGGTGAAATCTGGAACTGCATCAGAAAAATACACTCGACTAGCTCATTTTTGAGAGTCTTAGTGTATTTGTGCCCAGCCAGCAACTGAAGTGCCCTGGCACTAGCTAAAGTATATATAGATATTCTACAAGCAAAACTATTGTCATACCACTAAAGTGGCTCAGGTGTCATGGTTGTTTCCTGAGCGTCACACAAAGGCTAGTTTTATGTTATTCTAGCTCTTATCATTTCTAGCTGGGTTGTATTAATTATTACTGCTCTCACTTGTAGCTTTATTTCGATGACATTCTAGTGTTATTGGACCCTTCAAGTCTAACCCCTTAATCATTTGGGTTTCTTACCCAAATTTGTACGCTGATACTAATATTGTGCCCTTCAACATCAATAATGACCATTGAGTATCGATACCCACCCATACTATCGATACCAAAAGTGGGTACTAGAATTTGAGGGAATTGGGTAATATCAATACTCTTAGCTCGAGTATCGACACTTCTGAAATAAAGTATCCATACTATCATAAGTATCGATTCTAAATTTTTTTTCCATATTTTGAAATTCAGCTCAATATCGATACCCCTACTAAGAGTATTGATACTCGCATGAGAACCGATGCTTAAATTGGCTACTACAATTTGCAAAGTGTGTTTAGTATCGATACCCCTCATACGAGAATGGATACCTAACCAATAGTATTGATACTCAATGAATGAGTATTGATACTCCTAGCCCATAATCCTTTTATTTTAGGATATTTGATGAACAATATCGTATTGTTCTTCCAGTAGCGACACTCAAACCCAGAAATACCCTGTTTGGGTATGAAAATGACTTTCCATTACTTTCGAAAGATCTACTGAGGTTCCCAAGTGTTATTTAAGGGCTTGTTTGTTTCATTAAAACAATTTCTTCCGTAAAACAAATTACATTTTTTGAAAAATATGTTCTGGAAAACATTTTACGACATTTGGAAAAAGTTGTGTAAACCATTTCCATTAGTTGATGAATTTTTTTAAAAATTATTTATTACAATTATTAAATATAATAAATACTATTATTTATCATAGAACTTAACATTATTATTTTTAAAATATTAGAATAATTTATTTAATTATGATTAAATATTATTTCAATAATTTTATTAATAAAAGTATTAATATTAGTACATTTTAATCAAATGAAAATATTATAAATTATATTAACTATTTATTGAATTAACAATATTATATTATTTTTAAAAAAGTATTAATTGATATATTTTAAATATCTTTATTCAAATATTATTATATTATTATTAAATGCATAAATAATATTATTCATAATAATAATAATTTAATAATATTATTTCTATGAAATTAATAAATAATATAAATTTTATAATAATTCATTATATATTACTAAAATAAAATATAAAATATTATATTATTATAATATAATTGATTATTTTATTATAATATAATTGAGTATTTTATTATAATATTATATTATTATAAATATTAATAAATATATTTTAAATATTGAAATAATTAATACTTTTATTAAAATGATATTAAAATATTTTATTAATATTAAATTCATAAAATAAAATTATTTTGAGTATTTATTATTCTTTGGAGTGAAAAGTTCTGAAAATGACTTACGAAAAATCAGACCGTAAGTCATTTTCCAGAAAACACAAAGGAAATTTTGTTGAGTAGGAAAATGTTATGTTAACCAACTAGTTTTCCTCTAACCAAACACTGAAAAATGTTTTACATGAAACAATCATACCCTAAGTCCTATTTATGTTAAGAGGGATCATATGAGGTCCATAAACATGATGAAAAACAACAAATACCGAAATTTACCATGAACATGTGTAGACACATATTATCGTCTGAGAGTTTATCTTGAATTTGATTATAAGATTACATATATATATATATATATATATATATATATATATATAGTTTTTATAGAAAATAAAGTGTATATATATAGTAGGTATATTATATATTACTTCCACGATCCTGTTTATATTATCCATTTGTTATTTTTTCAAGTAGTTTTAAGAAGAAAACGTTTGTGTTAGAGATATGTTGTAAAAAAAAATAAAATGACAATTGTTTTATAGAAAAATTAAATTTTACTTTATTAAGAAACTAAAAAAGAGTAGAAAGAGAAATGTTCATAGTAAAAGTAGTTAATTTTTTCAAAAGGACATTATAAATATAACTATTTTAAAGCACAAAAGAACAAATTTAATGAGAAAGAGGGAGTATTATTATTATTGTTTATTATTTTATTTATTTTTATTTTTAGGGTTAAGATCCAATTCACATTTAAGTCCAAAGTCTAATTTGTAGGCCTAAAAGCAAGTTCAAAGTCTAGTCATGGTCAAAAAACAAACGCCCAAGAGCAAACAAACTTGATTAACCCATAAAGATAAGCTTGTCTAACCTAGCAAGCAAATCTAACTAAAGCCCAACACAATGGCCTAAAGTGCCTGACCCAGCCATAAATGGACAATCGAGATCATAAATAGCTAGGGTTACAAAACCCTAGATTTTATGGCACATGTGTAGTCGATCCACAGCCGTTGGACCAGATCAATTGGTCCAATGATCCAAACCTTATCAGGGAAATATCAAGAGCCATCAATCTAACAATCCATATCGCTTGAGGACTACGTACCACCCAAAAAATGGAAAGGATCAATCTTTCCCACAATTTTGCTCATTTCCAGAAGGAAACCCATAAGAATTAAACCAAACCACACAAAAATAAGCAATAAATCAGGCACGAGGAAGCCAAATTGAATAAAACCAAAAATCAACTGATAAACAAACATGCAAGGTCAAAATCATCGGAAAAAAGGCAACAAAACCAAATCAAAATGGAAATTCAGACAAATCCAAACCAAATCAGAAGTAATAAATAAAGAACCAAAATGAGAAAGAAAAGGGAAATAATCCCCTGATTTTTAGGACAAATAAAGGCTGAATCCTTCGTTCAAATGGAAAGAAAGCAAACCCTTGTTGCTATAAATTGACATGTAAAGAAGAGGGAAAGATCACCCAATGTTCGAAGCAAAAAAACATAAAAAAAGATGAGGAAAACTTATCTTTGGTCATTTTAGAGGTCGAAGAGAAAGAAGACACCATCGAAAAGTCCAAGCGCCATCGAAAACTTCAAGTCACTAAAAAAGGTGAGAAAATCGATTTTTTTTTGTAGAGTTACACATTGGGGTTTTGTTTTAGATAAAAAGAGTTTGGGTATGGGTTCAAAGGAGTTTGGGTATGGGTTCAAAGAAGTAATGGCTTTTGAGTGGTATAGTTTGTAGATCTCTGACCACCATGGACGGTGGCCAAAGGGGCGGTCTCAATGACGGGGCAATGGTGGTCGGGGTATTTCAGTTGGCCAGTTTTTGGGTTTATTTGGGGATGAATGAGATATTTGGAAGAGTTGAGTGGAGTGTTTTTTAGAAATGTTAAAATGAAATGAAAAAGGGATTTAGGGCTTTTATATTGGGGGCATAGTGTAATTACCAAAATTTTAAACCCTTTCAGTCGTCCCTAATTTTCGATGTATAATTCAATTTAGTCAATATTTTTGCAATATCATTTTGGAATTTAAATTTTAATGCAATTTAGTCCTTTTTTTTAATATTTTTTTTTAATTTTATTTAAATGGATGCATTGATGATTGCTTTTATGTTTTGCAGTATTTGGTCACTCTTTCAATTTTTTATTTTTACATTTTTATTTTTTTAACACTAATTTTATTTTTAAGGAAATCATTTAATTTCTAAATGATCGTCAAAGGTAAATAATTCAGATCAAACTTTTAATTCTCGTTTACATTTTAATTTTCGCAATTAAGACAACTGAGTAATAAAATGATACTAAAAGTGTGACCCGAGCGTTCCCATCCTTATAGATCGTAAACGGCTCCTGAATTCGATAAATCATTGGTAAGATGTATATCTGGTAAATTGTAAGTTCGAGGTACCCAATCCATCTAATTTGAAAGCGGTCGATGGCAAATTTATCATATGATTTCAAGTCTAGACGCGAATCCAAGACCACTTGAAGAATCGTTGCGATAGCTTAGCGACTCCGTTTGAGAACTATAACAGAGTCAGGCCAAAATTCGATTATTGGTTGTCTTCCTAATAAAAAATTGTAGGTTTAAATTTGAATTTATTTTTTAATCTTTTTTTATTTACCTTTGATCATTTTATTTTTCCAATAATTAGTTGGATTAACTGTTTTCTAATGATTTCAATATTTTGTTTACAAATGATTCACATTTTAAGCTCTATACCCAAGCTCTGAACTCATTAAGTGGAGATGAAAGCAAAACCTTCATGAGAATTTATTCTCTGTGTCAGGCATAGAAAGTATCCCTCATGATTCATACATTGTAATACCCCAAAAATTTAGATAATGACCAAAATGCAAATTTTGAAAGTTTGATGGTCAAAGTAGAAAATTGAGAAAAGTTTAAGGAATTAAGTGGTGATTTTTCCCAAAAATAATTTTATTCCATAAATAGATAGTTTACTCTTGAGAGTAGGGGGTTTTATAAAAATCATATTTTGGATTTGGAATTTTAGTAAAGAAAAATTAGAAAATGTAGAAGCCGATAAGGAATCAATAATTTAGATCGAATTGGAATTTTATAAAAATTTGAAGGATGGTATAAAATGGTTGGAAAATTTATTTTAATATTTTAGATCAGAGATAATTTGTTTGGAAATGTGCAATTTTTCAGATTTAACCGAAACAGTGGAATTTAGTGACTAAAATACAATTTTTGAAAAGTTCAAGGGAAATTTCGTAAATTAAAGTCAAATTAATTTATCTTTGAATTTGAAATATGATATGGATGTGTTGTCATGGTTTTATGGTGAATAAGAAGATTCATTAAGGGTGATTTGGTCTTATCCCAATTAAATGAATATTATTATATTCATTTATAGTGGAATATTGTTTAAACAAAGATTAAATGCACCCAACATTTCATCCAAATTTGCTCTCGTATTCTCCAAAGCTGCGTGGGTTTTCTTCAAAGGTGATAGAAAGCTTCAATTCAATTTTCAAGCAATTTTCTTAGGATTTTGAGTATGATGTAAATAGAAATTTATTGTATGCAAAAAACGCTATCATTTGGTACCAATATTACTTGATAATCTTGCTAGTGTTCAAAGACCCCAAATTCTATAGTTTGTGTTCATATAAGGTATCATGGAATTGATGATGAGTCTTGATTTTGTGAGGTAGTATATTCATATTCAAGCATGTATGATGATTAGAATATGTTAAAATTTGAGTATGAATATTGAGTTCTATGAAGAGAAGTGGATTTTAAAGTTAAAGATGGGATAAATGAGTATTAATGAGTTTAAGTATGTGTATGTGACTTAAGAACATGAAAGGGGAAGAAACATGGAGTATTGAAGTTGAAAGGAGTGAAATTTCGTGCTTAAAATGAGATTTCTGGGCAAAGTGCATCGATACACAGGTGGTGCATCGATACACCCTTCAATTGAAAAACATCGAATGCAATAAGTGCATCGATTCATAGGCAGTGCATCGATACACTATTGAGTGCATCGATGCATAAGGGCCAAAATTGTTAAGTTGGGACGAAAATGTTGTAGAATGATTAATAATAAATATTTTTTATTAATGTTTAAGTTATAATGATTAGTAAATACACTAAAAATTGGTAATATACATGTACTCAATGAATGGGAGATAAATCGAAATCAAGCTCCCGAGTCGAGTAAGGTGAAAGGCAAGGGCCAAGTCTCAAAGTAATGATTTTGCTAATCAAGATATATAAGCAAGGCAAACCAGGTGAGTGCATCTAATTATGCACGTACATGTGGTAATAGTTAAAATAGCATGATTTATTAATGTATGTATAGTGATTACGAAATGGCACTATATGTGCTAAAATGATAAGGAAATCTTATTGAATGTATGAATTTCCATATGGAGCACTAAAATGATAAGGAAATCATACTGAGTGTATGGATTTCTATATGGAGAACTATATGTGCTAAAATGATATGAAAATCATACTGAGTGTATGGATTTCCATATGGAGCACTGTATGTGCTAAAATGATAAGGAAATCATACTGAGAGTATGTATTTCCATATGGAGCACTGAGTGTGCTAAAATGATAAGGAAATCATATTGAATATATGGATTTCCAGATAGGGCATTATATGTGCTAAAATGGTAAGGGAATCATAATGAGTGTATGGATTTCCAGAAAAAGCACTAAGGGTGTTACAAGGATAAGGAAATCATACTAACAGTATGGATTTTCATATAGGGCACTTCATGTGCTAAAACAATGGTAAAGGAATCATATTAATGGTATGAATTCTCGAATAGGGCACTTCGTGTGCTTAAATGAGAAGGAAATCATATTAAGTATATGATATTTCAGATAGAGCACCGAGAGTGCTAATATTATAAGGAAATTATACGAATTGTATAAATTTTCTATGGAATGTATGGATTCCAATAACGATTAATAAATGAGGTTAATGACATCATTGATGCAAATTATAGTAAGTATATTAGTAAAATAAGCTTACGAGCTTATGAAATTATAGTAAGTATATTGGTGAAATAAGCTTACGAGCTTATGAAATTATAGTAAGTATATTGGTAAAATAAACTTACGAGCTTATAAAATTATAGTAAGTATATTGGTAAAATAAGCTTACGAGCTTATGGAATAACGGTAAGTATATTGGTAAAATAAACTTACGAGCTTAGGGATTTAATGGTAAGTATATTGGTAAAATAAGCTTATGAGCTTATGGATTAAATGGTATGTATATTGATAAGAAATTCTATAGTATTTTGATCATAGTAAAATATTGGATATATTAATAACATGATTTCATGGTATTTTGATTTTGACATTGAAATGTATGAATTGTATTGCACTGTTTATTGTTTTAATTGCCTCACTAAGTATATACTTAGCATGTGATGATTTCCACGCGTAGGTAAAAAGCCAGTAGTGGAATAAAGAGTTTAATGTGACATCAAGCATCGAGGAGTATATTTCAATATCAGTAAGACATCCTATGATGAAATTTTGACTTAGATAGTGTCATGTATTTAATAATGTTCAATTTATTTTATTGAACTAATTTGGAAACAAAATGGTAAATTTATAGTGATGAAAGATTAAGTTTTTATTAGTTTTAAGTATTTTTCGAAAATTACTGTAGCAATACTATAGCCGTGCATCGATGCACTGTAGCAGTGCATCGATACACATTTTAAGTTTGTAATTTTGGTGCATCGGTAAACTGTTCACGGTACTGTAGCAGTGCATCTATACACTGTTCAATGTTCATAGGTACTGTTCATCATTGTTCACGGTACTGTTAATACATATAGTACTATTCATGAAAAAGTATTTTTTTAATTTGTTATAACAAACATAATTCATCATTATATACTCGTATTTTATTAATATAAGTTCAAATGTGTTGTGATTTTGTAAGAACGTTGTTTTACAAAGTCAATGTAATATCTTGGACTCGTATCTGGGTCGGGTACGAGTTGGGGTGTTATATATACCTTATGTCTTTATAGAAATTTATTGCTGGTGTCAAATATAAGGGAATATGTTCATCAAGTTTAACTCGACCCTCATAAGCTTGTGATGGGTTTAGGACCGAGGGTCTGACAGGCCCAAGGGGGCACCGGTAAAGAAAACTCATGTCCTTTTTATAGAACCAAAACTTGTTGCGGCACGAGATTATAACCTATCCCAAAACCACATACAAACCCTAGGATATTGTTGCTTTACTTCATTCTTTTATTTTACTGTTAAAATATGCGAATTAAAAATATATGCAGTTAAACTTTATTGTGACGAAAAGCATGGAGGATTAAAAATCAGTATTGGGTAAAAACGTATATAAGGTAGATATCTTGTAGGTTATGAATTGTTATATTGTTTGTTTTAATTATTAAATCATTGTGCTGACTCATTTTCGTTTTTTCTTTTTTCTTTTTTACTTTCATCTGCATCATTTCATAAAGGCATTGATCTGCAAAGTGTTCGTCAAACTTCTGATAGTCCTCATTAATGGACAAAAGGGTGGTGATGTAAGAGGTAAAAAATGCAAAAGTATGGATGTAGTCCGAGAAGACTTAGAAAGAAAAAGGGAACAGTCTATCAGGTAGTTATGTGTTAGGGTTAGCAGATTAAGCTTCAATCAGCCCCGAATGCAACGTCATCTAGAAACTATGGAACATCTAGGACAACTGGAAGGATGAGAAAAGAAAGAAGTTCTACCAGTGTTATAGAGACATTATATATCTATTATATGTTAAGGTGGACGAGCCTTTGATATGAGACCTAGTTCATTTCTGAAATCTAGGTTACAAATGATTCACTTTTAAAAAGGAAGACATATTGCCCACAATAGAGGATAACTGGTAGAGAAACGGTAGGGGATTATGTGAACGTTGCTCTCATCAAGGGAACAACCCTAGGAAAGTTCTAGAATCGATAAAGAAACGAATGTATTTGATTGGGTACTTTGTATAGGTAGTAATATTAGGGTAGTAAGATTAGGGTTTTGATAGAGCTTTTGGTTGCTGGAAAATAGACAAAAGATATGTGATTAAGATAATAAAAACAAGGGTAATGAAATCCAGGAAGATTAAAGACAAGGAAAAAAAGATAATAAATTAGAACATAAAAACAAAACATGTAATAAAATAGATGATCTTATCTTCCCTTTATAATAGGTGCCCAATGATGTGGAGGTCTGATTTTGATAGACGAATGCTTGTTAGAAAGAAGACGAAAAGATGAAGAAGATGGTGAAGACAAAATTGAAATCGGATGGTCGGATTAATGGAAAAACTAAACTAAATATTTATCTTGGTAGGTATGGAGTAAAGTAAACCTAGGGTTTTGTTAGGAGTTGCCGTGAATGATGATAGATGTTGATGGCATGATGATCAGATAGATGGATAAATCATATTGAACCCTTTTAGTCGCAATAAAAAGGCAAACTCAATAATACGACTCTAATCAACAATCATAATTTGAATGAAAAGGTAAACCGGAGTGTGAAGATCTCTCTCTAAAGAATTTGGAAGAATTAAATAAGAAGATGCTTCAAAGGAGCATGGCAATCAACTTTTATAAAAATGAACTCTCATTGTATTGTATATAAAAGAAGAAAAGTTGTGATTTACAATGAGGGGCCTCTTTATATAGTGTTTGGAGATCCCTCAGGGAAACGAAATTATGGAACAAAATAACAATATAATATCAGCAAAATAATAAATTGATAGGCATGGCTCATAAATATACCGGTAAAGAGGATGGAGCGGAGCGTAGTGAACGCATCGAATATCATCTGTCTTTACAAAGAAAGTCTCGTAGTGGGGGTTGCAATTATGTGGGTTGGGTGGGCTACGCAGTACGGTACAAGGTTATTTTTGTAAATATGTATCAGGGTTTACTTATTATAAAGGAGATGTAACCAAAACCTATGAGATATTGAATGAAAAATCTAATGCCACCCAGGGCATCGAGGACGTAAGCACATTGCTGAACCTCGTTAAAATTCTTGTGTTCTTTTCATTTTCTTTACCTGATTATTCAACAATTGGTATCAGATGTCAAGAACCAAATTCAAAGTTACGAAATTCGATGGTCAGGATAACTTCAGATTATGGAAAATAGGGGTGAAGGATCTGTTGGTGCAGTAAGGGATCCTGAAGGCTTTACGACCTACAAAGACGTCGTCGATAGAGGAGGAAGATTGGGAAGAATTGCGGTAACGAGTGACAGGAACCATACGATTATGTGTAGCGGACGAGGTCATGTATCACATCATGCATATGTCATCTCCAGATGAAATTTGGAAGAAGTTGGAAAGTCAGTTTATGTCCAAATCCTTAAAGACTAAACTGTATCTAAAGCAGCGTCTGTATAGGCTGAAGATACAGGATGATCATGAATTGGTGCAATACGTGAATGTCTTTAATCAAATCGTTTCTGATTTGGCTCGACTTGAACTGAAAATTGAGGATGAAGACAAAACAATGATTATGTTGTGTTCGTTTCCTCCCTCTTACAAACACATAGTAACTACTCTTACATATGGGAAAGAGACTATCAAAGTTGAGGAGATTACTGCAGCCTTGTTGGCTCACAACCATGGAAGTAGAATGCAGGGGAAAGCTCTCAAGCTGATAGCTTATATGTCAAGGGTAATCGAGACTGTGGACGGAAGCCAGCGAAGGTAGGGTCTGGGAAGCGGAATTTCAGATCCAAATCTAGGGATAAGAAGACAATTCACTATTACAAGTGCAAGAACGTGTGGCATATGAAACAAGATTATCCGAAGTTGAAAAAACAGACTGGTAAGAAGCATGATGACTCATCCAAGTCTGTGAATGTGTTCGAGGATGACAATTCTGATTGTAGTGAGGTGATATGCTCTCTATTTCAATGACTCAATTAATGGATGCTTAGATTATTGATTTTGGATGTTCTTATCACATCAAGCCAAATAGCGAATGGTTTTCGACATACAGATCGATTAATTCTGGTTCTATTTATTTGGGTGATGATTGATATTGCAATATTATTGGTATTGGTGATATCAGAATTAAGATGTATGATGGTTGTGTTCAGATGTTGTGTAGTGTTCGACATATCCCAGATTTGAGGAAGAATTTGGTTTCTTTGGGCACTTTACACAAGAATGGTTTTATCCCTAAGCTGATGAGGATAGGGAAACCATTCAGATTTTTAAAGGAGCTTTGACTGTGATGAAAGGAAAGGTGATTGCAGGGAATATTTACAGATTGTTAGGGAGTATCGTTGTAGGTGAAGTTCATTCTGTTGAGTCCTGTGATGATACTACCAAGCTGTAGCATATGTGTCTTACTCATCTTAGTGAACGTGGTATGGTTGAATTACATAAAAGAAATCTGTTGCATGGTGTTAAAAGCTGTAAGCTCAATTTTTGTAAGTATTGTGTTCTTGGTAAACAAACTAAAGTTCGTTTTAAGACTGGGAAGAACATAATTAAAGGGATTCTTTAATTATGATGTATGAGAGCCTTCCACGACATCGTATTTGGGTGGATCTAGGTATTATGTTACTTTTATTTAATGATTTTTCACGAAAAGTTTGGGTGTATTTTTTAAAACAGAAGTCTGACGTTTTTGAGAAGTTCAAGCTGTGGAAAGCTGAGGTAGAAAACAAAACAGGAAAAAAAATCAAGTGTTTGCGGTCTGAAAATAGTACGAAGTACACAAATTCATAGTTTTTAAACTTCTATAAGGAACATGAGATTAAGAGGCATTTTACAGTGCGCAAGACATCACAACAAAATGGTGTTATGGAACGAATGAATATGTCATTGAATGAAAGAGCCAGATGTTTGCAGTTGAATGCGGGGCTTCCCAAATACTTTTGGGCTGAGGCTATTAACATGGCGTGTTATCTTATCAATAGATCGCCAAAAGCCTTATTGGCTGGGAAAGTTGCAGAAGAGGTATGAACTGGTCATGATGTTACTTTTGATCACTTATGGATTTTTGGTTGTCCTACTTATGTGCATGTACTTGCTGACAAGAGATCCAAAGTTTATGCAAAATCGAAGGAGTGCATTTTCCTGGGTTACAAGATAGGTGTCAAAGGATTCAAGTTTTGGGATCCAGTAACGAAGAAAATTGTGATTAGTAGAGATGTTGTTTTTGATGAACAACCCATGTTGCAGTAGAAGAAAGACACGACAGTGGTAGATTTTGAGCAGTTTCCAGTTGAGAAAACAAAAACTTCTCAAGCAACTTCTGGTGGTTCCGCTACGGTTAATTTGCAGGACTATAGTCTCGCCAGAGCCAAGGTGAGACGGACGAATATAAAACCTCCAAACAGATTGGGTTTTGAAGACTTGGTCTTTTTTGTACTTACTGTTAGCAGTGATGATCCAGTTACTTTTCATGGTGCTGTTACTAGTCAGGAAAACGATAAGTGGATGACTGCCATGGTTGAGGAGATGAAGTCTTTGAATTAGAATCGTTCATGGGAGTTAGTTCGCCTTCCTGAGGGTAAGAAGCCTATTGGTTGCAAATGGGTGTATAAGAAGAAACCAGCAGTAACAAAAAAAGTGGGGGAGAAGTTCAAGGCTCGTTTGGTAGTAAAGGGTTTTTCACAGCAAAAATGAGTTGATTATGATGAATGTTTTTTCTCCTGTGGTCAGGCACACTTTAATCCGAGCAGTACTTACATTGGTGGCTAGTTGAGAATTACATTTAGAGCAGATGGATGCTAAAACTGCTTTTTTGCATGGAGATTTAGAGGAGCAGATCTACATGTAGCAGCCTGAAGGTTTCACTCAACCTGGAAATGAGCATTTAAACTGCAGATTGAAGAAATCTTTGTACGGGTTGAAAGAGTCTCCGAGACAATGGTACAAACGGTTTAACTCCTATATGATCAAGATTGGCTACAAGCGATGTGAGTATGATTGTTGTGTATATGTTAAGAGCCTTGATGATGGTTCTTTTATTTTTCTGTTACTGTATATTGATGATATATTAATTGTTGCGAAGAACATGGTTGATATTATTGGTTTGATAACTTTATTGAGTCAGGAATTTGATATGAAAGATATAGGTGCTGCAAAGAAAATTATTGAAATGGAAATTTGCATGGACAGAGACTCAAGAAAACTATGGCTATCTCAACGGTGTTATGTTGAGAAAATGTTAGAAAGGTTTGTGATGAGCAGCGCAAAACCTGTGAGTACTCCATTGGCGAATCACTTTAAGCTTTCATCAAAACAGTGCCCTAAGACAGATAAAGAAGCTGAAGATATGGCAAAGGTTTTGTATTCTAATGTTGTTGGTTGTTTGGTGTATGCAATGGTATGCACTCATCCTGATTTAGCTCATGTTGTTAGTCAAGTTTGTAAGCACATGTCTAATCCTGGTAAGCAACATTGGGAAGCAGTCAAGTGGATCTTTAGGTACTTAAAGGGTACTGTGAGACATGGAATTGTTTTTGGTAGTCAGTGGGATATGTGGATTCAGACTATGCGGGTGATTTGGATAATAAAAGATCTACGATAGGGTATTTCTTTACTTCTGGTGGAGGGCCTATTTGTTGAAAGTCTGCTATTCAATCTGTTGTGGCATTATCTACAACTGAAGTTAAATACATGGCAGTGGTTGAAGCTACGAAAGAAGCTTTATGGGTTACTGGTTTAGTGAAGGAGTTGAGTATTCAGCAAGGTGGATTTAAGTTGCTAGAACTAAGCATATTGATGTAAGGTTTCACAAGATAAGAGAGTTGGTTGCATCTGGAGAGATTTTGTTTCAGAAGGTATATACTGATGAGAATGCCACTGATATGTTCACCAAGCCAGTTACGACAGACTAGTTTATGCATTTCTTAGACTTGTTGAGTGTTTCGAGTTGTTAAAGAAGTAAGGTAACCCAACCCATATTGAATATTTTCTAAGGGGCAGGATATTCGCCAAGGTGGATATTTGTTAGGTATGACTCATAAATGTATTGGTAAAGAAGACAGAGGATGTAGCGGAGAGAACATCATCTGTCCTTACAAAGAAAGTCTCATAGTGGGGGCTACGATTATGTGGGTTGGGTGGTTACGCAGTATGATACAGGGTTATTTTTGTAAATAGGTACCATGGTTTATTTATTATAAAGGAGATGTAACCAAAACCTATGAGATATTGAATGACAAATCTAGCATCGCCTAGGGCACCGAGGACGTAAGCACATTACTGAACCTCATTAAAATTATTGTGTTCTTTTCATTTTCTTTACCCGATTATTCAACATAAATAAATTATACTAAACCTATGTGATGTGGATGAAATTTAATAGTGACCATTGATGAAGCTTTGATTCGACGGTGTAGATGAAAGACGACTTGAAAGGGCTCTTGAACTTGATGGACGGTCCATATCCCCATTCTGGAAGATGTATAGGCGACATAGGGTGATATTAGGCTCTTGATAGGTGATCAAGCCTATGATAGGTAAGGAAAAAGGGTCTTGATAAATTATCAAGGATTGTGGATAGGGTTTGGTGTGATGAACTTGTATAGAAGGATGATAAGCTATCAAAGGTTACATTCAATTGCTTATTGGGCATGATCCTAAATAAAAATAAAAGAATCTATTAATTACTAAATCTAGGAGTTAGTCATACTTTATAAATGTAGCACTGGGTAACTTTACAAAATGTCGGGCTCAGGGTGGTTCAAACTCAATTCTGAGCATATCTCCATGGGCTTCATAGTTGGGCCCAAAAATGACTTGGGTTTTTGAAATCCAAGTTGATGAGGGAGAAATGATGAATGATTTTCTTCCTTGAACTATTGAAACTCCATGTGGGTGTGGAGGCCTTTGCTGATGAAGGCTTGAACTACAGTTTGGAGTTGATCATTAAGTAGTTTGGTCTGACCTCTAGTAATTGGGTCTGGAGGTAAGGTAAGATCATCCTTTGGGCTTGTGGTGCATGTATCATTTCCTCCTTATGAGAAGGATTCATCTACAAATCTGAAACATCAAAGAGTGACAAATCAATAACATTAAAAGATGCACGAACGTCATACTCACCCGGAAAATCAATACGATATGATTAGTCATTGATTCGATCAAGCACTTGGAATGGTCCATCACATTGCGGATAAAGCGTTAACTTTCGTTGCTTGGGAAATCGTTCCTTTAACATGTGAACCCAAACCCAATCGCCAGGTTCAAATGTGAGGTGGCATCTTCCTTTGTTCATTCTATTTTCCATGGCTTCGTAAGTTTTCACCATTCTTTGTTGTGCCTTGGCGTGGAGATCCTTAACGAACTCTTCTTTTTGTTCTCCATCAAAGCTAGTAATCGATTCAAATGGTAATAAGATGAGATCCAAATGGGTTAGTGGATTAAATCCATAAAATAATTTAAAGGGAGAATGACCTGTTGTGGAATGAATTGATCAGTTATAAGAAAATTCAACAAAAACTAAACATTCTTCCCAATTATGAGTGTTCTTACCTACCACAGTTTGTAGAAGAGAACCAAGAATTTGGTTTATTACATCAGTTTGTCCATTGATTTGTAGATGACAAGTAATGGAGTAAAGAAGTTTCATACCTATCTTTCCCCCACAGTACCTTCCAAAAATGGCTTATGAACTTTGTGTCTCGATCGGACACAATAATACGAGATATATCGTGAAGTTGTACTATCTTTCGAAAGAATAAGTTGGCTATATGTGTTGCATCATTAATTTTGTGACATAGAATGAAATGTGTCATCTTTGAAAAACCTTTCAACAACATAAATATACCATGTCGACATTTCTTGGTCCGAGGTAAGCCCAAAGTAAAGTCCATAGAAAGATCAATCCAAGGAAAAGTAGAGATGAAAAGTGGCGTGTAGAATACTTTGGGGTTTACCTTAGAATTTGCTTGTTTGAATGTAATGTATGAAGCATATACCTTTTCTACGATTTTTTGCATGTGTGGCCAGAAGAAGTGTTCTTGGACCAGGTCAAGTGTTTTATTAAATCTAAAGTGTCCTATTAGTCCTCTCAAATGAGACTCATGGACTAGAAATTCTCATAATGATCCTTGTGGTATGCACAACATGTTCATTCGAAAGAGAAAACCATCTACATAATAAAACTTGTTAAAAGCACCTTTAGAACAATGGTTGTAAATATCAAAAAAATTTGGGTCAGGAGAATAAAGATCTTTAATATGTTTAAAAACCAGAATAATAGCATGCATTTGTGTAATAAGTGTGTGCCTTTGGGATAAAACATAGACTACAATTTTATATTTCCCTTGTATTTAATCACATAAGGAAAAATTTAATGAATTCAACCCATCGAGCATGTCATTTACTTATTTTATGTTGATCATTTAACCACTTTAATGATTCATAGTTCGTGTGTATGACAAACTCTTTAGGTAGAAGATAATGCTGCGAACTTTAAGTGCACAAACAAGTTGAAGAAGTTCTTTATCATATGTGGAGTAATTTAGTTGTGAAGCTTTCAACTTCTCACTAAAGTAGGCAATAGGTTGTTTTTCCTGTATGAGTATTGTGCCTATGCCTATTCATGAGGTATCACATTCTTGGTGATTTCCTTCAAAGATGAAACAATGACAGAGAAGTCTTTGAAGAAACGTCGATAAAAACTTGCTAAACCATGAAAAAAAATCTTACATCAGAGATAAAAGATGGTGTGGGACATTCTTGTATAGCTTTGATCTTTTCTTCATCTACATGGGTTCCCTTTGCACTAACTATAAAGCCTAAAAAGTTAAGTTTATCACTACAAAACACACATTTGTCCATGTTAGCAAATAAATGTTTTCATCGTAGTACTTCAAAGATAGATTGAACGGTGCTTGACATGAGATTCAAGAGAGGAGGAGTAGATAAAAATATCATCAAACTAAACAACAACAAATTTACTTATGAAGTCCTTCAAAACGTGATTCATTAGTCTCATTAAGGTGTTAGGTGCATTTGTGAGCCCAAAGGGCATGGTGAGCCATTCGTAGAGTTCAAACTTCATCTTGAAAGTTTTTTTCCATTCGTCACCTTCATTCATTCATATTTGATGGTAACCGTTTTTCAAGTATATTTTTGTGAAGATGCAAGATTCATAAAGTTCATCTAACATATCATCAAGGAATGAAATAGGGTGCCTATATTTGATTGTTATGCGATTTATCGATCCACAATCTACACACATTCAGAATGTGTTATTTTTCTTTGGCATGAGAATCATTGGAACAACACAAGGACTAAGGCTTTCACGTATGTGGCCTTTTTGTAGGAATGCTTTTACTTGTCATTCCAACTTATTTGTTTCTTCAAAATTACATCGATATGATGGACAGTTTGGAATAGTGAATCTCATAATGAAATTGATTTGGTGTTCTATTCCTCTTTTTAGTGGTAAGTCATCCAGTTGATTGCTTAAAATATATGTGAAATCCTGTAAAAGAGAAACAAGAACACTAAGCAAATATGTGAAGTTAGTAGAAATCAAAAGTTTAGAGTCTTTGAACCGAATGAGGATACAAGAGTTATTTTGGAAAAAAGTTTCTCTCAGGTTTTTTGATCCCATATAAATGTTTTAAGACACTCTTTTTTTCTCGCAAGTGGATTCACTCACCTTCTGTGGGTTATTCTTTTGGATTTTATGGGTTGTGAGCTCTTTTTTTTTTTTTGCCTCTTTCTTCAAATTCCCAACCTTCTCACAAATTCTCTTTTGATCTTGCATGATGTCCTTTGGATGCATTGGTTTGAGAGTGTAAGGTTTACCTTTGACAGTGAGGGAGTATTTGTTTGCTTTACCATAGTAAGTGACATCATTGTCATATTGCCATTATCATCCCAAAAGGATGTAAGATGCTTGCATGAGAAGTACGTCACACCAAACATCATCGCAATACTTGCCCATCTTCAGATTAACTAGGCATTGTTTTGTGACTTTTAATTCAACACTCTTAGTACGCCATTGTAAACAGTATAGTTTTGGATGTTGTTGACAAGACAAGTTAAGTGTATCCACCAAATAACTACTGATCACATTAATACAACTCCCATTTTCAATGATCAATTAGTATACTTTCACTTTAATTTCACATATCGTATGGAAGATGATTGTTCATTGTATGTCCGAGTCATCGACTACTTATATACTAAAATTTTGCCTCACAATCATGCAATATGCGTCAAACTCATCACTATCCGAGTGAGTGGGCACATATTGTTCCAACGCATCGGGATAATTTGTTTCGGTATCCGTCAAATCATTATTCTCCTCTTGGATAATTTGTTTCTCTTAAATTTGGACAATCGTGACTGATATAGTCATAACCTTTGCATTTAAAGAAAGAGGTTTTAGTATCTTGGGGCTTTTTAGGGGTTTTAACCACATCTTTTTGAGCCACCTTGGGCTTTTCATCCTTCAATTTCTTATTCACAATAGAAGAAAGAGTAGAATATGAAGAAGAGTTCGATGAATTACCAAAGGAAGAAGATGAAGTACCTTGGTAGTTTTCTCGAAAGCGAAATCTAATCTAAAGTTGTGCTTCGATTGTTATTACTTACGTCAATGTATATTCAAGGTTCATACATCAATGTAAATAAAAAAGATTGAATATGTTTATGTTGAAGCCAACAACAAATCTTGACACTATATCTTCTTCGTCTTCAATTATGTTTGATCTGGTTAACAATGATTGTATCTCCTTGTAGTAATTTTCAACTGAACTTATTTCTTGTCGAAATCGGTGAAGTCATTGTTTTACTTCTCTTGTGTATTGTGTATGAAGAAAATGGATTCGTATGACATTCTTCAATTGTTCCCATGATGTATTGTTCTGAATTCGGTGATCTTGAATTGCTCTTCGAGTTTGCATCCACCATGTATGACCATATCCTGTAAACTCCATAGTGATGAGTGGTGCATGTTCTTCAAGGGGACAATCATGGTAAGAGAACATTAGATCAACTTTTCTTTCCTAATCAATGTAGTTGTCCGGATCATAGCCTCATTGGAAAAATGGAATTGTTAACTTTGGCTTTACGAAAATTTCTAGCATTTGAAACTTAGGTATAAAAGGTCTAGGAAGCATGAGATTATTTGGTTGATTGTCGTTGGGTTGTCTTGGTTGAACAATATGTAGATATTATTGTCGCACAGTTGTGGTGAGTTCAGTGATTTTTTGTTGAAGGTTGGTGAGGGTCTCCGTTTATTGGTTAATTTCACTTATGATAACCTCTAGGGTTTGATTGAGAGCGTCTTTGTTCGCCATCTGAAATCAAAACGCTCAAAAGAAAATTTAAAGTTAAAAGGAAAAAAAACTCACAAGTCACTCCAAAAAAGCAACATAACGAGAGGCAACAAAGCCTATCTTGTACTTTTTAAAACTTTCCTCTCCAATGATTGAAACTCAAAAAATATTATATTGGATAATCAAAATTATTGTTAAATTTAATTTTTTAATAAAAAATCGCTAGTTTTATTAACAATAGGAAAATTTTAAAATTACAATAAAGATTTACTAGTATAACCGTAAACGTAAACTAAATTTTAATTAGTACATTTTACTATAATTATTGACACAAAAACTAGCCACCAAGATCACAAAAAAGACCATTAAAGGAAAATTAAAAATACTAATCAATGCTCAAACAAAATAAAGATACGAACAAATCAGATTGCATCGGCAAACAAACTATAAAAGGGGATGAAACTTCTGAAAAACCACTGACAAATCACAAATCATGGTAATTTCAAATTCAACCCTAAGAAAAAAAGATAAACAAAAACAATAACAAAAAATCGTAAGCTATCAAAAGGTAGAGATAAACGTGCCACAAAGACAGAGATAAACATGCCACAAAGGCATAGAACACGTCACAAAGGCATAGAACACGTCATAAAGACATAATTATTCTTATTAAAAACTAAAAAAAAAGAAAAAAAATAACCGATAGGTGGCCACCAGCATAAAAACTGGTGCCGTCGGCGGTTAAAAAAAATTAAAGCACAAAAAGTTGAATTGATCAATAAAATTGACACAAGTTGTAAAGAAGAAGAAAAAGGAGGAAGGGAGAGGAGGAGGAAGAAAACGACTAGATTGTTAAATTTAAATTATGACTTACTTTTAAACATTATAAATATAATAAACATTCGAAACGAGGGTAAAAATATATAGTTCAAGTTTTAAGGCAATTATTAAAAAAATAGATCTCTTATAATTAAATATAAAATAAATAATTAACTATTTTGAAACGAGATTACATCCCAAATATTAATAAAGTTCGTACAAATATGTTACTAATGAGAGGATGAAATTTATTAAATTAAATTAAAATTTAATAGGTTTATGATATATTTATCGTCTAATTAGAGAAAACATAAACCTATTAAATTTTTATTATGCTCTTTTAATTTATATAAACAAGAGAGATATAGGCAAGCAAGGTCCATGCTATCACTGTGGAGTTACAAGTTAGTTATTGTTTATCCAGTTAACGTTTTGGACAGAAAGCTTTAGAAAGAAAGAAAAAAATTGAATTTTGGGTCCTGGGATATATGTAAATGTTCAACCTTTTTCTTTAAATTATTGTTTTTGGTGTATGATTTTTTATATTTGCTTGGCTAGACAATTCTTTCATTGGAATTTGAAAGAGGAATGACTATATGTAGAAATAGATAATATAGACAAAGATAATAAATCATAGAATACATTCTATTCTTTATGTTATTCTGTTTGTATATGGATATAGAACAACAAGTGTTTCTTTTCTCAGTCCATGAAAAGCTTTGAACTTGAGTTTGGTATTGAATTCTATTGTTTCTTTCAACCTTGTATATCTCTTGTGGTTAGTTCTCAAATCTAGAGCGTATCTCACTAGGTAAAATGAGTCTGAATTTATTGGATACTGGGGAATTGCATATGTCGCTGAAGTCCTATCAGTTTTAGATTCAATATTTGATCGGTATCGGTTTCCCATTGCTCCATTGATGTTTTTAAGCTTAATAATCAAGTCAAACCTCATTTCTCCTCATTTCAATTGAATGAAATGTATTTTATTGCAACATCAACATTTTGGTCCTTTGCTGGTGCACCTGCCATGAGTTCCTAAATAAGACTTGGTTTAAAATTCAGTGTTAAAGAAGAAAGCACTATTTATATTTGTTCTAAACATTTTGTTCTTTACTGATGGGAATTGTTCAACTCCAATGGACTCCAATACAAATGTGGACCATTTTTCAAGAGTTGAACTTTGTTCATTTTAAACCATATTTTTATTATTATTCGCTTTTGTTCCGGATATCATTTAATTCTATTTTGAAGTTAATTGTATTGACTCATTAGCTTTTTAGCAATTTAACCTTATAAGTATCATTTGGATTTGAAAACCCTGAATGACTTCTAAGCATAAAATTTAGTCCACCATTAATCAAATACTTGAAGTGTTTTATAGTCTCTGAACTTACTGTATGCAGTAATTACTGCGACATTCTGTGGAATTCAAAATTTTCTGGTTATTGATGAGTGTTAAACTGTTTCTAGTGTCAAGGGAGGCACAATAATCTTCCTTTGCTTTGGGTTAGGCAAGGGCATCAATCCTAACTCTCTTTTGGAAATTGCTTCGAACCTTAAGCTCTAAAATGGTGTTTGCAAATATGATCTTTTGAGGCTAAATGCAACTTTCGTTTGACTTTCATTATTAGTCAAGTCTGTCATTGATAGACTAAAGGTGTTTATCCTTTTGGCATTAATTTGAAGAAGACTTATGTGATGATGTTTTTATCATTGAACATGGCTAAGAATTTTCTAAACTCTTTATGCACTTTTTTTCTTTCCATAAAGGCATTGGCCCTTTAAATATCTATAAATTTGGTTAATGTTTCTTTCCAATTGCAAGAGCAATGAGCATATCACAATTTAAATATCCTATGTCCTTTATCTCTTTATACTTACTGTGAACAATGTATCCATAATTTGGCTGGTCATGAGGCACTCACATGGGTGGCATAGTATGCTTATGTTGTGGCTCCTCCATGGCGTGAAGATAAGCAACAAGTTAGACGTGACTTGGCATCATCATGTGTCTAAATGACATATCATCAATGGGGCAACAACTTGTTATGAAAGGTTACATTTGTGGAAGGTAACCTTTCACCATTTGAGATACTTTCCATGTGTTTGAGCTAAAGATGAACTGGCAATAGATGAAGGACATGTAGGTGAGTCTTAGGACAACTCCTTGTGAAAAGACACCTCTTGGAATGGTAACTCTTCACGAAAAGGTAAGAATCCACAAAAATTAACCTAGGCCATATTTGAAGTACTCTGTGTGGTGGTGATGATGGTGAAACTCTCCAGTTAAAATGAGGTCTTTAGCTAGTTCAAAAGTCTAGCTCAAGTCAGCTATAAGCTCGGGGGTCAGCTGGCAACTTTGTCCCAAAATATTCTTGAGCTGTCCTGGAGTTGTCCTAGTCAAGTTTCCATAGCTCATGGACACCAATACTAGCTTTAAGTTAGCTCCCATCATGTGGCCGAATATGCATATACAGAAGAAAACATATTATTAGCTAAGTAATATAAGATATAAATGTATAAATATGTGGTTTATAATAGTAACTTCATACATTACATAATACTATGATCATAACTATAAATGTAATGTATGTAAACTATTATTATAACTATGGTATAAAGAAAGAATAAGTTAAAGAAAATCCCTCTTTGATTATTGTGAAAGGTTGGAGGTGCAAGGTTATTTATATTGCTGATTTGGATCACATCATCCCCTATTCTTTAAAGCAATTTGTCCTTAAATAGAAAGGTGGTTTCTTATGAACATTCCTCCATTCCATTGTTGTTGTTTTATAAAAAATGGGGATCTCTTTAATAGGTATTTGTTTGAGATATGTCCATGTAATTTTGCTTTGAAAGTTTAGGTCCCTTGACATCCCAAAAGTAGTGTCCCATAAATCTTAAATTGGCATGTTCATTAAGTCATCAAGAGTCCCTCCTATTCGTTCTCCTAATGTCACATCCTTAGAATGAAAAATTACATCCTTTTGCTATTCAATAGACACATCTTTTGGATTTTTAACGGACACGTCTCCTAAACCTTCCTTTTGACAAATGATGTCTCTTGGTACATCCTGCAAGTCAAAGAAAAATTATGCATTTTCAAAGTTAGAATAATCAGCTTTAACCTTGCATTTTGTCAGTAGGCATTTTCGTATCAAGCACTTTGAAGAATAAACACTTGTTCTCGGATCAGCTTCCTCCACGATTGCTAATGCTTTTCCTTTCCTTATAGCCTCAACACTCTATTTCATTTTGGCTTTATCATTCTGAACTTGTTTCGGCGTTAAAGGAGTAAGGATAATCTTTTTCCCTCTATGGTTGAACGATTATTGATTGGTAAAACAATCATGGATAGTCCTTTTGTCGTATTGCCATGGCCTTCTAAGAAGTAGATGGCTAGCGTACATAGGGACAACATCACACATAACCTCATCTTTGTATTTGCCAATTGAATAAGGAACTATCACTTGTTTGTTAACGTTGAGTTCCCCTTATTCATTGAGCCACTGTAGCTTATAGGGAATCGGGTGCTTCATTGTTTTCAAGCCAAGCATTTCCATCATGATTGTACTGGCCACATTAGTACAACTTTCACCATCTATAATAACAAAACATACCTTTTCATTCACATGGCATTAGTTATGAAAGATGTTTTCTCGTTGTGCATTGTCCTCGGTGACTTGAATGTTCAAACTTATTTTTATTACCAAAGCTTCTCCTCTATCAATGGGATCTGTAAGGGAAATTACTTCATTGACTTCAGTGGGTGCTTCTTCTTCTTCTTCAGATTCATATTCGATTTCACCATTTTCAATTAAGAGCATGGTATTCCGGTTAGGACATTGTGTAGATACATGGCCTCTCCCAAGACATTTAAAACAGTTAATGTCTCTTGAATGTTTAGTCATTTGCTTTCCTTGGTTGGGGTCTTTACTTACTTACTAAGTCTTTGAAGATTCCGCTTGCTCTTTGAAAGGAGAAGGAGTTGGCTTCTTTATGTTGTTTGGACTTCATTTTGATGGTATGGGCACAAAATTACGAGATGTATGTCTCCTCTTCAGTTGTCTTTCGATCTTCATTGCCATTTGCACAATCTCATCTATTTCAATGTAATGATACAACTTCAAGGTGTTGGCAATTTTGGGATTAAATCTGACAAAAAATCTAGCCATAGTTGCTTCACGATCCTCCTCAATGTTGAATTAGATCATGGCCTTTTCCATCTCTTTGTAGTAGTCCTCCACACTTTTCTAGCCTTGCTTGAGATTCTGTAACTTCTGAAACAAGTCTCGATGATAATGAACAAGAATGAATCATTTCCGCATAATACATTTCATTTCATGCCAAGTTGAGACCGGTCGTTCTCCATTCCTCATTCTGTTAAGTGTAAGTTGATCCACAATATTAAGGCATAGTCTATGAAATCCATGGTTTCCATTCTCACTTTCTTCATCTCGGAATAGTTGTGGCAACTAAAAACATGTTCCACCTTGCTTTCCCATTCGAGATAGGCTTTAGGATCAGTCGTTCCTTATAATTAAGGAATCTTAATCTTGATGCTACTTAAGTTGTCATCAACAATATCTATCTAGGGCATCAGAATGCTTCTTGTTCTCCGTCATCAATATTTTCTTGAACATCATCTTCTGGAAGTGGCGGTTGTTGTCTCCTAGGAACTCATGTTTTTTCTCCTGTGGTCAGGCACCCTTTAATCCGAGCAGTACTTGCATTGGTGGCTAGTTGGGAATTACATTTAGAGAAGATGGATGCTAAAACTGCTTTTTTACATGGAGATTTAGAGGAGAAGATCTACATGCAGCAGCCTGAAGGTTTCACTCAACCTGGAAATGAGCATTTAAATTGCAGATTGAAGAAATCTTTGTACGGGTTGAAAGAGTCTCCGAGACAATGGTACAAACGGTTTAACTCCTATATGATCAAGATTGGCTACAAGCGATGTGAGTATGATTGTTGTGTCTATGTTAAGAGCCTTGATGATGGTTCTTTTATTTTTCTGTTACTGTATATTGATGATATGTTAATTGCTATGAAGAACATGGTTGATATTATTGGTTTGATAACTTTATTAAGTCAGGAATTTGATATGAAAGATATAGGTGCTGCAAAGAAAATTATTGAAATGGAAATTTGCATGGACAGAGACTCAAGAAAACTATGGCTATCTCAACGGTGTTATGTTGAGAAAATGTTAGAAAGGTTTGCGATGAGCAGCGCAAAACCTATGAGTACTCCATTGGCGAATCACTTTAAGCTTTCATCAAAACAGTGCCCTAAGACATATAAAGAAGCTGAAGATATGGTAAAGGTTTTGTATTCTAATATTGTTGGCTGCTTGGTGTATGCAATGGTATGCACTCGTCCTGATATAGCTCATGTTGTTAGTCAAGTTTGTAAGCACATGTCTAAACCTGGTAAGAACATTGGGAAGCAGTCAAGTGGATCTTTAGGTACTTAAAGGGTACTGTGAGACATGAAATTGTTTTTGGTAGTCAGTGGGATATGTGGATTCAGACTATGCGGGTGATTTGGATAATAAAAGATCTACGATAGGGTATGTCTTTACTTCTGGTGGAGGGCCTATTTGTTGAAAGTTTGCTATTCAATCTGTTGTGGCATTATCTACAACTGAAGTTAAATACATGGCAGCGGCTGAAGCTTCCAAAGAAGCTTTATGGGTTACTGGTTTAGTGAAGGAGTTGGGTATTCAGCAAGGTGGATTTCAGTTGCTTTGTGACAATCAAAGTACAATTCACTTGTCTAAGAATCAGGTATATCATGCTAGAACTAAGCATATTGATGTAAGGTTTCACAAGATCAGAGAGTTGGTTGCATCTGGAGAGATTTTGTTTCAGAAGGTATATACTGATGAGAATGCCACTGATATGTTCACCAAGCCAGTTATGATAGACAAGTTCATGCAATTCTTAGACTTGTTGAGTGTTTCGAGTTGTTAAAGAAGTAAGGTAACCCAACCCATATTGAATATTTCCTAAGGGGCAGGATATTCGCCAAGGTGGATATTTGTTAGGTATGACTCATAAATATATTGGTAAAGAGGATAGAGGATGTAGTGGAGAGAACATCATCTGTCCTTACAAAGAAAGTCTCGTAGTGGGGGCTACGATTATGTGGGTTGAGGGGTTACGTAGTATGATACAGGGTTATTTTTGTAAATAGGTACCAAGGTTTACTTATTATAAAGGAGATGTAACCAAAACCTATGAGATATTGAATGACAAATCTAGCATCGTCTATGGCACCGAGGACATAAGCACATTACTGAACCTCATTAAAATTATTGTGTTCTTTTCATTTTCTTTACTCGATTATTCAACATAAATAAATTATACTAAACCTATGTGATGTGGATGAAATTTAATAGTGACCATTGATGAAGCTTTGATCCGACGGTGTAGATGAAAGATGACTTGAAAGGGCTCTTGAACTTGATGGACGGTCCATATCCCCCTTCTGGAAGATGTATAGGCGACATAGGGTGATATTAGGCTCTTGATAGGTGATCAAGCCTATGATAGGTAAGGAAAAAGGGTCTTGATAAATTATCAAGGATTACGGATAGGGTTTGGTGTGATGAACTTGTATAGAAGGATGATAAGCTATCAAAGGTTACATTCAATGGCTTATTGGGCCTGATCCTAAATAAAAATAAAAGAATCTATTAATTACTAAATCTAGGAGTTAGTCATACTTTATAAATGTAGCACTGGGTAACTTTACAAAATGTCGGGCTCAGGGTGGTTCAAACTCAATTCTGAGCATATCTCCATGGGCTTCATAGTTGGGCCCAAAAATGACTTGGGTTTTTGAAATCCAAGTTGATGAGGGAGAAATGATGACTGATTTTCTTTCTTGAACTATTGAAACTCTATGTGGGTGTGGAGGCCTTTGCTAATGAAGGCTTGAACTATAGTTTGGAGTTGATCATTAAGTAGTTTGGTCTGACCTCTAGTAATTGGGCCTGGAGGTAAGGTAAGATCATCCTTTGGGCGTGTGGTGCATGTATCATTTCCTCCTTATGAGAAGGATTCATCTACAAATCTGAAACATCAAAGAGTGACAAATCAGTAACATTAAAAGATGCACGAACATCATACTCACCCGGAAAATCAATACGATATGCTTAGTCATTGATTTAATCAAGCACTTGGAATGGTCCATCACATTGCGGATAAAGCGTTAACTTTCGTTGCTTGGGAAATCGTTCCTTTAACATGTGAACCCAAACCCAATCGCCAGGTTCAAATGTGAGGTGGCATCTTCCTTTGTTCATTCTATTTTCCATGGCTTCGTAAGTTTTCACCATTCTTTGTTGTGCCTTGGCATGGAGATCCTTAACGAACTCTTCTTTTTGTTCTCCATCAAAGCTAGTAATCGATTCAAATGGTAATAAGATGAGATCCAAATGGGTTAGTGGATTAAATCCATAAAACAATTTAAAGGGAGAATGACCTGTTGTAGAATGAATTGATCAGTTATAAGAAAATTCAACAAAAACTAAACATTCTTCCCAATTATGAGTGTTCTTACCTACCACAGTTTGTAGAAGAGAACCAAGAATTTGGTTTATTACATCAGTTTGTCCATTGATTTGTAGATGACAAGTAGTGGAGTAAAGAAGTTTCATACATATCTTTCCCCCACAGTACCTTCCTAAAATGGCTTATGAACTTTGTGTCTCGATCGGACACAATAATACGAGATATATCGTGAAGTCATACTATCTCTCGAAAGAATAAGTTGGCTATATGTGTTGCATCATCAATTTTGTGACATGGAATGAAATGTGTCATCTTTGAAAACCTTTCAACAACATAAATATACTATGTCGACATTTCTTGGTGCGAGGTAAGCCCAAAGTAAAGTCCATAGAAAGATCAATCCAAGGAAAAGTAGAGATGGAAAGTGGCGTGTAGAGTACATTGGGGTTTACCTTAGAATTTGCTTGTTTGAATGTAATGTATGAAGCATATACCTTTTCTACGATTTTTCGCATGTGTGGCCAGAAGAAGTGTTCTTGGACCAGGTCAAGTGTTTTATTAAATCTAAAGTGTCCGATTAGTCCTCCCAAATGAGACTCATGGACTAGAAATTCTCATAATGATCCTTGTGGTATGCGCAACATGTTCATTCGAAAGAGAAAACCATCTACATAATAAAACTTGTTAAAAGCACCTTTAGAACAATGGTTGTAAATATCAAACAAATTTGGGTCAGGAAAATAAAGATCTTTAATATGTTTAAAAACCAGAATAATAGCATGCATTTGTGTAATAAGTGTGTGCCTTTGGGATAAAACATAAACTACAATTTTATCTTTCTCTTCCATGTATTTAATCACATAAGGAAAGATTTAATGAATTCAACCCATCGAGCATGTCATTTACTTAACTTATGTTGATTGTTTAACAACTTTAATGATTCATAGTTCGTGTGTATGACAAACTCTTTAAGTAGAAGATAATGCTGCAAACTTTGAGTGCACAAACAAGTTGAAGAAGTTCTTTATCATATGTGGAGTAATTTAGTTGTGAAGCTTTCAACTTCTCACTAAAGTAGGCAATAGGTTGTTTTTCCTGCATGAGTATTGTGCCTATGCCTATTCATGAGGTATCACATTCTAACTCAAAAGTGTTAGAGAAACCAGGAAGATGAAGAATGGGTGTCGAACATAACTTACCTTTTAACAAGTTGAAAGCTTCTTGTTGTTATGGACCCCATTTGAATTCAACCGACTTCTTGGTGATTTACTTCAAAGATGAAACAATGACAGAGAAGTCTTTGAAGAAACGTCAATAAAAACTTGCTAAACCATGAAAAAAAATCTTACATCAGAGATAAAAGATGGTGTGGGCCATTCTTGTCCATGTTAAGTTAAGTTTATCACTATAAAACACACATTTGTCCATGTTAGCAAATAAATGTTTTCATCGTAGTACTTCAAAGATGGATTGAACGTGCTTGACATGAGATTCAAGAGAGGAGGAGTAGATAAAAATATCATCAAAGTAATCAACAACAAATTTACTTATGAAGTCCTTCAAAACGTGATTCATTAGTCTCATGAAGGTGTTAGGTGCATTTGTGAGCCCAAAGGGCTTGATGAGCCATTCGTAGAGTTCAAACTTCATCTTGAAAGTTTTTTTCCATTCCTCACCTTCATTCATTCATATTTGATGGTAACCGTTTTTCCAGTATATTTTTGTGAAGATGCAAGATTCATAAAGTTCATCTAACATATCATCAAGGCATGAAATAGGGTGCCTATATTTGATTGTTATGCGATTTATCGATCCACAATCTACACACATTCAGAATGTGTTATTTTTCTTTGGCATGAGAATCATTGGAACAACACAAGGACTAAGGCTTTCACGTATGTGGCCTTTTTGTAGGAATGCTTTTACTTGTCATTCCAACTTATTTGTTTCTTCAAAATTACATCGATATGATGGACAGTTTGGAATAGTGAATCCCATAATGAAATTGATTTGGTGTTCTATTCCTCTTTTTAGTGGTAAGTCATCCAGTTGATTGCTTAAAATATATGTGAAATCCTGTAAAAGAGAAACAAGAACACTAAGCAAATATGTGAAGTTAGTAGAAATCAAAAGTTTAGAGTCTTTGAACCGAATGAGGATACAAGAGTTATTTTGGAAAAAAGTTTCTCTCAGGTTTTTTGATCTCATATAAATGTTTTAAGACACTCTTTTTTTCTCGCAAGTGGATTCACTCACCTTCTGTGGGTTATTCTTTTGGATTTTATGGGTTGTGAGCTCTTTTTGTTTTTGCCTCTTTCTTCAAATTCCCAACCTTCTCACAAATTCTCTTTTGATCTTGCATGATGTCCTTTGGATGCATTGGTTTGAGAGTGTAAGGTTTACCTTTGACAGTGAGGGAGTATTTGTTTGCTTTACCATAGTAAGTGACATCATTGTCATATTGCCATTATCATCCCAAAAGGATGTAAGATGCTTGCATGAGAAGTACGTCACACCAAACATCATCGCAATACTTGCCCATCTTCAGATTAACTAGGCATTGTTTTGTGACTTTTAATTCAACACTCTTACTACTCCTTTGTAAACAGTATGGTTTTGGATGTTGTTGACAAGACAAGTTAAGTGTATCCACCAAATAACTACTGATCACATTAATACAACTCCCATTTTCAATGATCAATTAGTATACTTTCACTTTAATTTGACATCTCGTATGGAAGATGATTGTTCATTGTATGTCCGAGTCATCGACTGCTTATATACTAAAATTTTGCCTCACAATCATGTAGTATGCGTCAAACTCTTCACTATCCAAGTGAGTGGGCACATATTGTTCCAACGCATCGGGATAATTTGTTTCGGTATCCGTCAAATCATTATTCTCCTCTTGGATAATTTGTTTCTCTTAAATTTTGACAATCGTGACTGATATAGTCATAACCTTTGCATTTAAAGCAAGAGGTTTTAGTATCTTGGGGCTTTTTAGGGGTTTTGACCACATCTTTTTGAGCCACCTTGGGCTTTTCATCCTTCAATTTCTTATTCACAATAGAAGAAGGAGTATAATATGAAGAAGAGTTCGATGAATTACCAAAGGAAGAAGATGAAGTACCTTGGTAGTTTTCTCGAAAGCGAAATCTAATATGAAGTTGTGCTTCGATTGTTATTACTTACGTCAATGTATATTCAAGGTTCAAACATCAATGTAAATAAAAAAGATTGAATATGTTTATGTTGAAGCCAACAACAAATCTTGACACTATATCTTCTTCGTCTTCAATTATGTTTGATTTGGTTAACAAGGTTGTATCTCCTTGTAGTAATTTTCGACTGAACTTCTTTCTTGTCGAAATCAGTGAAGTCATTGTTTTACTTCTCTTGTGTATTGTGTTGGAAGAAAATGGCTTCGTATGACATTCTTCAATTGTTCCCATGATGTATTGTTCTGAATTCGGTGATCTTGAATTGCTCTTCGAGTTTGCATCCACCATGTATGAGCATATCCTGTAAACTCCATAGTGATGAGTGGTGCATGTTCTTCAAGGGGACAATCATGGTAAGAGAACATTAGATCAACTTTTCTTTCCTAATCAATGTAGTTGTCCGGATCATAGCCTCATTGGAAAAATGGAATTGTTAACTTTGGCTTTACGAAAATTTCTAGCATTTGAAACTTAGGTATAAAAGGTCTAGGAAGCATGAGATTATTTGGTTGATTATCGTTGGGTTGTCTTGGTTGAACAATATGTAGATATTATTGTCGCACAGTTGTGGTGAGTTCAGTGATTTTTTGTTGAAGGTTGGTGAGGGTCTCCGTTTATTGGTTAATTTCACTTATGATAACTTCTAGGGTTTGATTGAGAGCGTCTTTGTTCGCCATCTGAAATCAAAACGCTCAAAAGAAAATTTAAAGTGAAAAGGAAAAAAAACTCACAAGTCACTCCAAAAAAGCAACATAACGAGAGGCAACAAAGCCTATCTTGTACTTTTTAAAACTTTCCTCTCCAATGATTGAAACTCAAAAAATATTATATTGGATAATCAAAATTATTGTTAAATTTAATTTTTTTTATAAAAAATCGCTAGTTTTATTAACAATAGAAAAATTTTAAAATTACAATAAAGATTTACTAGCATAACCGTAAACGTAAACTAAATTTTAATTAGTACATTTTACTATAATTATTGACACAAAAACTAGCCACCAAGATCACAAAAAGGACCATTAAAGGAAAATTAAAAATACTAATCAATGCTCAAACAAAATAAAGATACGAACAAATCAGATTGTATCGGCAAACAAACTATAAAAGGGGATGAAACTTCTGAAAAACCACTGACAAATCACAAATCAGAGTCAAGCAACATGGAAAAACTATCCATGAGTGCAAAACATGTATCCAAATCAATCAGAGGGTTCAAAGCAGGGAAGATAAACATGTTAACAAATAAATGACATCTTAATCAGTCGTGGTAATTTCAAATTCAACCCTAAGAAAAAAAGATAAACGAAAACAATAACAAAAAATCGTAAGCCATCAAAAGGTAGAGATAAACGTGCCACAAAGACAGCGATAAACATGCCACAAAGGCATAGAACACATCAAAAAGGCATAGAACACGTCATAAAGACATAATTATTCTTATTAAAAACTAAAAAAAAGAAAAAAAAAGATAACCGATAGGTGGCAACCAGCATCAAAACTGGTGCCGTCGGCAGTTAAACAAAATTAAAGAACAAAAAGTTGAATTGATCAATAAAATTGACACAAGTTGTAAAGAAGAAGAAAAAGGAAGAAGGGAGAGGAGGAGGAACAAAACGACTAGATTGTTAAATTTAAATTATGACTTACTTTTAAACATTATAAATATAATAAACATTCGAATCGAGGGTAAAAATATATAGTTCAAGTTTTAAGGCAATTATTAAAAAAATAGATCCCTTATAGTTAAATATAAAATAAATAATTAACTATTTTGAAACGAGATTACATACCAAATATTAATAAAGTTCGTACAAATATGTTACTAATGAGAGGATGAAATTTATTAAATTAAATTAAAATTTAATAGGTTTATGATATATTTATCGTCTAATTAGAGAAAACATAAACCTATTAAATTTTTATTATGCTCTTTTAATTTATATAAACAAGAGAGATATAGGCAAGCAAGGTCCATGCTATCATTGTGGAGTTACAAGTTAGTTATTATTTATCCAGTTAACGTTTTGGACAGAAAGCTTTAGAAAGAAAGAAAAAAATTGAATTTTGGGTCCTGGGATATTTGTAATTGTTCAACCTTTTTCTTTAAATTATTGTTTTTGGTGTATGATTTTTTATATTTGCTTGGCTAGACAATTCTTTCATTGGAATTTGAAAGAGGAATGACTGTATGTAGAAATAGATAATATAGACAAAGATAATAAATCTTAGAATACATTATATTCTTTATGTTATTATGTTTGTATATGGATATAGAACAACAAGGTTTGAACTTGAGTTTGGTATTGAATTCTATTGTTTCTTTCAACCTTGTATATCTCTTGTGGTTAGTTCTCAAATCTAGAGCGTATCTCACTAGGTAAAATGAGTCTGAATTTATTGGATATTGGGGAATTACATATGTCGTTGAATTCCTATCAGTTTTAGATTCAATATTTGATCGGTATCGGTTTCCCATTGCTCCATTGATGTTTTTAAGCTTAATAATCAAGTCAAACCTCATTTCTCTTCATTTCAATTGAATGAAATGTATTTTATTGCAACATCAACATTTTGGTCCTTTGCTGGTGCACCTGCCATGAGTTCCTAAATAAGACTTGGTTTAAAATTCAGTGTTAAAGAATAAAACACTATTTATATTTGTTCTAAACATTTTGTTCTTTACTGATGGGAATTGTTCAACTCCAATGGACTCCAATACAAATGTGGACCATTTTTCAAGAGTTGAACTTTGTTCATTTTAAACCATATTTTTATTATTATTCGCTTTTGTTCCGGATATCATTTAATTCTATTTTGAAGTTAATTGTATTGACTCATTAGCTTTTAAGCAATTTAACCTTATAAGTATCATTTGGATTTGAAAACCCTGAATGACTTCTAAGCATAAAATTTAGTCCACCATTAATCAAATACTTGAAGTGTTTTATAGTCTCTGAACTTACTGTATGTAGTAATTACTGTTACATTCTGTGGAATTCAAAATTTTCTGGTCATTGATCAGTGTTAAACTGTTTCCAGTGTCAAGGGAGGCACAATAATCTTCCTTTGCTTTGGGTTAGGCAAGGGCATCAATCCTAACTCTCTTTTGGAAATTGCTTCGAACCTTAAGCTCTAAAATGGTGTTTGCAAATATGATCTTTTGAGGCTAAATGCAACTTTCGTTTGACTTTCATTATTAGTCAAGTTTGTCATTGATAGACTAAATGTGTTTATCCTTTTGGCATTAATTTGAAGAAGACTTATGTGATGATGTTTTTATGTTTGAGGTTGGCTAAGAATTTTCTAAACTCTTTATGCACTTTTTTGCTTTCCCATAAAGGCATTGGCCCTTTAAATATCTATAAATTTGGTTAATGTTTCTTTCCATTTGCAAGAGCAATGAGCATATCACAATTTAAATATCCTATGTCCTTTATCTCTTTATACTTACTGTGAACAATGTATCTACAATTTGGCTGGTCATGAGGCACTCACATGGGTGGCATAGTATGCTTATGGTGTGGCTCCTCCATGGCGTGAAGATAAGCAGCAAGTTAGACGTGACTTGGCATCATCATGTGTCTAAATGACATATCATCAATGGGGCAACAACTTGTTATGAAAGGTTACATTTGTGGAAGGTAACCTTTCACCATTTGAGATACTTTACATGTGTTTGAGCTAAAGATGAACTGGCTATAGATGAAGGACATGTAGGTGAGTCTTAGGACAACTCCTTGTGAAAAGACACCTCTTGGAATGGTAACTCTTCACGAAAAGGTAAGAATCCACAAAAATTAACCTAGGCCATATTTGAAGTACTCTGTGTGGTGGTGATGATGGTGAAACTCTCCAGCTAAAATGATGTCTTTAGCTAGCTCAAAAGTCTAGCTCAAGTCAGCTATAAGCACGGGGGTCAGCTGGCAACTTTGTCCCAAAATATTCTTGAGCTGTCCTGGAGTTGTCCTAGTCAAGTTTCCATAGCTCATGGACACCAATACTAGCTTTAAGTTAGCTCCCATCATGTGGCCGAATATGCATCTACAGAAGAAAGCATATTATTAGCTAAGTAATATAAGATATAAATGTATAAATATGTGGTTTATAATAGTAACTTCATACATTACATAATACTATCATCATAACTATAAATGTAATGTATGTAAACTATTATTATAACTATGGTATAAAGAAAGAATAAGTTAAAGAAAATCCCCCTTTGATTATTGTGAAAGGTTGGAGGTGCAAGGTCATTTATATTGCTGATTTGGATCACATCATCCCTTATTCTTTAAAGCGATTTGTCCTAAAATCGAAAGGTAGTTTCTTTTGAACATTCCTCCATTCCATTGTTGTTGTTTCATAAAAAATGGGTATCTCTTTAATAGGTACTTGTTTGAGATATGTCCATGTAATTTTTCTTTGAAAGTTTAGGTCCCTTGACATCCCAAAAGTAGTGTCCCATAAATCTTAATTTGGCATGTTCATTAAGTCATCAAGATTCCCTCCCATTGGTTCTCCTAAGGTCACATCCTTAGAATGAAAAATTACATCCTTTTGATGTTCAATAGACACATCTTTTGGATTTTTAATGGACACGTCTCCTAAACCTTCCTTTTGACAAATGGTGTCTCTTGGTACATCCTGCAAGTCAAAGAAAAAATATGCATTTTCAAAGTTAGAATAATCATCTTTAACCTTGCATTTTGTCAGTAGGCATTTTCGTATCAAGCACTTTGAAGAATAAACACTTGTTCTCGGATCAGCTTTCTCCACGATTGCTATTGCTTTTCCTTTCCTTATAGCCTCAACACTCTGTTTCATTTTGGCTTTATCATTCTGAACTTTTTTTGGCGTTAAAGGAGTAAGAATAATCTTTTTCTCTCTATGGTTGAACGAGTATTGATTGGTAAAACAATCATGGATAGTCCTTTTGTCGTATTGCCATGGCCTTCTAAGAAGTAGATGGCTAGCGTGCATAGGGACAACATCACACATAACCTCGTCTTTGTATTTGCCAATTGAATAAGGAACTATCACTTGTTTGTTAACGTTGAGTTCCCCTTATTCATTGAGCCACTGTAGCTTATAGGGACTCGGGTGCTTCATTGTTTTCAAGCCAAGCATTTCCATCATGATTGTACTGGCCACATTAGTACAACTTTCACCATCTATAATAACAAAACATACCTTTTCATTCACATGGAATTAGGTATGAAAGATGTTTTCTCATTGTGCATTGTCCTCGGTGACTTGAATGTTCAAACTTATTTTTATTACCAAAGCTTCTCCTCTATCAATGGGATCTGTAAGGGTAATTACTTCATTGACTTCAGTGGGTGCTTCTTCTTCTTCTTCAGATTCAGATTCGATTTCACTATTTTCAATTAAGAGCATGGTATTCCGGTTAGGACATTGTGTAGATACATGGCCTCTCCCAATACATTTAAAACACTTAATGTCTCTTGAATGTTTAGTCATTTGCTTTCCTCGGTTGGGGTCTTTACTTACTTACTAAGTCTTTGAAGATTCCGCTTGCTCTTTGAAAGGAGAAGGAGTTGGCTTCTTTATGTTGTTTGTACTCTATTTTGATGGTATGGGCACAAAATTACGAGATGTATGTATCCTCTTCAGTTGCCTTTCGATCTTCATTGCCATTTTCACCATCTCATCTATTTCAATGTAATGATACAACTTCAAGGTGTTGGCAATTTTGGGATTAAGTCTGACAAAGAATCTAGCCATAGTTGCTTCACGATCCTCCTTAATGTTAAATTAGATCATGGCCACTTTCATCTCTTTGTAGTAGTCCTCCACACTTTTCTAGCCTTACTTGAGATTCTGTAACTTCTTAAACAAGTCTCGATGATAATGAACAAGAATGAATCATTTCCGCATAATACCTTTCATTTCATGCCAAGTTGAGACAGGTCGTTCTCCATTCCTCATTCTGTTAAGAGTAAGTTGATCCCACAATATTAAGGCATAGTCTATGAACTCCATTATTGTCATTCTCACTTTCTTCATCTCGGAATAGTTGTGGCAACTAAAAACATGTTCCACCTTGCTTTCCCATTCGAGATAGGCTTTAGGATCAGTCGTTACTTAGAATTAAGGAATCTTAAGTTGTCATTAACAATATCTGTCTAGGGCCTCTGAATGCTGCTTGTTCTCCGTCATCAATATTTTCTTGAACATCATCTTCTGGAGGTGGCGGTTGTTGTCTCCTAGGAACTCCATTATTCCGGGCTGGTGGTAGATCCTGAAGTTGATCTAACTTTTCATGAAGAGCATAGAAGTCTTCACGAAACATTCGCATCATTTCGCCAATGAGTGCCTGCATTTGTAAGTTTAATTTTCCTGCATTCTCTCTGGGGCTTTGAGACATGTTTAGTGAAATAAAATAAATTAAAACCTTACCAACACACTCACAAAAGCCTCTCTTGATCACTCCAAAGAAAGTTCAGATTGCACTCCACTCACACCCGTGTTTGCACTCAGGATATGTTCTTGCCTTTTTCTGATCCCCCTTCTGATCTCACCATCTAGTTTGCCTTTTACCGCTCAATTCTCTCTTGTGGGTCCTTTAAAGAACTAACTCAAGATTAAGCAAGTTTCTTTGTTTGTGCGTCGTCTTAAGAAGGAAATGGTTATAGTATAGAAATGATAAAGGTAGGATAAAATGGATAAGAAAAGATAAGGTAATGAATAGGAAATGATGAAAGCAAAGGAAATGAAGTAAAGAGAATGATGAAGATAAGTTACAACCAAAGTTGCAACACTTAATATCTTCCTTCACAAGAAACAACAAGGATACCTGATAACTCCGTAAAAAGACTTAATTCCTTGTATTTTCACTTAAGTTATTGCTCGTCTAGACAAAGTATGCACTGCATTTTTAGTTGCATATAGGTTATATTAGATTGTGGCAGATAAGTTTTGCTTAGGCAAGATTTATTTTGTTTGACTGATGTTGCTGAAGAGAAAGGGTTGTTTGGGTTGTGTTTGTGCAGGAATCCTACAGAGGAATAACATTTCAGTCGTGATTTATCTCGCCAAGGTAAGATATATTTGAGGAAGTCTGAAGCAGGTGTGGCTAAACCGCCTACCACACGCCAGCTAGATGACCTACTTCACGTGCAAACAAGCCTCAATTATTCTGACAGCCGCCAGTCGCCTTTCCTTTTTAAGTCCGGGCAATTAATAACGGCTAGTTAAGGAAACTCCAAAAGTAGACAAAGACTTAGGAGGTCTTTTCTTATAAATAACTAGTCGTAGCTGCCAAAGAGAGAGACAATGAAGAAGAGAGAAGAGTTTAACCTAAGGCGCGAGTAAGAAACTACAGTGCTTTCCCACCGTCTACCCACCAACCTTCCTTGGTGTCCTCTATAGCCAGATGATAGCAGAGCGATGATCAAGCCTCGAGAGAGGGTGATCACCAAGGCAGGCGTGGTGCTGATCAAGATTGTCACGACAGAGCCCCCGATTTTGGGAGTCATTCTTCCTTTGTTTTTAACTCTTTATCTATTTAGGGTTATATTAAACGTTTAATCTTAGATGATCTTTGATAGCACCATGAATGCTTTACTTGGTGTTAAACTTTTTTTTGCCTAAACAATATTTTTATGTTTATGAATGATGAAGTATGTTTCACTTATGACTGTTTTGCTCATAGTTTAAATATTTTACCTTAGCACTGTAAGAGCATCGAGAGATAGCCTTGGGTTTTGGTAAAACATGTCTTGGCATTGTAAGAGAATCGAGAGATAGCCTTTTGTCTAGATAAACGATTCTTAAATTTGAGAGAATTAAGATAGATCAATGTGAGCAATATAATGAATCCGGGATGATAAAGTTCTAACTTGTCTGCCTTAGAGATAAGGAGTGAGTTTCAAACGACTAAAAGGGATAGATGCTAGAGTAGGAGAGACTACGTGTATAGTTAACGCCGAGAGGTATTGTCGTAGCAACTATCTAAGAATACCTAGTAATCCTGTCGGGTAGTTTTAGTGAGTCATAATAAGTCATTCTAAACTGAGAATATTTTTTGCCAAGACAACGGTTTAGCATAAGTGCTCTGTGATACGTCTGAATATGTGAGGTTGTTTGCATTATATTTGTTGTTTTATCAGTCTGCATATTGATTTTTCCTCAACCAAACTTTTCTAAAATCATTGAATCATTTTTCTTAGTTCATTAATCTTAGTTCGTAGGATAATAATTAGAATGATTTAGCTTGTGCCACTAGTTCTAGTTGTGGTGAAAATATATTTCTCATGCAATCCTTGTGCAGATGATACTCATTCACTACTATATTACTTGCATCGATTATGAATACTTGCACAGATTTGCTTACCTTAGCATATACATTTACAAGCGATCAATACCTCCTTCAAGTTTGATGTTGGGCAGATTGTAATGTGCTTTCCTTGAATGTAATTTGCAACTTTGCTTCACTTTTCTTTTGCTTTTGAATTTTCTTCTTCTTTTTCTCTATGTTTGTACTCCAAATTTGATGTAGGAGTCTTTTTCTTTTCTCTTTTGTTTTTCTTCTTTCTTTTTCTTTTTGTTGCAAAACTTTGATTGTCAGACCGACTTAGTTCTGAATATCGCTTGATGTAAGGCTATTCAAGCTTCTTCAATGTTGGAGTAGTTGGCAGCCTTGTTGTTTCCCGATCTAGGAGGGACACCAAATGCTACACTTGAATATATAAGTAATTTGCACCAAATAAAGAAAGAAATGATTAAGGGATTGATAATTAAGAATGGAAATGGAAATGGAAAACAATTATAGTGATATAAATGTTATCAAATGTTGGTTGCAGAAGTGTTGTTCAATAGTCCTTCAATTGCAATAGGATTCAACCTCCAATGGTAATGATGGACGCTTGCCTTGATGAAGATTGAAGGATGGCTTTATGATGATGGAATGGTGATGGAAGTGAAGATGTTGTAGGTGTGAAGTAATGAAAGATGATAGTGGTTTAGATAATATCTTATAAGACTAAAAGTGAACCAATGCTATAGATGAGCAAAGACCCAATTCTTATAAATCGTTATAAGGGATGGTAGCAAGGACTTGAACCCACTAGTTATAGGAAATAGGAACTCAAAGTATCTATAGAAGAGGTTGACGCCATAAACTTTAGAAGATTGCTTAATCGATATAGTTCTAAAAAGAACTTAAACAGATAATAATCTCACAAAGATTTATATTATCAAAAGGGTTGAGTTTACAAATAAATGCCAAAGCCTATTTATAGGATTTCAAAGATTTGGCCGAATAGATACATCCTTTTTCGGCAAAATACATGACTTAATTTGAAAATAAATGATGCTTTGATGAAGGGAGATGTTTTTGGCCGAATGGTCTTCTTGTGATTCATCTTGGCACCAATTTTGAAGTAACACCTTGCTTTGGTCGAATAGAGAAAAGCCCCTTCACTTTGGGGCCCTATTGTTCCACACGCATGGCACATGGGTGGCTGGTCATGAGGCACTCACATGGGTGGCATAGGATGCTTATGGTGTGGCTCCTCCATGGCGTAAAGATAAGCAGTAAGTTAGATGTGACTTGGCATCCAACATGTTTCTAAATGACATATCATCAATGGAGAAAAAACTTGTTATGAAAGGTCATATTTGTGGAAGGTAACCTTTCACCATTTGAGCTATTTTCCAAGTGTTTGAGCTGAAGATGAGTTGGCCATAGATGAAGGACATGTAAGCGAGTCTTAGCACAACTCTTTGTGAAAAGGCACCTATTGGAATGACAACTCTTTGCGAAAAGGTATGAATCCACAAAAATTAACCTAGACCACATTTGAAGTGCTCTGTGTGGTGGTGATGATGGTGCAACTCTCCATCTAAAATGAGGTCTTTAGCTAGCTCAGAAGTCCAGCTCAAGTCAGCTATGAGCTCAGGGGTCAGATGGAAACTTTGTCCCAAAATGTTATTGAGCTATCCCGGAGTTGTCCCAGTTAAGTTTCCATAGCTCATGGACTCTAATGCTAGCTTTAATTAGCTCCCATTATGTGGCCGAATATGCAACTACAAAATAAAGCATATTATTAGCTAAGTAATGTAAGATATAAATGTATAAATATGTGGTTTATAATAGTAACTTCATACATTACATAATACCATCATCATAACTATAAATGTAATGTCTGTAAACTATTATTATAACTATGGTATAAAGAAAGAATAAGTTAAAGAAAATCCCCCTTTGATTATTGTGAAAGGTTGGATATGCAAGGTCATTTATTTTGCTGATTTGGATCACATCATCAAGGTTTGAATTGGTTATCTTTGCTGGTGTCACATTGGCATGAACTTGTTGCTCTCACTGGATGTCTAAAAGCCATTCTTTGGCCGCAGAAATGTAGGAGTGTTGGAGGGTCGATTTTTGCTAGAGGGACCAAATGCCATTACATTCCATGCTTTAGTAACCACAAAGAGATCATGGGACTATCAAATTCCAAGTTATAAAATATTCTCTACTGGAATTGCTTTGTATGAACGTTTTTTCTCTGTAACTAAATAAATTTCATAATTAAGTCAAGTGTTAATCTTGTGAGCTCTTTGAATTATTAGCTACACTAGCATTTTGCTCAAGAAAAAACTTGTTTTTCGTTTTTCAAAAGCAAGGACTCTAAAAAGTCCAAAAGGAGGGATCACGAAGGCTACTTATGAAAACAATAAACTCATAAAAAATGATGGTTCTTTCTTTAGCCAGAGAAGCCTGTTCGTATTGCCTCCCGATGGCAACTCACTGGTGTTAGACTCTCTCGGTTTGTTGATGAATGTTCTGACAAAGATTTGATGCTGGATGTGCCACCCAATGGCTCATTCCCATAGGCAGAACTGCTTCATTCTACTTCAAGTTTCAGGCAGTAGGCAAGCACTAGCAGTAAATCGGCACACTCGCGTCTTGTCTATCCCTAACGGGTGGTTGTTTAATTACTAGAACTATAAAGTTATGCTCAATATGCAAGATCCAATGATTGGGGTTGATATATTTTGCATGAAAAAGATTGAAGTATGTGAATGGGGTTTGATGGTTGCTCTTTCTTTCCACTTGACCCTATCAAACTTGAATTTTGTATAGGTTGACAATAGATTTGTAATATAGATCTAAAAAAATGCAGAAGAGGTAATAATTTCCAGAGGTTTGAATGTAAATGTAGAATAAAAGGGTTATGAAAATAACTTTTAAGTGATGCATGCTGAAGAGTTACCATTTATCCTTTGTTAGCGCCTTTTTTATTCCTTCATATATCATTTGATTGAAGGTATATCGATCTCTATCTTAACCTTATCAATAGATTAGTGGAAAAACTCTCAATATTCAACAATGCTTGGAGTTGTTAATGGGTGCATGCCTTCAACCTTTTTATGGTATCGATGCTTAGCTCATAGGTATGTTGAAATGAGACGATGTAAATCAGAGATAATCATGAAACATTTCAAAAATCCATAAGATAAATTCATTAGACAAGTGGTTATTCGAGAGCTGGACGAAAGACATAATAATAAATTAGTTTCCAATGTTCATTACAATTATCATTTACTTTTTTATAATAATTTAGTTTACGACGTTTCAATTTCTTTTGTCAAAATATCATTTGTTAAATGAAAATGATTAGTTGACTAATCGTTAATACAAATAATATGATATTTTCACTTATGTCATGTCATTTATGTAATACCCCAAATCTCGGGTTAGTCGTTCGGGTCAACCCGAGACCTAAAGTTAAGTTTAAAGGACCTTATAAAATAGTGGGACCAAGTTTACTGTTAGTGGGTTGTAGTCAGGACCCAAGAGAGCTATGGAAGGGTGATGAGTAATTGATGAAAATAAAATTGAGTGACCAAAAATGTTTTTTTTCCATAGTTTAAATTAAAAGTTGAAAACCCCTTTATTTTAAGAGTTTCACACGTGAAAGCTATCCATCATTTCTCACTAAACACTCCTCCTCCTCCTCCTCCTCCTCTTCATCTTCTCCATTCTCTCTTTTCTTCATCCTCTCCTAAGTGAAATTCTAAGGATTCAAGTATAGCTGCTTTGTCAAGGTAAGAATATTTCTTTCCATCTTTCAAGCTTAAGTTTAAGCTCCACTTCTCTAGTTTTAGCCATAGTTTTCAAAAATGGGTTTTTATGGGAGTTTATGAAATGAAGGATTCTAGTTTGAGATCAGTAAAGGATGAAGTTTAAGATATGGTTTTAGCCTCTTGGAAGTCTCCTAAATAAGCTAATAACATTATTTCTTTATGCATTAGTGAAAGATGTTAGAGAAAGATCCAAGGCAAGGGGAAAAGAGAAGTTGACCCTTGGGTGATTTTAGGGAGTTTTCTTCAGCCAAGAATTCAAGGTAACAAATTTATAACATTTTTCATACCAATTTGTAAGTCTTCGAATTCATTTCAAGCTAGAAATTTTCAGTTTGAAAGCTTGTATGGTCATTCATGGTAGATTTTAATGTATATGTTATTGAACTTGGTTAAGGCCCCTTTTTGATCAATTTGATAATGTATAAACCTATGTTTGGCTATTGGATGTGGTGGAGTGGTTTTGAAGAAGGTTTTAAGGAGTTAAAAACGTACAGGAATCAAATTTCGGTAGAGGTTTTGAAACCCTTATGACTGGTTTCGAAACAGTAGTCCAGAATGTAAAATTTTTCTAGAGGTTTCAAAACCCCTAGGGGAGATTTTGAAACCATTTGTGTCATACCCCAAAATTTTGCTTAGTGACCAAAATATAAATTTTGAAAGTTTAATAGCTAAAGTAGAATATTGGGAAACGTTTAGGGACCTAAATGGTACTTTTCCTAAAAAATAATTTTTATTCTACAAATGGATAATTTAATCTTGGGAGTGGGGTTTTATTGAAATTAGATTATTCATCTGGAAATTGTGTTAAAAACTAGAAAGTGTTAAAGTCTGGTAAAAATTTGGTAAATCGGATCGAATAAAAATATTTAGAAAATTTGAAGGATGATAAATTAATCTTAGAAATATTATTTCCACATTTTAAAATGATGGAAACTAATATGGAACATTGGATTTGAGAATTTATTTCCATGTTCAATTTGGATCGTTGGATGAAAAATGACAAGATTTAAATTTTTTCAACTTTGACTTTTGTCCATTTTTTATTTTTGGAAGATGATAAGGTTTATGTGGTTTGATATTAAGGTAAATATCAAGTTTCATTAAGGTTTAAATGGACATTTCACATTAAATGAATATTTTATTCATTTATGCTTAAATAAAGGTTAAATTAACATGAAATTCATTAGAAATTTCATGAAAACTTAGCCATTTTCAGCCAACATTTCGTGCTCCCCATGAACAAGCTAAGAGAATTTTATTTTTCATTTTTGAGTAATATCCTTTAGATTTTGGAGCATGTCGTAAAATAGAAAATTGTTCTATTTGAAAAACGTTATATTTGGTGCTGTTATTGTTTACTAATTTGGTTTGTGTTCAAATTTCCCAAATTCTAGGGTTTATGTTCACATTAGGTTTTCTGGAATTGTTGAAAGATTTTTATGTTATTGAGGTTGTAGAATCATTTCCAAGCCTGATTGATGGTTAAAATCACTTGTACATGATCATATGAACATATGAAGTTTCGGCCTAACCCTAAGCTTGGGAGAAATATGTGTTTTGATGAAATAAAGTTAGTGTTTTGACTATAGAAATTTTATAAGGTTGAATCGAATTTGATTTCATGCTTGAATCAAATCAAAACTGAGTAAAATCATGAAAACCCTAATCTTAAACATACAAAGTATTAGGCCTTGACTATAGAGGATGAGAAAAATTATGGAAAAATTATGTAGGGGTTGTAAATGATGTATGAAGTATTCTGCAAGCCTTAGAAAATTTGGGGATTATTCTATAATTTTTAAAAAGTTAGGGGGATCAAATTGGTAATTTTAGAAAAGTTTTGGATTGTTGTGTAATTGTTCAGTAGTTGAGTTACTATACTGAAAATTAATGTTTGAGTGTTGAAATTAAAGTTAGGATGTAAAATTGGATTATTTTGGAAAGCTTGTAGAAGTTGAGGTTTTAATAAAAAAAATATGGAATGATTGGGAGCTTAAGTGAAAATGTTATATGAATTTGGGATAAAAAGGAACTTGAGTGGTCAATTATAAATATTAGGAAGATTCGTGATGAGTCTACCTTGTTCGTATAGGCATGATATTTATGTCATTTATCATATGACTGACATATTCTAAAAATGTAAAAGGTTGAATATAAAATATATTGATCACTAGTTGTTATATATAAGATTTTTATCATGAAAATATATGATGTCTATTATGAATGTACTTCGAGTATGAATTGTCTAATGTTAAAATTATATTAATATACATTGCCATGGATGGAATAAAAAAATATAGATTATATGCCCAAGTAAGTCATTAAGGGATAGAGTATAGTTGGCATGCCATACAGTATAGCAGCTCCAGGTTTATATTAGCACTAGTGTGTAAGGACACTAAGTACAGGTGGAGGGCACAACCTTATGTGTCATATCTGGATTAGCACTAGAGTGTAAACCTAGTGTATGTCGTGGGCACGACCTTATGTGTCATATCCGGATTAGCACATCATCATTCTTTAAGGAATTCCATCCATTTCACTTCTTTTCACTCCTTTGAGTCAACACATACTTTTGACATTTGAGATCCGTATAAATATAGCGTCACTTACAATATAGATAGTGGTGTTATATCTACAAAGTAAACACAACTATTACCAACTCGATTTAGTGAGTCAGATAATTTCTTTCATGATTCTATAGTTTCTTTGAAGCATAAGCCAAAACTTTTCCTCTTGTACAAACACGCATCCCAAACCATTATGAAACACATTACTATAATTCACATAATCTTTTCCAGATTATGATTGCACTGACGTTGGAGCTTATGTCAGTTTTCTTTTAATATATCAAAGTTTTCTTGTCACTTATCAGTCCAAAAGAATGTGTGACTTTTCTCAAAAGCTTGGTTAGAGGGAAAACTATCATTACAAAGTTCTTCATGAACCTTCATTAATAACCAACAAATTCCCAAGAAACTTTGAAATTCGAAAATATTCTTTGGAATTTATTGTTCAACTATATCTCGTGCTTCCTTGATATATATATATATATATTTATCCCCTTAGTTGAGTCCACATGGCCAAGGAATACAACCTTCGACAACCAACATTTATAATTGGTCAACTTAGCATGCAATTTTTCTCCCAAATAGTTGGAAGAGCTATACAAAAACAGACATCGTGTTCTTCCCTAATCTTACAACAAATCACAATAATATCTATGAACACTACCACCAATTAATCCAAGTATAACTAAAATACTCAGTTTATCCAATCCATAAGTGTCGCAGGAACATTCGTTAAACCAAACGACATGATCTTAAACTCACAGTGTTCTTATCGAATTCTGAAAATTGTCTTAGGAATATCTTCTTCCTCATCTTTAACTAATAATATCCTAATAGGATATCTGACTTGGGAGACACCAACACACCCTTTTAACTGGTCTAAAAGATTAGCAATCCCTAGAAAATGACACTTGTTCGTCTTTGTTACCTTATTTAACGGAAGATAATCCATACATAATTTCATAGACTTGTCTTTCTCTTTTTTTTACAATAACACTATTGCATCCCAAATGACACGATTAATCTTGTAAATTCCTGTTCTTAACAATTCTACTAACCATGCCTTTATTTCTCTAAGCTCAGTCGGAGCCATTCGATACGACTATAGAAATAAACACAATATCAAGAAGCATCTCTATTTTACTTTCTACATCTCAATCTAGAGGTAATCCGGGTAACTTTTACTGATACACATTTAGATAGCCTCGAACAGTTGGAATATCTTCCAACTTAACTAACAAAGTTTGAGTATTCACCTCCTTTACTAAGAAGGCTTAACAACCTAGTAGCAATAACTTTATAGCAGTTGATGCTAAAATCACATTAGAAAACAAATTTACTCTCTTTCCTTACCAAAAATATCTAAAAACTTTTCAAGTTATATAAAATTCAATTGCTCCTAAGCGGTAATTCATTGCAACATGGTAGGGGTAATCAATCCATTCCAAAAATTACCTTCGAAAGGTAATTCTATCAAGTCTATTATAAATCAACACTTTGAATCCTTACCAAACAGTTATTGTCTACAAATATTACTCACCCTCACCTTCAAGTCTAAAGGGTTAGGCACACACGTAACACTTAGGATCAATTCTATCAGAATGTTTCATTCTTTACTCCATACTATACTTATATATTAACGAGGGGGTTTCCTTAATCCAACATTGGCACTTCATATTGTTTTAATACTTCATCTTATTAGACTAAACAGTAGAATGATGATTAACATCATTACTATCACTATTAGCTTATTTTTCATACAACTTTTTCATACGTTCTTGAAACCCTCGATTACACGCATCTTTTTCATACATTATATTTATTCACCTTTATAAGTAAGAAGTGGCACCAATCGAACCTTATAATCACCAAATCAGTAACAATGACATACTAGTGACATGTATACACTTTTTAACTCAAACAAAGCTCGATTTATTCCTAGAATCGACTAAATATGTAGCTCTGATACCAATAAATGTAACACCCATAACCCGTATACTCGAACTAATACGAGTTACAGATGTCACGTCAAAAATTCAAAACATTTCTTTAATTGAATTGAGTAAAATTTTGTTTCATTCAAACATAACCATTTTAATAACTTAAACAATTATTATAAAATAATTATTCAGAGAAAAAGTGTAATATAATAGTTTTTGTTACCAATTCAAAACCCATTTCAAGCAGTGATAGTCAGTTCTGTTATATTTCATAAAATAAAAAAGATTGTATATCATGTTTAATTTAAAACCCAAATTAATTTTTAAGCATAGTTTAATATCATAATATTAACTATAATTAATACTAACTATATTAAGAAATTGTAGACATTTCATTCTCGTATACATGTAAGCTAGAACTTTTAGAACACAGTAGGATGTCATCATTATTACCTGTAAATATTTCCTTGGTGATTGATGCCAAGCTCAGATTCTTACTCATTTTCCTCCTTTTTCCTTCGTGTGAAAATCATCACACTCTAAATATACACTTAGTGAGGCAATCATATGAATATTTAAAGCAATGCAACACATAAATTTAAATGAATAACCATATTCAATGCAATATGATCACTTTTCATACAGTTCAAACTAGCCTCACTTAAATGGATAGTGAAGTCAAGGTTGTACCTTTGATTGTTTCAATCTAGGAAAGCAACAAGGATCCTACACAAACAAGAAAGCTCAAAATAAAATGGTTAAATGGAAGTAATGAAATGGAAAGATAAATATGGCAGCGAAAAATATATATAAGTTGGTGATATGTTTAAAGGAAATGATGAAGTATGGTAATGGAAGTAGAATGAAGGTGATGGATATGAATATGAAAGGTAGTATCTCAAAGAAGACTCAAAGAAGAACAAATGTTAAAGAACAAAGACCCAGACTTTATATTGCTTCTTTAAGGGGTGATAAACAAGGACTTTGATCCACCATCTATAAAGAGATAGGAACCAAAAGTATCAGGGTGAAATAGATAGGGTTGATGCCACAAGCATAAGCTTGATAAGTCGATAAAGCTCACTTAAGAATTAAAGAGAGAAACTCTCACAAATATTTGATTAAACAAAGTCAATTGGTTCTTACAAATGAAATGGAAAGCTATTTATAGGCCTAAGAGATGTCTAGGATGCACATAAAAGATTTAATGATTGAACATTCATGGATGAATGATCATCACTTAGGAAATACAATGTACGGCCCCTATGCAAGTTCATGGACTAATAAAGTAAATGAATGTTCATCCATTTAAGTGAATACATCTTCATAGCTGAATTCATCCTCTCTTGATGTGAACATGTTGGTTCATTTCCTTGCATGAATTTAGAGGAATGTTTTATTGTATGTTCGGCCCCATTTGGAATGCATGCACCAAGTGTGAACGTGACTCATAGGCTCCCTTCATGCACTTGGATTTGGTGAATAAGTTTGAAAATGCATCCATCTCCCTTGAATGTGAACAAGTCCTTTAAACTCCTTGTATGATTATACACACCATAAATGGATTCGTGAAGGTGGAAATGCATCAGGTGTGAAATGGCTCTTCATTTGGCTATAAATCCTGTACTTATTTCCAGCCTGCACTGTCTTAATTAATCTAAGCATATCTTGAGCTCCCAATATTGGTTTGATACAATTCAAAGTGATTTGGAATTATAAGAGATAGGGGATTAAATGTTAAGAAGACTTCATCACCCAAAGATTCTTACAACATGTTCAAAAGTGGTGATCAATCGGACTGACGTACACTGTCCATTGGATTGCCTTTAGTCTTCTTAGCATCCAATGTACCTAGACAAAGTATGTAAACAAATAATTAGATAGGAATTGAGCTATGATAATTATGAATGCATGCTGCCACCTATGTTATGAATGCAAATGAGCTAACTATGAATGCATATGCATTGAATGAGTTATATAAAGATGTGAAATAATAAGTCATGCATGAATATCATATAATACATATAAATGACAGCATATAATATTCAAGGATAATTAAGAATAAGATAAACATATTCACGTGACATGTAATGTATAAATAAGTAAATAAATAATAAAACAAGGCAAGACTCCCTTAGAATCAACAAGGTAGAATGTCCATGAAGTGATCATGTGTTGAAGAAGTTTGGTCCTTGGCATGATCACATCATTCCCCCTTCTTTAGAGCGATTTGTCGTCAAATCAAATGTTTCTTTCATTGATTGATTGATTGGTGTAAGAAAGGATGAATGAAGATCATTATGCCTATTAGGGTATGGATGAATTTCTTTGAATCCTTCAAGTGGGTAAGTTGTGCCAACTTTAGTCTTTATACCCTTCCACATTATGAATCTTGAATAGTTGGATAATGCTCGTTTGTTTTCCTTGAATTGATGATCACAAGCAAGAATACTTCAATGTACTGTAAAATAGAAATAAGTTAGAACATGAAGCATCATTAATAATGTGAATGAACGTACAAGATTCATGGTCCGGCTATGGATGAAACCCCTTTGAAAATACATAATTCTTTTTAATGAAAATACATGATTTTAATGCATATACATGCTCTTGGCCGAATGTTAAGGTGATGGTTCGGCCTAAGGATGTTTTGAATGCTTTTGGAAGTCATTTGGGTGCCAAAATGGAGAGGAATGAGTCTTTGGCCGAATAGGAAGCATCCCTTGGTGTTTTGGTGCCTATTTGATGTCACATGGAGTGCACATGCTTTAATGATGCACATGGCAGCCTACATGAATGCACATGGGTCTTCTTGCAATGATTTGGTGAGGTTGCAACCATAGGATGATGTCTTGAAGTCCATGGGCAGCCTAGAGATGAACTAGCTTCAAGGTAAGCAAGGTGAGTGTCTTGGTAGCTAACTGGGTGAGTTATAGCTTGATGAACTCAAGCTAGTAAGCTTTGGTCTTCTCAGCTCCTCTTCTACTCTCCCAGCTACTTCCAGCTACCTTTAGTCCACTTTTTAGTAATTTGGTCCAAAGCTCTCCTCTAGTTAAGTTCAGCTACATGCTAGTTCCTCTAGCTAAGTTGAAGTTCCTTAAATGATGAAATGAGCTACCATAACATTCATGAGCTAGTGTGAGCTGATATGCTTATCTTTTTAGCTAACCAAGCTACCATAATATGCCTTGCTTTGTGTTTCACCTATATTAATCAACAATTAAATCAAGTAAGCAATGTGTGAGCTCTTGTAAGGTAAAATGTATGTTGCCGTGAGATGTTTGAATGATATGAGCTATGAATGATCATCTAGAATCTAAGATAACTTGTATATAAGCTAGATAGAAGGATTAGGAGATTCACGAGCTTAAGAAAACATGTATGAGCTAGAAAAGAGATGCATACATGGAAATGATCTAAAGAAACATGGATTTAAAGCTAGTGAGCTAATGTAAACATATTATGAGCTAGAATAACATGACATGAGCTAATAAATGAATGAATACATGCTGCCATGATATCTAAATGATATGAAAACGTAATAAATGAATCTAAAAAATATGTAAACATAATATAAAGCTATGTAAAGATGTGGAAACATATGTTATGCATGAAAATCATATAGTACACAAGTGAATGATAACATATGATTATTCGAGCATAGTTTAAGATGTAAATGTATAATCATAATAATATATAGTGAATAAATGAGTAAATATAAAATAAAGTAAGGAATAACTCCCTTAGATTGATCTTGATGGATGTTCAATGATGTGAGTATGTCTTGTAGGAAGTTGGTGCTAGATAGGATCACATCATCCTCCCCTTCTTTTAGGTGATTTGTCCTCAAATTGAAAGGTGAATTCTCCTTAGTGTCTTTACATTCAAACATTGTTGATTTGTCTTCAAAATATATCCATTCAATAGAAACTTGTCGAAGCATGCTTATAACACATATAAAGTATAAATGAGTAAATAAGTTATAAAATATGAAAAAACTCCCTTAGAATCATCTTGGAAAAACTTCAAAGTTGTGAGCATGTTTTGTTTGAACTTGATGGTCGGTAGGATTACATCATCCCCCCTTCTTTAAGGTGATTTGTCCCCAAATTGATGCTTGGTACATAAGGGAACAACTTTGATATTCGTTTGAATGGAAATTCTTTCATTCTCATCTTACATCGTTTTCTTTTCTCAAAATGCTTCACATGTTCAAGTCTTTGCTTAATGTTCTCCATGGTTAGGTTCATTGAATCTTTCCTTTAATAAGGTTCATTCGATATTGAGTATGATGTGAATGTACTTTGAAGGTCAATGAACATGTTCTTTATAATTTCAAGTGACACATCTTTTGTAATTTCAAAAGAAATGATGCTTGAATCATCTTGAATGTCCCTTGGAATAACCTGCAAATTCAAAGAACAAACAGAAGAAAAAAATTGATCAGTATAAAGCAAAACTTTCTTCTTCTCACATCCTTTTCTCTCATTCTCAAGTTTTTCAACACACTAATCTTTACTCTCAATGTTGTTACTCTCATCTTTAATAACTCTAATGGCTTTTTCACGAAAAAGCACACTCTCATTTTCAACTCCAAATGTCTTGTTTTTCTCACGATGTTCTTTAATATTTTTCTTCAGTTGAGTTTGGTCTTCATTCACTCGGCTATGAAATAATGGAGTCAAGATGAATTTTCTTTCATTGTGGCAGAATGAATACCGATTTGTGAATCCATCATGGACAGCTCGTTTGTCAAACTGCCAAGGTCGACCAAAAAATATATGGCTTGAATTTATGGAAGCAACATCACACAAGATAGGGGATTAAATGTTAAGAAAACATCATCACCCAAAGATTCTTGGAACATGTTCAAAAGTAGTGATCAGTCGGACTGACGTACATTGTCCATTGGATTGCCTTTAGTCTTCTTAGCATCCAATGTACCTAGACAAAGTATGTAAAGAAATAATTAGATAGGAACTGAGCTATGATAATTATGAATGCATGCTTCCACCTATGTTATGAATGCAAATGAGCTAACTATGAATGCATATGCATTGAATGAGTTATATAAAGATGTGAAATAATAAGTCATGCATGAATATCATATAATACATATAAATGACAGCATATAATATTCAAGCATAATTAAGAATAAGATAAATATATTCACGTGACATGTAATGTATAAATAAGTAAATAAATAATAAAATAAGGCAAGACTCCCTTAGAATCAACAAGGTAAAACGTCCATGAAGTGATCATGTGTTGAAGAAGTTTGGTCCTTGGCATGATCGCATCATTCCCCCTTCTTTAGAGCGATTTGTCATCAAATCAAATGTTTCTTTCATTGATTGATTGATTGGTGTAAGAAATGATGAATGAAGATCATTATGCCTATTAGGGTATGGATGAATTTCTTTGAATCTTTCAAGTGGGTAAGTTGTGCCAACTTTAGTCTTTGTACCCTTCCACATTATGAATCTTGAATAGTTGGATAATGCTCATTTGTTTTCCTTGAATTGATGATCACAAGCAAGAACACTTCCATGTAAATGATTCAATGTACTGTAAAGTAAAAATAAGTTAGAACATGAAGCATTATTAATAATGTGAATGAAAGAACAAAATTCATGGTCCGGCTATGGATGAAACCCCTTTGAAAATACATAATTCTTTTTAATGAAAATACATGATTTTAATGCATATTCATGCTCTTGGCCGAATGTTAAGGTGCTGGTTTGGCCTAAGGATGTTTTGAATGCTTTTGGAAGTCATTTGGGTGCCAAAATTGAGAGGAATGAGTCTTTGGGCGAATAGGAAGCATCCCTTGGTGTTTTGGCGCCTATTTGATGTCACATGGAGTGCACATGCTTGAATGATGCACATGGTAGCCTACATGAATGCACATGGGTCTTCTTGCAATGCTTTGGTGAGGTTGCAACCATAGGATGATGTCTTGAAGTCCATGGGCAGCATAGAGATGAACTAGCTTCAAGGTAAGCTAGGTGAGTGTCTTGGTAGCTAACTGGATGAGTTATAGCTTGATGAACTCAAGCTAGTTAGCTTTGGTCTTCTCAGCTCCTCTTCTACTCTCCCAGCTACTTCCAACTACCTTTAGTCCACTTTTTAGTAATTTGGTCCAAAGCTATCCTCCAGTTAAGTTCAGCTACATGCTAGCTCCTCTAGCTAAGTTGAAGTTCCTTAAATGATGAAATGAGCTACCATAACATTCATGAGCTAGTGTGAGCTAATATGCTTATCTTTTTAGCTAACCAAGCTACCATAATATGCCTTGCTTTGTGTTTCACCTATATTAATCAACAAACAAATCAAGTAAGCAATGTGTGAGCTCATGTAAGGTAAAATGTTTGCTGCCGTGAGGTGTTTGAATGATATGAGCTATGAATAATCAACTAGAATCTAAGATAACATGTATATAAGCTAGATAGAAGGCTTAGGACGTTCATGATCTTAAGAAAACATGTATGAGCTAGAAAAGAGATGCATACATGCAAATGAGCTAAAGAAACATGGATTTAAAGCTAGTGAGCTAATGTAAACATATTATGAGCTAGAATAACATGACATGAACTAATAAATGAATGAATACATGCTGCCATGATATCTAAATGATATACAAACGTAATAAATGAATCTAAAACATATGTAAACATAATATAAAGCTAAGTAAAGATGTGGAAACATATGTTATGCATGAAAATCATATAGTATTCAAGTGAATGATAACATATGATTATTCAAGCATAGTTTAAGATGTAAATGTATACTCATAATAATATATAGTGAATAAATGAGTAAATATAATATAAAGTAAGGAATAACTCCCTTAGATTGATCTTGATGGATGTTCAATGATGTGAGTATGTCTTGTAGGAAGTTGGTGCTAGATACGATCACATCATCATCCCCTTATTTTAGGTGATTTGTCCTCAAATCGAAAGGTAAATTCTCCTTAGTGTCTTTACATTCAAACGTTGTTGATTTGTCTTCAAAATATATCCATTCAATAGTAACTTGTCAAAGCATGCTTATAAAACATATAAAGCAAAAATGAGTAAATAAGTTATAAAATATGGAAAAACTTCCTTAGAATCATCTTGGAAGAACTTCAAAGTTGTGAGCATGTTTTGTTTGAACTTGATGGTCGGTAGGATCACATCATCCCCCTTCTTTAAGGTGATTTGTCCCCAAATCGATGCTTGGTACATAAGGGAACAACTGTGATATTCGTTTGAATGGAAATTCTTTCGTTCTCATCTTACATCGTTTTCTTTGCTCAAAATGCTTCACATGTTCAAGTCTTTGCTTAATGTTCTCCATGGTTAGGTTCATTGAATCTTCCCTTTAATAAGGTTCATTCGATATTGAGTATGAGGTGAATGTACTTTGAAGGTCAATGAACATGTTCTTTATAATTTCAAGTGACACATATTTTGTAATTTCAAAACAAATGGTGCTTGAATCATCTTGAATGTCCCTTGGAATAACCTGCAAATTCAAAGAACAAATAGAAGAAAAAAAATTGATCAGTATAAAGCAAAACTTCCTTCTCCTCACATCCTTTTCTCTCATGCTCATGTTTTTCAACACACTCATATTCACTCTCAATGTTGTTACTCTCATCTTCAATAACTCTAATTGCTTTTTCACGAAAAATCACACTATCATTTTCAACTCCAAATGTCTTGTTTTTCTCACGATGTTCTTCAATATTTTTCTTCAGTTGAGTTTGGTCTTCATTCACTCGGCTATGAAATAATGAGTCAAGATGAATTTTCTTTCATTGTGGTAGAATGAATACCGATTTGTGAATCCATCATGGACAGCTCGTTTGTCAAATTGCCAAGGTCGACTGAAAAGAATATGGCTTGAATTTATGGAAGCAACATCACACAAGACTTCATCTTCATATCTCCCAATTGAAAAGGGCACAAGTACTTGCTCTATAACTTCTAACTCTTAATCTTTATTAAATCCTTGAAAAACATATGGACTGGGATGTTTGAACGTTGTAAGTCCCAACTTCTCTACCATATATGTGCTAGCAAGGTTTGCACAACTTCCACTATCAATGGCTACAAGACATACTTTGTCATCTTTACCGTTTACATGGCAACGAGTATGAAATCCATTCTCTCTTTTTTGAATGTTCTCCATTGCTTGGGAAGAGGAAATATCAAATAACATTGTTAGTAAAAATTTGAAATGTGAAAATTAGGTCCTTACCAAATTTCTCACAACAAAACCTCACTGTCACTCCAAAAAACATTGTGATGTCACTCCACTCAAGAACTCATGTTTCACTTGGGAATATATCTTTGGCTTTTGTAATTCTCCTTCTGATCTCACACACTCGATTAGCCTTTTTCCCCTCGTTCCTCTCTTTTAAAGTTCTTAAAAGAACTAACTCGAGACCTTTCAAGTGTTATGGACGTCGCCTGAAAGTTTGTTAGTGTAGAGGAAAAAAATAAAAAGGTAGAATGATTAAATAATGAAGGGTGATCTTATAAAAGGAAGAAAAATAAAGAAAGGTTCACTTACTATGCAAAGATACTTACCACCTTCCTAGAAGAAACAATCAAAGGTCTTGAAAACTTATTTAGGATCAGTTGGAATGATGATGTTGCTTGTCACCTTTGGCACTTCTTTTCATTTTGCTTTCTTTGTTTCGTTTCTTTAGTTTTTCTTCACTTGGAATCCCTTGTTGATGTTGGGATTAACTTATTTTTTTTTCACTTCTCTTTTTTATTTTGTTTTTATTGAATGGTAGGATGTTGCTTTTGCTTGTTCTTGTTGCAATCAACCTTAGCTTTGATTACCATTTGATGCAGTTCAACCTAGCCTCACTTGGATGGATGGTGAAGTCAAGGTTGTACCTTTGATTGTTTCGATCTAGGAAAGCAACAAGATCCTGCACAAACAAGAAAGCTTAAAAAATAGTTAAATGGAAGTAATGAAATGGAAAGATAAATATGGTAGCGGAAAATATATATAAGTTGGTGATATGTTTAAAGGAAATGATGAAGTATGGTAATGGAAGTACAATGAAGGTGATGGAGATGAATACGAAAAGTAGTATCTCAAAGAATACTTAAAGAAGAACCAATGTTAAAGAACAAAGACTCGGACTTTATATTGCCTCTTTAAGGGATGGTAAACAAGGACTTTGATCCACTATCTATAAAGAGATAGGAACCAGAAGTATCAGGATGAAATAGATAGGGGTGACACCACAAGCATAAGCTTGATAAGTCGATAAAGTTCACTTAAGAACTAAAGAGATAAACTCTCACAAATATTTGATTAAACAAAGTCAATTGGTTATTATAAATGAAATGGAAAGCTATTTATAGGCCTAAGAGATGTCTAGGATGCACATAACAGATTTAATGATTGTATCTACTTAAGGATGAATGTTCATCCTTAAGTAGATACAATGTACGTCCCCAATGCAAGTTCATGGACTAATAAAATAAATGAATGTTCATCCATTTAAGTGAATACATCTTCATAGCCGAATTCATCCTCTCTTGATGTGAAAATGTTGGTTCATTTCCTTGCATGAATTTGGAGGAATGTTTCATTGTATGTTCGGCCCCCTTTGGAATGCATGCACCAAGTGTGAACGTGACTCATAGGCTCCCTTCCTACACTTGGATTTGGTGAATGAGTTTGAAAATAATGCATTCATCTCCCTTGAATGTGAACAAGTCCTTTAGCCTCATTGTATGATTGTACACGCCATAAATGGATTCATGAAGGTGGAAATGCATCAGGTGTGAACATGTCTCTTCATTTGGTTGTAAATCCCGTACTTATTTCCAGCCTGCACTGTCTGAATTAATCTAGGAATATCTTGAGCTCCCAATATCATATTGATACGATTCAAAGTGCATTGGAAATCTAAGAGATAGGGGATTAAATGTTAAGAAGACTTCATCACTCAAAGATGCTATGAACATGTTCAAAAATGGTGATCTCTATGAGTGACGTGAATCTGTTCATTGGATTGCCTTGAATGTACCTTGGACTAAATACAAAATGTACATAAGTTACAATGCTCAAGGTAATGAATAAGTAATAAGTAACATTCTAATGTAACACATGATGCCATGGCTAATTTAATAATGCAATTTATATGATAATATAAGTAAGGAATGTGTAACATATGCATGAAACAAGATAATTAAAGATGTGACATGCATGAATATCATATAGGATGCAAACATAGGACAATATATGAATATGCAAGCATAGTTTAGAATGTCAAAGCATGCTTATAACACATATAAAGCATAAAAGAGTAAATAAGTTATAAAATATGGAAGAACTCCCTTAGAATCATCTTGGAAGAACTTCAAAGTTGTGAGCATGTTTTGTTTGAACTTGATGGTCGATAGGATCACATTAACTTTACTTGTATTCCAACTATGTTACCATATAGTAACATGATATAACCAGATATCAAGTTTCTTACCAATATACTTGCCATTCATTCCACAAGCTCGTAAGATTATTTGTCTGTTTACCATTTATTAACCAATAAACCATAGCCCAATTTAAACCCTAAGGACCCTGGGTATTTGAGTCAAATATATACACCGTAGTGCTAAACCTGCACTAAGCTTACACTTTAGTGCTAATTCGGATATGGCACATAAGTTCGTGCCACCACCTACACTAGGTTTACACTCTAATTCTAATCCGGATATGACACATAAGGTTGTGCCCTACCCTGCACTTAGTGTCCTTACACACTAGTGCTAATATAAACCTACAACTGCTATACTCTATGGCATGCCAACAATACACTGTTCCTCAATGTTTTACTTGGGCATATAGTCTATAATTTTTATTTCATCCATGGCAATGTATATTAATATAATTTTAACATTAGGCAGTTCATACCCAATGATAAAAATATTATATATAATAACCAATGATCAATGCATTTTATATTCAACCTTTGACATATTTAGAATATGTCAATCATATGATAAATGACATAAATATTATGCCAATACGAGCAAGGTAGACTCATCACGAGTCTTCCTAATGATGTATAAAACATCCATGTATAATTTCATGCATGCATTGCACTCACTTTTAAACTTTATATACAAATAAAAATATAAGCCTCACTAAGCTTTAACTTGATCATTTGCTTCTAATTCGGTTAAATCCCAAAATTTGTCATAATTTCATATCCTAACAGTTTGCACTACCTTTAAAGAAATATTATTATGTATTAATATAAACCTTTAAAAAATATTTCGTTTATACCAATGAAAACTATACTCAAATACAAATCTATCCATATAAGGAACTCATTCTAGTTCAATTTATGTTGAATTTTCAAAGTTGACTGATATAATCTATTTTGAGCAGAATATGCTGCCATGTTTTCTGACTTATACTCAGTTAAAAATTCATATCTTTTTGTATATAAATTGAAATCAATTTCCATTTATTCTAAATAAAACTAAACTTATATAAGAATCCAATAGTATAAAAATCATTCTCTAATCATTTTTGTAGAATTTATGTTGATTTTTCTAAACTTACTGTCCATAACTAAATTCTAATCAGATTTCACCAATTTATAGTTTCAACTTTTTCACTAATTCTGTTAGGTCATAATGTAATACCCCAAATATCGGGTCAGTGACTAAAGTGTAAGAAATTAAAAGTTAGTGGTTATATTTTGATAAATTGAAAAGTTAAAGAACTAATTTTGAAAATGTTGTCTAGGACTTATTATCAAATATTGAATGATTGAAGGGTAAAGTGGTCTTTTGATAAGAAATGAATTTAAAATTCATTTTTAAGGGTCATTTAACATGTGAGAATTAGATAAAGGGAAATAAAAATCTTGAACACTTCTCTTCTTCCTTTCTCCACCGAGACCCACCATGGCTAAGGTAAGTGATTTTAAAGTTGATTGTTCCTTTCGTTTTTGAGTTGGTTTTTGGTCTTTGGGTGATATAAAAGCTTAAGAAAGATTAAAGATAACTAAAAACCATAGAAATTATGAGTTAATGGTGAATTAGTAAGTCGGGTTTTTAAGGGATTTTAAGAAATTGATTAGTATTTGGATTTCTAATGATATATTTGAGTTGTCATAGGTGTAAATAAGAAATTTGAAGTGTTAGAAAATATTGAGAACATGTTTGAAAATGGGTACGATTTTTAGTTTCAAGAGTTCTATGGAGAAAATAAGGTGTTAAAGGGGTTTTAATGGATATAAGTTAGTGGTAATAAGTGTAAATGAGTTTAAAGGCATGAATGAAGTTTAAAGTTGGAAAATTTTGAAATTGGGTAATTTTTCGAAGTGGAATAGATGAATTCTGAGTTAGGGTATCGGTACTGGAAGAAGAGTACCGATACTATATGGTTAAATCGAAGGAAAGTGTATGAATCTGATGAACAATATCTATACTCATTAGAGTAGCATTGATACTAATGTGGAGGTATCGATGCCAAGAGTAAGGTATTGATACTGTAATTGAAAATGAATCCAGAATGCCAAAATGGTATCGGTACTGAAGTAGGTATCGGTACCATAAAAGAGAAGTATCGGTACTATAGGTAGAGTACTGATATTATTCAGCCTGAATTGGTAAGTTAGGTGTTCCATTTTGTTCAAGTAAAAGTTAATTGGCTAGATGTAATTGAGGTCCAATATTCATAGGTTATATTAATATGTAGATTTGATCGAAAGCAAGTGTTGAACAAATGGATGTGTAAAGTTAATAAGTTAAAGTGAAAAGGATGTCTGCTTAAGACTTAAGTGAGGCAAAGATGAGTGCATTCATATTTATGTTTTAAAGTATGGAATGAAGAATATTTGCAATTAGTCGACCTCAGATGATATAGAAAGATATTATTTTCAAATTGTTCTATATTAAATATATTTTGCATTGTTTTGTTATATGATTCTTTGAATAAATTTTGGGTATAAATTACTAAATCTATTTTATATGATAAGTTTGTTTTTAGTATATGTGAAATATTTCAATTATATTGTTTATATGAATGATTTCTATAGAGAACAATAAATGATGTTGAATTAAGCCAAGGTATGAATATGTGTTATATGTGAATATATGCTATGTGAAAAGAAGTACTATGAGAATAACTTCCATGTGAATAAATCTTAAACTTGGATAATGCTACATTAAATTTGTTCTATGTGAAAATGTCCTACATAAAAATATCATATGCGAATAAGACACACTCTGAACAGTGAAACGGAAAATAATTATAAAGTTAAAGCCCAATGTATATTTTATGAGAATTAGGGGTATAGTTGGCATGCCAAGAGTCGAGGGTTCTATGTGGTCCTTCAGGACAAATCTATGTGGTCCTTCGAGACAACTTCAATGTACTCGCATACCTTGATTTCTCAGCAATATACGTTGGGCTAATTAAATAAATAGATATAAATTAAACAAATTGATACTTATTGAAAGGTGTGTAATTTATATGTAGTTTATATGAAATGTAAACTGATTATAAATTGTACATTGTCTAAAAATCTATATGTTAATGATATGAAATGTGTAAGCAAGAGTAACATGTATATAAATTTATCAATGTTTAATAATATATGTTATAAGTTATAAAAATTGGGTGTTTTTGTACTTAATATTCTTTTTTAAAATTTATATAAATGTTTTATTGTTTTATATTGCTCATAATGCTTCACCAAGTCATAGACTTAGTGTGTGAGTGTTTTCACACGTAGGTCCAAAGAGATTCGAGGAGTAAGCTGAGTTAGCGATGCATGACAGTATAACTGAGAAGATTATCAAACAAGAAAGATTTTAAATAGTATGTGTTTTTTTTATTTGAAATATTGTTGGCATGTACTAATAATGTTTTAAATTGTAGATGCTTTGATATGTTTTGTAAATATGTTTTATTTTCCAATAAAAGATAAATTTTAGTCAGATTTCAAATAGTCAAAAATTTGAAAAGTCAATGTGACACCTTAGATAAATATTCGAGCCATGTACGGGTCAGGGGTGTTACATTTATTAGTATCAGAGCTTAGGTTGAGTTAAGTTTTTGAAATAGATCGGTCGGTCGACTGTCAAAAAAATGTTTGGTTTGTACATGCCAACGAAATAACAAGTATCTCTGATATGATAATGTAATGTGTATGTTGTTCTTGCTAGTATAGTTAAGTGATTAGATATTAAGAGATGTAAGACTAAGAGATCTCCCAATGTAAAACAAGAAATAGAGAGTTAATGGGAGAAGTATTAATTAGGCAAAGTGAATAACAGATGCATCAGGAAGTATTTTCTGGATGCTGGGCGAGATTCTGAAGCTTTTCCAATTATCTACTTCGCCGTTATTAGAAGGAATATTAGTAAAGAGTTAAAATATTTAGAAACACCTGAGTTTAAGGGATAAGATGAGGAAAGTTCTATTTCTGCAAATCTTTGGCTAAAGTATAAGAAAATTTTGTTAGATGGTCTTTATTGCTCTAAAATATAGAAATTGGATGTAGTAGTCTTACTACTAAGAGGTCAAGCACATGTATGATGGATTAATGTGATAAGGAGAGTAAACATGTTCCCTACTAAGATTTCGGAAGTAATTATTATGAAGTTATTGTTATATGGTTGTTAAGTTCTAATAGATTTATTAAGATCAAAGAATGATATGAAGTAGAATTTCGATAAAAGGTTTAAACTTTCAGAAAGAAGATATTGGTGATATGATAGAAAGTATAATATATGTTCGAGTTATGATTCAGTGGAAGTTTGAAAAGTTGTTTTGAATTTGAAATCTTTTAGAATTCTTTGATTATTCAAAATATTCATGGAGAAACTCTCTAAGACCTTCCCCACTAAACAAGTTATTAGTAATGAGACAATAGTTATTTGAATTAGTAAGAAACAAGGAAATACAAGGTATGTCTTATCAATTGGAAAATGGTAGTTGGGAAAAATAAGTCGGACTAAGTGTAGTGTAGCAAAGGATACTTGAAAATGATTCTCAAATAGTACATAAAATAAAACAAGTGGGTTTCATTTGAAGTAAGAGAAATTTATTTCGAAATATGAATAAGGAATTAGGAATTTTTAGTTTATATGAAGCAAAGAATTATAATAGCAAGTTCGGTCTAAGTGTAATTTTTGTAATTTGATTAGAAAATTTGTCAGAAATTGTAAAAGTTTAAGTACAAGAAGTATTTTAAAGGGTTAGATACGTACTTGAAGTTAGTTCTGATGTACTAAGTGGAGACATTCTGAGTATAAGGAATAATAAAGAACAAGATTCTTTACAAAGGAGTGTATATTACAAAATGCACATATATACATGCATCACAAATAAAATAACATTTTAGGAGTCACTCCTTACCATAGTAACTCTGTCACTTGTTCATCGCAAGCCAATGTTTGTTCGATAACATAAGTACAAATTAAATTTGCACTCACCTGGAGTCCTTAGCTTGCAATCTTCCTTAAAATTTCTCATTTCATCCTTAAACTTTTCCTTAGCTTTAATAATATTTGATCTTGACTTCAAGCACTCAATCTAAATGAACATCAATGCCAAACATATACAAATTCAAACCAAATGTTAGAATCTTACAAACATAGGCATACTTTGGAAAATAAATTCCTAACAACTTTTTCGATGCTTATTTGATATAATTTCTATGTCACAACATAAATGTAATGTTGACCTTAATACTTCTAATTGACCACTCAAGTCCCTTTTTATCCCAACTTCACATAACATTTTCACTTAAGCTTCCAACCTTTACAAATTTTTATTTAAACCTCAACTTTTATAAGTTTTCCAATATAATCCAATTTCACATTCTAACTTCAATTTCAACACTCAAACATTAATTTCCAGCATAGTAACTCAACTATTGAACAACTGTACAACAATCTATAACTTTTCTAAAATTACCAATTTAATCCCCCAACTTTTCAACAATTATATAATGGTCCCCAAATTTTTCTAAGGTTTGCATAATACTTTCTACATCATTTTCAGCCCCTACATATTTTTTCCATAATTTTTCTCGTCCTGTATAGTGAAGGCCTAATGCTTTGAATGTTCAAGATTATGGTTTTCATGATTTTACTCTGTTTTGATTCGATTCAAGCATGAAATCAAATTCGATTCAACCTTATAAAATCTATACAATCAAAAGCCTAACTTAATTTCATCAAAACACATATTTCTCCCAAGATTAGGGTTAGGTCAAAACTTCATACGTTCATATGATCATGTACAAGTGATTTTAATCATCAATCATGCTTGGAAATGATTCTCCAACCTCAATAACATCAAAATCTTTCATCAATTCCATAAATCCTAATGTGAACATAAACCCTAGAATTTGGGATCTTTGAACACAAACCAAATTAGCAAACAATAATGGTACCAAATGATAGCGTTTTTTTAAATAGAACAATTTTCTATTTCTCGGCATGCTCCAAAATCCAAAGGAAATTGCTCAAAAATGAAAAATAAAATTCTCTTGCCTTGTTCATGGGGAGCAAGAAATGTTGGCTGAAAATGGCTAATTTTTAATGAAATTGCTAATGAATTTCATGTTAATTTAACCTTTATTTATGATTAAATGAATAAAATATTAATTTAATATAAAATATCCATTTTACCCTTAATGAAACTTGATATTTACCTTAATACCAAACCACATAAACCTTATCATCTTCCAAAGACAAAGATGGACAAAATATTTTGCCCTTTACAACTTTGCCCATGCTATTTTCCAAAAATTTCATTCTTGGCATTTTCATCAAACGATCCAAATTGAACATGGAAATAAATTCTCAAATACAATGCTCCATATTATTTTCTATCATTTAAAAATTTGAAAAATAATATTTCTAAGATTAATTTATCATCTTTCAAATTTTCTAAAAATTTCTATTCGATCCGATTTATCAAATTTTTATCGTACTTTAACACTTTCAAGTTTTTAACATAATTTCCATATCAAAAATATGATTTCAATAAAATTCTTTTTGGAAAAATTACCACTTAGGTGCCTGAACTTTTCCCAATTTTATACTTTAACCACTAAACTTTCAAATTTTACATTTTGGTCACTAACCAAAATTTTGGGGTATTAAAATATGTACAGACTATAAAGATACATGTGAGGTTTTGAAACCTCTGAAACATGTTTCGAAACCCTTTCTTGTTTTGGGCCAAATAGGCCTCGAATAGTATACGGATGACTGTGGACTTATAGTATGTTTTTAATTGGGATAATTTCTAAACGATAAGTTAAAATGAAATATTGCTAATTTCAATTAGAAACGAGAAAATTAGGGTGACATAAAACTAGCCTTAATTGATGTCTGGGAAACAAGACGGACACCCGAACCACTTTAGAATATGAATATGTTTGTATGCTAAGATATAGCCAACCCTAAGATGTTGCATCATGCACATCTTTGCTAACTGGCATAGATGCCCCAAGGCTCGACGGAGCAAGTTAGCAGGTGACGCAATTTGATGTAAAATTCTGGATTTTCACCCTAGGTAGGATAGAGGGGCGTGTGACTCCGAGATGTAGCCCCTCAGCCGTACCATGATGCCTACCTTTGTATGCATGTTTAGCTAGTATACTTGTATGCTAACAATTATGAATTAAGTATGTTTAAGTATAAACATTAGTGGATGCATGTAATGCAATTCGGTTATTAGTGTGACACTAAGCGTTCAGAATTTGTTCCCGTGTTCAGGTTAGGAGCAAGAGCCTTTGGAGGAGCCTATACTTAGACTTCCTAGCACCAGCCACCATCTTTTAAATATATTTAGTCTTTTATACTAGTGGCATGTAATGTAAATGAAATTGTGTATGTCATGTCAAAATGTAAATTTGAATATTTTGTAAAACTTAATTTCAAGTATTTTGGGGGCTCCCGAATATGTAAACAAGTTACATGAATTAAAAAAAAACTTGTATGTCAATTTATGGATTTATGCAAATGATCTTGTTGATTTTAAGGAAAAACTTTTGTAAACTCTTTTATGATTCGTGTGAAGTCATAGTCTGTTGGTCTTCGGATCTTAAGATTAGGACATTACAAGTTAGAATGATGATATGACATGTATCACATCACTTAAATTGATGACATGATGTGTTGTGTTAGTAATAAGTACATGTGAAAATATCACATTAGTGTCCTAACTAATAATTTTCATCTAACACGAGTCATTTTAACCAAAAATTAAAATATTATAGGTTAAAACGTTGAAAAATGAACAAAAGTGACAATTTTGATAAATATTGAAGTTAATTTTGATATTACGTTTATTGAATTCGAGTTTGATTGGAATTTCTAGAAACCATGAATTTAAATGTATCTAAAGATTTTGAGTGGATTATATGTGGTTTCATGTGTTGTATGATAGGAAAAAAGTTAAAAATCTCAATTCATGGATTTAAATAGTGGTCTATTATCGAAACAACAATTGTTATATAATGATTATTGAAAGTGATTCGGCGAATATGCTACGCTTAGTGTCCTGCTGCGTTGTTGTTTCAGTTGCGAGCTTCATCTTGTGGAAGCTCGTTAACTCTTGGAGATTCATCGTCATATCTGGATCCGGTTTGTACGTCGCTCGGTGAATGTTGTCGTTAATGGTGTCGCTCGGTGGGCTTCATTCTTCAAACTCCATTTCCTCAAATATTTAAATAATTCATTGTCCTCCATTTCCAAATCTATACTCACATAATCATAATCTGAAAAGTCAATCTTTCAGGGGGATTCAGATGATAAACTTGGGAAATCCTATTTCGGAAACGTTCGGTTAGAATTTGAATTAGTCATTACCATAGTCAAATGTGGTGGTGGGGGACATATACTAAGAAGCAAAAATTTACAGTCGTGTGTACACGGGTATACCAGTTTATACAAAAGCCGCTATTCTGATAAGCAACTATTATTTGGAGTGGAAGATTAGTTGATCTTCGGGAAGGTTATACAGGTAATTTGATAGTTTGTCTCCAGGTGATATCGGCCTGATTCCATCAGTCTGAGTTGGAGACATCAAAATTCGAAGGCACAAAAAGAAGTGTTGCGAAGCAAGCGGGACTCTTCTGAAGATGACACGCGACATACCTCGTCCGTTATGTAACCGAAAATAGTCGCGATTTCAAAAATATTTTTTAAGATGAGTACATGTATATTGAAAACTTCAGGGTGGACACCATCAATAAAATAAGTCATTAATCCAAAAAAATGAATTTTACGGTAGGCATAATAAAATTTCAGGTTGGCACCACTAATAAAACATGTGACTAATCGATAAAAATTCGGATTTACATGTGCCCACCCTCAACCCTCAATGGATCCACCACTGACCGGAAGGGTCGCCGTCTGGTTCTCATATATCATCTTCTTTAAGTCTCGTTGTTCAAAATAGGGATTTAAATAACATTTGTGACCGAAACTCGGGTGCATCGCGTTTATTGCAGTTGTGGACATAGTGGATGCCATCGCGGTCATTGCAGATGTCACGATCGGAATTTTTTTTAAAATTTCGCACAACTTATCTTAAAAAATAATAATTAGTATAATTATAATTATGAAGAGTCATTTTTAATGATTTTTAGAATGTTTTCTAAGAGAAAATGATATATTTTTAGAAAACTCTTGAAGCTTTCATTATCTCCTTAACACCCAAAAACCTTCATCTTTTTTAATAAAAAAGAATCCTTTCATCTTTCACGAAATTTTATTCGAGCTTTGCCGTCGACCATAAAAAAAACACTTTCATCTTTAACAATGGAAAATCCTTTGATTTTTTCTATTTTTTATTTACCTTCTCAAACGGAAGCTCGTTGGCCATTACTGCTCAACTTCTTCACCGACAGCGAAGTTCAACGGACGCAAGATTTCCCCCAAAACAACTATGTTTTGTCGGTTTGTCCCCTTCCCGATTTAATCTTTGGCGAGTCTTGACTCTTGATATTCCCTCTGGTTTTTTTTAATTCTAAAGTTTAGAGATTTTTTTATAATGCATGTTTGAAATTTTGTTGTTAGATTCAATTCAATGTCGCTTAAACTGAGTTTGGACTTTGGATTGGTGTTGATTTTTTTACTGCAATACTGGTTTTGCTTATTTTTTTTCTTTTCAATTAGTTTTTGCTGGATTTTTTTACACTTGCAGAGGAATATATTCCTTGCATTTTTTTAATTGAGAATTTTTTGATTTTTAATTCTCTATTTTTTAGTAACGATAGATAGCGCTAATAGCATCTCGTTATCGGTACTATGCACTGTTACCCAATATTTTGCAGGCACGACGGACCACTAACTTCGTGAATCCACTGCCCACCATTAAAGTCATCAATATCAATTTCGGACGACGGCGTTATCGTAAAATAGTGGCCGCTATTATGTTTTCGTTCCACTATTTGAAACCCATTAGAAGAAAGCCCATTTTAAATGGTGGTTGGTACCAGCTGCTTTCTCTTTTAAGTTTTATTTTGATTAATTAGTTTCCCGCCTTTTTATTGGTGTTGATATTGACCGTTTGGTGATGTAACATGACTGACCTTTGATACAAGTATAATGTAGGATAAATTACACAGTTAGTACCTAAATTATTATTTTTATTCTGTTTTGGTTCTTAATTTTTTTCAAATCATATTTAACGTTTAATTTATGTTTCAATTTGGTATCCAAAGTTTAAAAATTAACAAAATTGATGACATCACATTTTTTTTAATTTTTTTCAATAATGCCATGACATCACCTTATGGTTACACGTCAACATCATTGTTATGTTTTTAATAGCATGATACCAAAATGAAATCTAAACTAAACGTCAGGTATGATTTAGAAAAAAAATAAAGTTTAGGCACCAAAATAAAATAAAACTAATAGTTTACATCCTAAACTTGTAATTTATCCTATAATTTATATATATAAAAGTTTACAAGTTTGTTCAATAAATTATGGGTAAACTATCATAATAATTACTTTTAATTCAGTTTTTTTACTTTATCATTGAAAATGTTGCATTTCAATCACTTGCATTATAGAGTTATTTAATTTTGATTACTTATGTTATCGATTGCTATATTTTGTTTACTTAAATGTTAACTTCAGTTAGTTTGATGATGCGACAAATCAGTGAAAGGAGTATTTTTTTAATTTGACCTTTAAAGTTTAGATAAAAAATCATTTATATATATATTTTAGATAAAATATCAATTTGACTCCTTAATTCGACCAAAGTCTCATACCGATAGCCACCACTCTTCGCCATCGTTGTCAATCACCATTGGCCGCTATTGTTGCCAATCTTTGGATGTGGTTAATGGTTGTTGACGTGGCTTGCGGTACTAGAACAACATCATTTTGGTGCAACTATTCTAATGTCTAAAGCGATGTCATTTTAGACATGAAACTTAATGGTGTATCGATTTTGCCATTGACCTTTTAAACAATTTTCTTTTTAGCACTACATTTTTTGGTTGATGTCGACAACCAAGTTTCACCCGTCATCGGTTATATTTCACGATAAGATTATTATTAAACCTTTCATATTGCACTTCTGTTTCTTCTACTAGGATTAGTTTTCTGCGAAACTCACTCAAAATCAATGAAAATCCATATAAAAGGTTGACATATTAATAATCTGATCTTTTCACTGACCACCCGATGAGGCTAGTTTTTTTGTATGTTGTTAGTCTTCTCAAAATAATGCATTTCACCATTCAAATTTACAAAAAAAAAACCAAAATTTCGTAAATCTAAGAAAGTCTCCAAAGATCTAAAAAATCATTTTTTTTGTTTATTTTCATAGATTTAAGTGAATTCGTGAGAAACTAATCATATGATAAGAATGTAAAGTGAATTTTGTTATTCGAATTAATAATCTGAGACAAAATTTGAACCTCAGAAAAATAAAAAGGAAGAAATTAAATTTCTTTAAAAATAAAAGAAAATAAATGGATGATAAAATACTCTTTGATCTGTGATATTGAGATCAAAATAATTGAGGCTTGTCGCTACATAGTTTCCTTAAGATAACTTTTCGGCTACTCCTTAGGTGCTCGAGATCTATGATTGTATGTCTACCTAGATACAATAACTAGATTTTCAATGAACAATTGCACAAACATTCGAGATCACAAACTATTCTTTGCATTCAACTAACACCTAAAAACCAAGAAGAAGAGAAAATATTTTTCAAGGAAAGAGAAGTTCTTGAATTCTGAGTTATGAAAAGCCTAGCAGGTTTGATTAGTATTTATAGGGGATTTCAAGAGAGTTTTACTCCAACTAGATATATTTTAATATTCAATTTTAAACATATAATAATATCTTTTAATTGAAATATTCAAAAGATATACACTGTTTTTACTATTCAAACTTAAACAAATATTATTTTAATTTGAAATATTCAAAAGTATATAATTATCTTTTAATATTCAAATTTACATAGATAATGAATACCTTTTTAGTTTGATATATTCAAAGGAAAAAATTATCCTACTAATATTAAAATTAAATAATATCTTTTAATTTATAATATTTAAAAGGACTATGAATTTAATATAAATATTGAATCCATCAATGTAATTCATCCCTTTTCCAACAATTTTCCACATGAATGAAATTGATGATTTTATCAAACTTTTTGGCACTATGTGGTGATAGTCTCTACGATCGATAGTTGCATAAGATAGGTAGGTTTCCTCCTTTGAACATTCTCTTGTGACAATATATTTACTTTATTTGCTAAACAGTAGATATGATATCATTGAACTATTTTTTCGTTTGTGTAAATGATGACATACTTTAGACAACTACTCCTCTAACAAGAATTTATTTCTCATGTGTATGTCCTTAAAGTTATAGACATCGCCTGGTTGTAACACCCTCTACCCGTATACGTACAAAAAACGAGTTAAACATGTCACACTAACTATTTAAAACATTTCCTATTCAAAAAGTGTAAATTTTTGTTTCTTTAAAAGCATATAGGATCTTTCCTAATCGAATTCAAAAACATGACTAAGTTAACATATTAACAATTTACAGATATTTTTTTATTTGTATACATGCCAGCTAGAAAATCAAAATACAGTAAGATGTCATTAGTTTGAACGGTCTCCTTACTTACGCATGAAACAATCACACATTGATTTTTCACTTGATAATGCATTAATCATAATAAAATAAAAATATCTATTAATATAAAATCTCACGTAAAAACATAAAACAATAATATTGGGTATTTTATAGAATATGGACGTAAAATAGACTTGAAATATTCTTTTTCTTTTTCTTGGAAAACACTGTTCACGCATATATATCATATATATTCCAATTCAAACCAATTTAACCTACACTTATCAATTCACTTAACTATACACAATAGCTCAAGGTACATCAAGTGAGCATACTAGGTAAACGAGTAAAATATGAGTGCTAAACAGGAGTATAGGTACTATAGAACACAACATCACTATACCAAATATCTAGATGAAAATTCATAATGTCGCAACATTATGAATCCCAAATTTGCACACGTAGTGCCAGGAGTACACAAATATACCAAATACAAGAGTACACAATGGTACTAATATAGGAGTGTGCAACTGCACTAATACAAGAATACACGAATGTACTAATATAGAAGTACACAATGGTACAATTATAGGAGTACACAATGGTACTATTATAGGAGTACACGAATGTACTAGAATCAGGAGTGCACGAATGCACTAATACAGGAATGCAAGAATGCACTAATTCAAGAGTGCACATTGGTACTAATACGGGAGTGCATAAATGCAGTAATACAGGAGTGCACAATTTCACTAATTTAGGAGTGCATAATTGCACTAATACAAGATCGATCGATAAGCACTCACCTCATGGCATGCTAATTGTACCAATAATTCTCAATACACATACAAAGGAACTTTAAAACAAGATCATATATCATTCACTTATCAGAAGTATCCGGAGATACTAACATATCCAAATAATATACAAAAGTGCATTGGACAATTCATACCCGAAACATTTCATTTTCACATAACATGAATATATCATGATCATCATTAATCACTTTCCTTTTAACATATACATATTATAATAAACATCATATATATCGTGCAAATGTGATGAAATTGGCTCATTTTAAACATTTAAAGTAATATATAACATAAGAATATCATAAAATGTATGATTTACCACAATTTCATATTCTATCACTTTGTAGTACCCTCAAAGAAATATTATTCTTTATTAATATATACACTTAAAAATTATTCATTTTGTAGAAAAGGAAAATAAACTCGAATACGAATCTAACCATATAAGACTCTCTTTCTAATTCAACTTGTACAATTTATAGAAATTTTTCTAATCTAGAATTATATAATATGTTTTGAGCAGAATCTGCTACCTTGTTTTCCGACCTATCATTTGTTAAAAATTAAATTCTTTTTGTATACACTTCCAAATCTATAGCCATTTATTTTAAATAAAACTAGACTAGTGTACGAATCCAACGATATAAAAATAATCTTCTAATCATTCTTGTAGAATTTATGGTGATTTTATAAACTTATTGTCATATCACCAATTTAGGTAGATTTCATTAATTTGCATCCTTAGCTTTTTCAGTAATTCTATTATCTTATCAAACGAACACATATGCATGAATTCAAATTCCTATCATCATTTCCATGCAATCTCAATCAATTCCATATAAAAAATTAAAATTCAATATTTTTCATAAACCCTAACCTTAACCAAATTCATCTTTAAACATTTCCAATTGATTTTCAGTCATCACTCGTGCTTGGAAATGAATCAACTGCATCACTAACATCAAAAATATATATTTAAATTATCAAATTTCCACTTTCCCTTCAACTACCATTTTCATGAAATCACCACCCCAAGCATGAAAACATGAAATATTTACACCAACTTGTAGATAATTTGATGTAGGTTAATTTTCCATTTCACGTCTTGATCCAAAAATCTAACAAAATGGCTTAAAAATGAAAAAGAAAAACTTGTTCACCCTGTTATGTAGTCCACGGTTAGATATGAAGAAGAAGAAGAAAAGAGTTTCTTGATTATTCTCCCAAAAAATATCTTAATATTTATTTTATAAAACTAATTAAACAAATTAAAAATTCATTTAATTAGAAATTACCAATTCACCATTAATGAAACATGATAATTTTCACTATATCATTACGATGACAGAGAGAGAAAGAGAGAGGGAGAGAGAGGTTAGGGTCTAATTACATAATGTAAAAATAAAAGGTTTTATACCTTTTTAGGATTATTGGACAAGGGAAAATAAAAGGCTGGAATTAATAATAGGAGATGAGAAGATATCATCTAAAAAATTTATCTTAACCTTTGATCTTTTTTATTGAACTATATTTTGATATAACAATTAGAGCAAAATGTTTTTGGACTTGAATTGAATTTTTTCAAAGTTTTCAAAAATAATTCAAAGTCCTTAAAACTTGGAATTGAGCATAAAACAATTTGCTGGACAAGTAGTACCGATACTTTTCTTACAGTATCAATACCAATTGGACAAGTACTGATATTGTTCATATGGTACCAATACCAAAGGTAAGGGAAGTATTGATACTCACTAAGTATTACCGATACTACCAGCTTTGCTCAAATTCTAAAATGCAAAAATGGTATCGATACCCAAAGGGGTACCGATACTACTATGTATAGTAGTACTGATACCATTGCCATACTGATGTGATCCCAATCAGCCCTAACTTTCTTCTTAATCTGATTAAATCATTGAAGTTCACCAAGGCAGATTCAAAGGGAGTTCTACTTTACTTCATCCTATACATGCTCATTTATGCACTATATTTTATCATATTTTTGTATTTACCTCTTAGGATATGCTTATCATATGATATCACTCATTGCATGAATTTGCATGAGAATTTAAAAGTATGCATAACATTCATTGCATTTAATAAGTGTGTTGTTCATTTAAGCATGCATTGCATTTAAAGCATCTAGTTCATTTAGGAAAGTAGTTCAATTATGCATATTTAGATCATTTAGTAAGCTACTTCATTCATGCATCTAGTTCATTGAATAAAGTTAGTTCATTGAATAATGTTAGTTCATTAATCAAAATAACTCTTAATTATCCCATGCATATTTACATGTTATGATTGAATAAAGTTTATCTGTGTTTAGGTGCAAGAGGGAAGCTGAACAATCTCAACAGATGAAAAAATATCAGTCAGAATGTATTCTATTTATGGATACGATACAAACATATTTGGGTCAAGAAATCAATTAGAAATTATTCTTCTATTTTTTATATTTCCAACTCCTTTTGAATAACCTCAATCCGATATCGGGAGCTTGAGATATGATCGATTTTCTGAAGACAATGCAGGCTGGAATTTTCATTACGGGAATTTTATACAATGATGATTTGGATGAGTTTGAGCCAAGGAAGAGTCATTTCATCTTCTACCAAGAGACAAACAATTGATAGTCATTTTAATTCACCAATTCACGGTATTCAAGGTTGATGTTATCACCTATTGAAGGCCATTCATGTTCAAGCAAGGGGACATGCAATAACTATCATTCAAAACATAGCCTTCAGGGCCTTTATCATCTTTTGAAGGCTGATCATATTCTTCAAGGGAACAAGTAATGAAGGCTTATTTTATTTCATTTAACCACCAAATTAAGTGATAAAATAAGAAAGGAATTTGAAGAGACAAGCTGATTTGGACATGTGGGATTTCCACATTCATCCTATGACTTCATTTATCCTCTTTTCTTCCATTTACAAGCAAGGCAAGGTAGCCCAAGAGTCACCCCTCCTTTTTGGACGAATTTAAGGCTAGAATTATCTCAATTAAAGCTTAATTCATCCATTTTCAATCTACATGGCCTACAATCAAAGGATAATAATAATGACAAGTCATTTAATTGAATTAAATTGCATTTAGGTGATTGTTTTATTCTAATTGTAAAAACTCTTCATATGGTGCCTATCAAATTATATATAGGCACCTTCATGGCATTTGTACTTAGACCTTTTTGCATAATATACTCTTTGAAAGGTTGCTTCATTTTAGTTCTTGGGTTAGAACTCTATCGGTTTCTTGTCAGTCTTGAAGCCTTCCTCCAATTCACTTTTTATAACTTTGGCTCCAACCTCACCTATAGCTAGTGGGTCACGTTCCACCCTCTATCACTTCGATTCCATCTTTGTATATTGTTGGTTCCTAGCTCCATATAGCTAGCGGTTCACAATCCATACTTTTTATTTCATCGTTCATGTCCCAAGACATAACATCTTTTACCTTCACCATACTTTCGTTCTTTCCACACTATAAATTATTATCGCCACTACACTTTCCCCACTTTCCTTCATCTCATTAAACCACAACAACCATCACTCTTCCATCATCTTCAAACCACTTTATCATAACCTACAACCTTTCATTTTCAATTTACTTATATCAATTTCTTTCTTGTAACGTTGTTTGTGCATTTTCAGTCTTCAATCAAAGCACTGTGAAGTTCTTACTATAATCATGATCGGGTAACATCTTATATGACTCGTATCACATAACCGAGATCATATTATTTTGTGTCAGAGTGAGCCGATTCAGTAAGCGTATCATTTTCTCTCTCCCAGGTTAGTAAAAAATAAAAAAATCAGAAAAAATTTTGAAAAAAAGAAAAGAAAATTTTAAATAGGGTGAGAGCAATCTTTTTCATCTTTGAAAAAAATAATTAAGAAGGTTTTGTATTTGTTTCATCATTTCTTGTAGCCATTTCTTTCTTTACTCACATTATTTTCCAACCAAGCCACAATTTTTTCAACCGAAGTCTACGAGACGCCTTGTAAACCTCGAGGGAGTTCTACAAGAACTTTAAAGGAAAGTAAGAGCAGTAAAAGGCAAGAGTGAACATCAAGGGTAAAAGCCATCCCGAGTGAAACACGAGTGAAGTGACATTAATTTTTTTCATTGGAGTATATTGGTGAGGTCTATTTTTTATTTTTTATTACTAATAATGTCTCGTGTGTCCATAGACAATTCTCATATTTCAGAAGGTGACGACCAAAATGATGGTGGTTGATGTGATCCAAATCAGTAAGAAAAATAGACTTGCATCTCCAACCTTTCACAATAATCAAAGGGGGATTTTCTTTAACTTAATCTTTCTTTATACCATAGTTATGATAATAGCTTACATACATTATATTTATAGCTATGATGATGATATTATGAATGTATGAAGTTATTATTATGAACCACATATTTACATGATTATATCTTACATTACTTAGCTTATAAATGCTTTATTTTGTATGTAAATGTTCGGCCACATAATGGAAGCTAACTTAAAGCTAGCATTAGAGTCAATGAGCTAAGGAAACTTGACTAGGAGAGCACCGGAAAGCTCAAGTACATTTTGGGAAAAAGTTGCCAATTGACCCCCAAGCTCATAGCTCACTTGAGCTGGACTTTCGAGCTAGCTGGAGACCTCATTTTAGCTGGAGAGTTACACCATCATCTTCACCACACATATCACTACAAATATGGTTTAGGTTAATTTTTATGGATTCGTACCTTTTTTCGAAGAGTTGCCATTCCGAGAAGTACCTTTTGACAAGGATCTGTCCTAAGATTCATACACATGTCCTTCATATATGGCCAGCTCAACTTCAGCTCAAACTAATGGGAAGTAGCTCAAAAGATGAAAGGTTACTTCACACAAATGTGCTCTTTCATAATTAGTTGTTGCCCCATTGATGCCATGTCACCTAGATGCAAGTTGGATGCCAAGTCACACCTAGTTGCTGATCATCTTAACGCCAAGGAGAAGCCACACCATAAGCACCCTATGCTGTCCATGTGAGTGCCTCATGACCAGTCATGCGTGTGGATGAAATGGGAACCAAAGTGAAAGGGGTTCTCTCTATTCGGCCTAAGTATCATCTTATTTCAAAATTGGCGCCAAGATGAAGAGCAAGGAGACCATTCGGCCAAGGACATCTCCCCTCATCCAGGCATCATCTATTTTCATTTTAAGACATGTATTTTTATTAAAAAGACATGTCTCTAGCTGAATGGACACATAACTATTCGGCCAAACTTATACAAGCCTATAAATAGGGCTTTGGCATATCATTTGTACTCAACCCTTTGATAATATAAATCCTTGTGAGATTATTCTCTCTTCAAGTTCTTTTTAGTACTATATCGATTAAGCAAGCTTAATGCTTATGTTTGTGGCGTCATTCCTTCCCCTTGATACTTCTGGTTCCTAGTTCTTATAACTAGTGGGTCAAAGTCCTTACTACCATCCCTTATAAGACTTATAAGAAATAGGTCTTTGCTCCTTTATAGCATGGGTTCCTTCTTAGTTTTATAAGATACTATCTGTTCATCACTATCTTCCATCATCACTTCCACACCAACTCTACCACCATTCTTTTACCTTATTCATCACCATTAAAGCAACTTTCATTCATCAATTAAGGCATACGTCCAACAACAACATTGGTGGTCAAATTCTCTTACATTTGAAGGATAATTCAACATCACTTCCGCAGCCCATCTTTGATTACTTTTCTTTCCATTTCAATTCTTTCTATTTCTATGTAATTTCTTAATTATCCATTTACTTAGCCAATTCTTCTTATTTTTTATAGATTACTTTCAATTCAACGAGTAGCATTTGGTGTCTCTCCTAGATCGGGAAATAACAAGGCTACTGACTTCTCTATTATTGAAGAAGCCTGAATAGCCTTACATCAAGCGGTAAACTTGAGTGCTGCAACAAAAAGCAACAAGAAAGAAGAAAAAACAAAAAGAAAAGAAAAGACTCCTACAACAAATTTGGAGCGCAAAAGAAAGAAATGAAAAACAAGAAAAATTCAAAAAAAAGTGAAGAAAGTTGCAAAGTAAACTCAAAGAGAAGCATAATACAATCTACCTAACATCAAACTAGAAGGAGGTATCCTTGTTGTTTCTTGTGAAGGAAGATAGTAAGTGTTGCAACTTGAGTTGTAAGTTATTTTCACTTTCTTACTATTTCATTTCTTTATTCTTTCATCTTCTCTTATTTCATTACCATATCCTTTTCTGAACCTTTTTCTATCCTACCCTATCATAACCATTTTTATACCTAACCATCTCTTTTAAGCCGACGCACAAACTAAGAAACTTGCTCAATCTTGAGTTAGTTCTTAAAAAGGACCCACAAGAGAGAATCAAGCGGAAAAATGCATAAGAGGGTGACATCAGAAGGGGGATTAAGAAAAAGCCAAGAATATAAATCCGAGTGCAAACACGAGTGTGAGTGGAGTGCAATCTGAAATTTTCTTTGGAGTGATCAAGTGAGGTTTTTGTGAGTGTGCTGGAAAGGTTTTTAATTTATTTTTATTCTCACTAACCATGTCTCAAAGCCCCAGAGAAAATACAGGAACACCAAACTTACAAATGCAGGCACTCATTTGCGAAATGATGTGAATGTTTCGGGAAGAGTTCGATGCTCTTCATAAAAAGATAGATCAACGTCAGGATCTACCACTAGCCCATAATAATGGAGCCCCTAGAAGATAACAACAACCACCAACTCTAGAAGAAGATGTTCAAGAAAATTTTGAAGATGGAGAACAAGCAACATTCCAAGGCCATAGAGGTGTCATTGTTGATGACAATTTGATCAATATCAAGATCAAAATTTCTCAATTCCAAGGAAAGACTGATCCTGAAGCCTATCTCGAATGGTAAAACAAGGTGGAACATGTTTTTAGTTGCCACAACTATTTCGAGATGAAGAAAGTGAGATTGGAAACCATGGAGTTCATAGACTATGCTTTAATATGGTGGGATCAACTTACCATTAACCGAAGAAGGAATGGAGAAAGACCAGTCTCAACTTGGCATGAAATTAAAGGTATTATGCGGAAACGATTCATTCATGTTCACTATCAATAGGATTTGTTTTAAAAGTTATAGAATCTTAAACAAGGCCAGAGGAGTGTGGATGACTACTACAAAGAAATGGAATTGGAAATGATCCGAGTCAATATTGAGAAGGATCGTGAAGCAACTATGGTGAGATTCCTTGCTGGACTTAATCCCGAAATTGCCAACACCTTGGAGTTGTATCATTACATCGAAATAGATGAGATGGTGCAAATGGCAATGAAAATTCAAAGAAAACAAAAGAGGAGGCATATATCTCGCAATATTGCACCCACATCATCCAAATAGAGTCTAAACAACATTAAGAAGCCAACTCCTCCTCCTGTCAAAGATCAAGTCGAATCTTCAAAGACTCAGCAAGTAAGTAAAGACCCTAACCGAGGAAAGCAAACTACTGAACTTTCAAGAGACATTAGGTGCTTTAAATGTCTTGGGAGGGGCCACGTATCTACACAATGTCCTAATCGAAACACCATGCTCTTACTTCAAATAACTCTTACAGATCCCGTTGATCAAGAAGAAGCCTTGGTAATTAAAAGAAGTTTGAATCTTCAAGTCATAGAAGACAATGCACAGTAAGAGAACATTTTCCATACTCGATGCCATGTGAATGAAAATGCATGTTTTGTTATTATAGATGGTGGAAGTTGTACTAACGTGGCTAGTACAATAATGGTGGAAAAACTTGGCTTAAAAATAATGAAGCATCTGAATCCCTATAAGTTACAATGGCTCAACGAACGAAGGGAACTCAGCGTTAGCGAGCAAGTGATAGTTCGTTTTTCAATTGGAAAGTACAAGGATGAGGTGATGTGTGATGTTGTCCCTCTGTACGCTAGCCAACTACTCCTTGGAAGACCATGGCAATATGACAAGAGGACTATTCACGATTGTTTTACCAATCAGTACTCATTCAACTATAAAGGGAAGAAGATTGTCCGTACTCCTTTAACGCCAAAAAAAGTTCAAAATGATCAAATTAAAATGGAGCAAAGTGTTGACGCTATGAGGAAAGGAAAAACAACAACAAGCACGGAGGAAACTGATCCGAGAATAAGTGTTTATTCTTTAAAGTGCTTGATTTAAGAATGCCTATTGACAAAATGCAAGGTTGAAGATGATTATTCTAACTTTGAACATACATATTTTTTCTTTGACTTGCAGGATGTACCAAGAGACACCATTTGTCAAAAGGAAGGTTTAGGAGACGTGACCTTTGGGAATCTAAAAGATATGTCCATTGAGAAATAAAAGAACACAATTTTTCATTCAATGGACATGTCTTTGGAAGGACCAATGGAAGGTAAAATATTCGATCTAAAGCATCCTCAATCTATCAATTCTTGCAATTGGTTCTTTATTCTCTTAACTCAATTGCAACCATTCAATATGAACTCATAGATACAAGATTAATGTCTTGATAACCATCAATATTGAATTCCACCTCTCAATCTGGAGGTAACCGATAATAATAAATTTAAAAAGACTTATGGAAATTCCCAAGTTATGGAACTATCATATGATCTTACTTCAGATACTTAAGTATCTATTAACTTAGCTAGAAATGCTATTCATCCTTTTTACATCATCTTAATCATAACCATTGTTGATATCACTTATTGATGATTTCACTTTTTCATCAATCATTAAATTTTTTTATTTCTCTGCACTTTTTGTTTCACTTCTTGCAACCATTAACCCAACCTTATTACAGAGACCACCAACTTATGATCAAAATGATCTAAAACTCGTTAATGATAATCCCATCAGATTCATCAATAACAAAAGCTTCTGAATCTTTATCGATCATTTACTATTTGTCTGACTAACACTTGTATCATGACCGTGACCATAACCATAACCATGACCATGACCATGACCCATAGGTCTTCCACAATAATATCACTCGATATCAAGTAGAATTGAATATCTCTACTTTGGAATTCCTTATTTCTTCTTAAGGAAACTTGTATAACCTATCCAGATCCATAGAAATTATTCTCGAACAGGTGAAACATTTTCAATTTCTTGAGAATCAATCTCGATCCATACAATAATTCATTGCAGCATGGAATGTTAGACAATCCGTTTTCGCATATTTACCTTCACAAGGTAACTCTATCCAATTTTATGGACTTGATATCCATTTTCAAACCAACTCATAACCATTTGATTTACTAATAATTCAACTTTCTTTAAACGTTTAGCGGAAATCATATTACCGCTTATGTATTTCCTCTTGCTCAAATCAACAATGCTTTAAATAATTTAATGCTTAGCTTAAATATTTCTCACTTATTTAAGCTTACTTGGATAAACCTCATAATCATCACAGATTCAAAAATATCCTTTGGATCCTCATCCGATTCGACTTTTCTTGTAAGTCATTCAAACTTTTTAATCAATTCTTTCCATAAAATGGAGAAAAATCCTTTATAACATCCACCCTTCTAAGGTGTTTTATATAAGTCATATATGTTCCCTTTTTGTCGATTTCAATCTCGACATTCTTTTCAACCATTTTGACTTTATTACCTTTGTCTTTAATTTCAACATCTGAACATAGTCAGAATCATCATACATTATTAAAAGTAACTTTACTCCCAATAAACATCATCACAGTATATATACAAATATCAGTAACTTTTGACATCCTAGTGGCATGTATACACTTTTTAACTCAAAAACAACCTCGGTTTAGTCCTAGAATCGGCTAAACCTGTAGCTCTGATGCCAATAAATGTAACACCCATAACCCGTATAATTATACCTATACAGATTACGGATGTCACCCGTATTTTCTAAAACCATTTTATGATTCGAAAGCGATTTAAAATTTATTTTCTTAAAATAGTAAATGATATTATAAAATTATCATATCATAAAAATTACGTTTCGTTGTAACCAATTTAATTCAAAATATTTTTATTTATGAATAGTGAATAGTATCCGAACAGTGAACAGTGAACAGTGGGGGAATCGATTCCCTGTAGCAGGGGAATCGGTACCCCTTTTTCATACTGAAATTTTTGCTTAAAATCGTGGTTACTGTTCATGCTACAGTAACTTCCGAAAATTTACATATAAATTCATAAAAATTCACCTTTCATCACTATAAAAATTTCCAAAATTAATTAAACAAATAAATTGAACATTTTCAAATTACATGCCACTATCTAAAATCAAATTTCACAATAGGATGTCTTACTGATATTGAAATATACCTCTCGATGCTTGATGTCGTTCTGAACTCTTTATTCTTATTCTTTGCTTTTTACCTACGCGTGAAAATCATCACACGCTAAGTATAAACTTAGTGAGGCAATTTAAAACATTTAACAGTGCAATACAATTCATGCATGATTTTCAATATCAAATATCAAATTTCCATAAAATCATTTTACTAACATATCCAATATTTTACCATGATAAAAATAATATAAAATCTCTTACCATTTATCCCATAAGCTCGTAAGCTTATTTTACCAAAATACTTACCATTTAAATTCCATAAGCTTGTAAGCTTATTTTTCCTATATACTTGCCATTATTCCGTAAGCTCATAAGCTTATTTGCATGGTTACCATTTATTAACCAATAAAACATAATCCATAGCCAATAAACCGTAGACAATAGCCCAATATAACACCCTGAGGACCCTGGGTATACGAGTAAAATACCTGCACCGTAGTGCTAAACCTGCACTAAGCTTACGCCATAGTGCTAATCCGGACAATACACATAAGGTCGTGCCCACCACCTACACTAAGCTTACGCTATAGTGCTAATCCGGATATAAACCTGTACTTAGTGTCCTTACACACTATAGTGCTAATATAAACCTGCAGCTGCTATACTCTATGGCATGCCAACTATACCCTGTCCTCAATGACTTACTTTGGGCATATAGTCTATTTTATTCGATCCATCCATGGCAAAGTATATCATCAATATTTAACATTGGGCAGTTCATACCCGAAAACATTCATGGTAAAATATCACATTTTTCATGATCAATGCATTTTAGTTTCTTACTCTGATATATCAATGTCAATTTATAAAAATGATATAAAATCATGCCGATATAAATAAGGTCGACTTATCGCAAGTCTTCCTTATGATGTATAAAACATCCATGTATAATTTCATGCATGTATTGCACTCACCTTGACACTTTATGTCTTTCAAAATATATAAGCCTCACTATTGTCCACCATAAGCCCTTTTATATTTGATTTGCTTCGATTACAAATCAATCACAATCTGTATAAATCATCAATTCATAATAATCCATATGTTAGTATTTTACTAACATAAATACATTCCACCATATCTCCATACTATATTTGAAATTTATCATCTATCAAAATATTTACTCTTAATAATTCCTTATAACATTGGAACCAACTTTTCCCATTTACTCAAAATGGTCTTCACCATTTTACCACTTAAATTCTTAATGCCAATAATTCCAACATTGAAATTATTTCCATTCAAATGTACCCCAACTATGCAATTGTTGTACTTAAATCACCAATCATTTCAATCTTCCCAAAATAATCAATTTCACATTTAACACTCATTTCAATTCTCAAACAACAATTCCAGCATAGTACATCAATTATACAACACTTATACAATAACCCATCAATTTTCCAGAATTCAGACAACTCGTACTACCCTTAAAGAATCATTAAAATGAATTGATACACACACTGGAATTTAATTTCGTTTCTTCTGTTAAAAACTAGACTCGAATATGAATCTATCCATATAAATAACTTCTTCTAATTCATTCTGTACAATTTATGGTGAATTTTCAAAGTTCACCAACAGAATCTGTTTTGTACAGAATTCTGCTGTCCGACTTTTCTGACCTTTCCTCAGTTAAACATTCATATATATTTGTATACAACTTGAAATTGATCCCCGTTTATTTTAAACAAAACTAGATCCATATATGAACACAATATATAAAATTCACCTCTAAATTATTTTTATATATTTTCTGGTGAATTTTCGAACCTACTGTAATTCCCAAAATCTAAACTGTTTTTCTTTAACCTCATCCTTATGTTCTTCATCAATTCATACAGCCTCAAAATCATCAATAATCATCATCAATTTCAACAACCATAGTATAAACCCAAATTTCCAGATTTGGGGATTTTGAAATCAAGCAAGATAATCATGCAATATTGGTACCAAATGATAGTGTTTTTCGCAAATAACCATTTTCTATTTTCATCATACTCATAATCCTAAAGAAATGGCTTGAAAAATGAGTTAAGGCTTGCTCTTACCTTAGGAGAAGACCACGTCTGTTTTGGAGAAGAAGATAGCAAATTTAGATGACATTTTGAGTGCATTTCATCTTAATTAACATAATATCTCACTTTAAATGAATATAAAATTCATTTAATTGGGATAAGACCAAATCACCCTTAATGAATCTCCAAAATCACCATAAAACCAAGCCATCTGATATTACAAAGTCAAATATAATTTAATTTGACTTTGACCTACGAAAATGCCCTGAAATTTTCAAAACTTGCGTTTTAGTCACTAAATTCCACTGTTTTGGTTAAATCTGAAAATTTGCACATTTCCAGACCAATTTTCTCTGATCCAAAATATTAAAATAATATTTCCAACCATTTTATAACATCCTTCAAATTTTTGTAAAATTCCGATTCGATCAGAATTTACCGATTCCTTACCGGCTTTAACTCTTTCTTTACTAAATTCCAAATCCAACAATATGATTTCCATAAAACTCCAATCTCAAGAGTAAACCATATATTTATGGAATAAAAATCTTTTTAGGAAATTTATCACTTAATTCCCTAAACTTTTCCCAAGTTTTAACTTTGACCATCAAACTTTCAAAATTTTTATTTTGGTCATTGTCTAAGTTTTTGGGGTATTACATATTGCCTCTCCCTCAACCGGGGTACTAAAAAGAATTCAACCTTTACATGGGGCAAAGAACAAGAGGAAGCATTTTGTGCCATCAAAGAATGCTTAACTAAAGCACCGCTACTATACTTCCTAATTTCGATAAAACTTTTGAAATAGAATGTGATGCTTCTAAAATTCGTATAGGTGTCGTTTTGACTCAATAAGAATGAACAGTCGCATACTTTAGTGAAAAGTTAAGTGGTGCTTCACTAAACTACCCCACTTTTGACAAAGAGATGTATTCTCTTATATGGGCATTAGAAACGTGCAACACTACCTATGGCCCAAAGAGTTTGTTATTCATACAGATCATGAGGCATTGAAGCATATTAAAGGCCAACACAAACTCAACAAGCGCCATGCCAAGTGGGTAGAGTTTCTTGAGTCCTTTCCATAGGTCATTCGCTATAAGAAAGGTAAAGAGAATATTGTTGTAGATGCCCTTTCACTAAGGAATATACTTCTTAACACCTTGGACTCAAAATTACTTGGTTTTTCTTTCCTTAAAGATTACTTTGCTAATGATCATGATTTTGGAGAGAAATACAAGTCTTGTGAAAAGGGTGTAGTTGAAAAGTTCTATAGACATCATGGGTATCTATTTAAAGAAGAAAGGCTATGTGTCCCTCAAGGATCTTTTCGAGAAGTATTGGTATGAGAAGCACATTAAGGAGGACTTTGGGACATTTTGGCATCAAGAAGACGTTGGAAATCTTGAAAGAACACCTCTATTTGCCTAAGATGAAAAGAGACGTTGAACGGGTTTGTGAAAGGTGCATCGTTTGCAAAAAGGCTAAGTCAAGAGTCATGCCTCATGGACTTTATAAACCTCTTCCCATTCCTACAGCACCATGGGTTGATATTTCCATAGATTTCGTGATGGGTCTTCCAAAAACAAGAAATGGGTGAGATTCCATATTTATTGTGTTTGATCGGTTCTCTAAAATGGCCCATTTTATACCATGTCATAAAATGGATGATGCAACTCACGTGGCTAATCTATTCATCAAAGAAGTTGTGAGATTGCATGGCATACCAAGGACCATTGTTTCTGATCGTGATGTCAAGTTCCTCAGTCATTTCTGTAGGAAATTGTGGAACGAACTTAGAACTAAATTGATGTTTTTAATAACTTGTCACCCCCAAACTGATGAGCAAACGGAGGTTGTCAACAGAGTGTTATCAACATTTTTGCAAGCCATCATCAAGAAGAACATAAAGACTTGGGAACACTGCCTTCCACATGTTGAATTTGATTACAATCGGTCAGTTCATTCAGCCACAAAGACTTCACCATTTGAGGTAGTGTTTGGATTCAATCCCTTAACTCCTTTGGACCTTCTTCTTCTACCTCAAGAACAAAAGGTTAACAAGGATGGTAAGAACAAGGTCGAATTCATCAAGAAGTTACATGAACAAATTTGGCACAACATTGAGAGAAGAACAAAGTAGTATGAGCAGCAAGCCAATAAGAGACGTAAACCACTCTATTTGGAAGTCAGAGATTGGGTATGGGTACATTTGTGTAAGGAAAGGTTTCCAATTAACAGGAAATCTAAGCTTTTACTGAGAGGTGATGGTCCCTTTCAGATCATCGAGAAGATCAATGACAATGCATACAAGTTGGATCTTCCCAGAGAATACAATGTAAGTGCCACCTTCAATATAGTGGATCTATCTCTAATCAAGGATGATGATGAATTGGGGAAAAATCGCATAAAAGAAGGGGGACGATGTGAGCACACCAATGCCATTTTCAAAGGATATAGAAGTGATGTCCACAAGGACCAATCACTCGATCAAGAGCCAAATTATTTAGGAAAGCTCTTACAACCAAATGCATTAAAACCTTTGAATCATTTAAAAATGCATCCCCAAACAATAGATTATATACTATGTTTCATGTTAACATATAATATAATATATGATCCACATATTTATACATTTACATCTTATATTACTTAGCTTATATTATGCTTTCTTTTGTAGGTGCATATTCGACCACATGATGGGAGCTAACTTAAAGCTAGCATTGAAGTCCAAGAGCTATGGAAACTTGACTAGGATAACTCAGGGACAGTTAAAGAGCAATTTGGGACAAAGTTGCCAGCTGACCCCATAGCTGACTTGAGCTAGACTTTTGAGCTAGCTAAAGACCTCATTTCAGCTGGAGAGTTACACCATCATTACCACCACACAGAGAACTTCAAATACGGTCTAGGTTAATTTTTATGGATTCGTACCTTTTTGCAAAGAGTTGCCATTCCAAGAGGTGTCTTTTCACAAGGAGTTGTCATAAGACTCACCTACATGTTCTTCATCTATGGCCAGCTTATCATCTGCTCAAACACATGGAAAGTATCTCAAATGGTGAAAGGTTACCTTTCACAAATGTGATATTTCATAACAAGTTGATGCCCCATTGATGACATGTCATTTAGACACATGTTGGATGCCAAGTTACGTCTAACTTGCTGCTTATCTTCACGACATGGAGGAGCCACACCTTAAGCATCCTATACCACCCATGTGAGTGCCTCATGACCATCCACCTATGTGCCATGCGTGTGGAACAATTGGGTGCCAAAGTGAAGGGGCTTCTCCCTATTCGGCCAAAGTAAGGTGTTGCTTCAAAATTGGCGCCAAGATAAACCACAAGGCGACCATTCCGCCAAGGACATCTCCCTTCATTTAAACATCATGTATTTCCATTTAAAAGTAATGTATCTAGCCGAATGGACATATAATTATTCGGCCAAATCTTTACAAGCCTATAAATAGTCTTTGGCATTCATTTGTAAACTCAACCCTTTTGATAATATAAATCTTTGTGAGATTATTCTCTTCAAGTTCTTTTTAGAACTATATTGATTAAGCAAGCTTTTAAAGTTTGTGGCATCAACTTCTTCCATAGATACTTCGAGTTCCTAGTTCCTATAACTAATAGGTTCAAATCTATGCTACCATCCCTTATAACGACTTATAAGAATCAGGTCTACTCATCTATAGTATTGGTTCATTCTTAGTCTTATAAGATACTATCTAAACTACCATCATCTTTCATTACTTCACGCGTACAGCATCTTCACTTCCATCACCATTCCATCATCATAAAACCCTCCTTCAATCTTCATTAAGGCAAGCGTCTATCATCACCATTGGAGGCCGAATCCTATTTCGTTTGAAGGACTATTCAACAACACTTCCGCAGCTAACATTTGATAACATTTCTATCACTATCATTTCTTTCCATTTTCATTTCCATTCTTAATTATCAATCCCTTAATAATTGCTTTCTTTATTTGGTGTAAATTACTTATATATTCAAGGGTAGCATTTGGTGTCTCCCATAGATTGGGAAACAACAAAGATGCCAACTTCTCTATCATTGAAGAAGCTTGGATAGCCTTACATCATTAGATTTGTTACGAAAAGGCTACATCCAGGAAAGTCTTAGTCGTGACGCCATCTTAATGATGAAACATGACTTGAACAACTCCACATGGTTTATATTTCGTGCACAGGGAATCCATGTAAATGATGAGAAAGTAAAAGCAACACGATATTGGCCCACACCATCTTCCATTGCCAAGAGGTGTCGAATAGTGCTAGGTGGCCCTCTTGACGGGTTACCACCTGAAAGCCCTAATCACTATGTCATATCAATAAAGAGACATGATTTACGAGAGTTTAAAGGTAAGTATTTTATTACTCATTTTAATGATATTGTAACGTACTTCTTCTCCTTTTTACAAGGTAAGACTCTTGATGTTGTCATTCATACCAAACACAACTCCTTTAAGTGCGTAACAGACCGAGGTAAGCAAAACATAGTAGATGATGCTTTACTACAAAGGTATACTCTTAAGCATACTACTATTCTGAGAATTAAACATAACAAAGATGTATATCACGATAACTCGAATACTTTTGATATTTTTGTCCATAATTTTAAAAGTGCTTTTAATGAGCTTTATCTTGTATATGAGTTTCCTTGCCAACTAAACAGGTTCTACAATCCACAAATCTCATCCTGAGAATTCTTAATTTATGAACCACACTTAGGAGACTTAAGGGATTACTTGAACACACCAGTTGACATGGTTTTTAAACACTCATTCTTGCCACACACGAATAAAACCATGGAGAAATTATCTGAAGCAATCATACAGAAAGCCAACAGTGGTCGGTGCCATGTTGAATTTCAACCTAAACATCAGATTACAAGACATGTATATAAAACAGGATTTCAAGACTACAAGAAATCAGTCCCTACAAAGAAGAAACCTAAATTAAAACGCATAAAGACACATCACATTGATCTTCGTAAATGTTTCACAAGTTTTTCTTTCAACACATCTAATTCTTTTTCTTTTGGATTTTCAGATTCGAGGATGAATCCTTTTGAGGAGTGGGGGAATGATACATGCACAGTAGTCCATAATACATGCTTCTTTGGACTAATGTTTCTACTCGAACCTATTAGAAGAACAAAGTCTCGAAGATTCAAAGCATATCTATTCGGTAAGCATAACGTGAATGAATTATTAAACTATTCTAATGTTGCTCCCTTTAATGTTTCAGATTCAAGGTTGAATCTTTTTGAATAAAAGGAGGATGATACATGCATCACAGGGCTCACATCAAAGGAAGAAGTAATAACTCTTCCAAATGATCCACTCGTCCAAGCCTTAGAAAAGAAGACCAGAACAACAACAGACTTACGATGACTTTTTGAATGAGATCCTGATCTTACTTGGTAAACATGCCTTCTGGATATACAATCTGTTTCTCTTATATTTCCAACGGTTCTGTAATCGCATCAATCTGATATCTGGAACTCAAGAAATGGCCATTTTACTAAAGACGGTGCATGCAGGAAATCCTATACGTGATTAATACGTGATTTTGTAAATATAACGAATTTTCAATATTTATATTGATTATTTGTAATATAATTTAATATAGGATGATGAATTATCTCTTAGGGTCAGATTTATCATTTTATTAGGAATTAAGGTTGGGTTAAAAGAATATTTTTAGTTATTATTATTTTAATAGGAATTAGAGTTAAGACATGTTTAGTTTATTATTATTTTATTCTTTAGTTCTTTAGGACCTTTAGAACTCAACCCCTATATAAAGGAGGCTTTATTAAACTTTGTAAACAAGATTTCTTTGATTAATAATACAACAAGAGCTCGTTTTTGCAAGTGTTGATTGCCTTGTGCCTTAAAAGCTTCTTCTCCTGGAGTTCTTTCAAGTTTTTGTGAGGGAGATTAATTTTCACACTCCAATTTTCCTTTTCATCTCAACTAGGAGGTTGTTAGAGTCATATTATCGTGTTTGCCTTTTCATTGCGACTAGGAGGGCTCGATAGGACACTTATCCATCTATTTTCCACAAATCCATCCTCACCATCATCATCTGTACCGTTCACCTTCATAAGGGAGGTCTTTTGATTTCTAGGTTATCATACTTTATTTTCAATTTCTTTATCTTTTTTTATCTTGTTCTAATCTTATTTCTTACCCTTTTTCCAGCACCTAAAAGAAACCCTAAGAACCCTACATGCTGGCGCCACCTTCCCCTATTCATTCCCCATTGTTCTTCATCGAGTCTAGAGCTTTTAGGTTTGATTTTTCAACTAGAGCAATGTTCATTAACCCGCCACTATTTCACTATCAGATTGGTTCTAGAAATCAATTGGAAATTATTTCTCCATCTCTTTGCTTTCCAACGCCTTTTGAATCACCTTAATCCGATATCGGGAGCTTGAGATATGATCGATTTATTGAAGACAGTGCAGGCTATAATTTTGTTACGGGAATTTTATGCATGGATGATTTGGATGAGTTTGAGCCAAGGGAGACTCTTTTTAACTCCAGCAAGTGAAAAGCCATTGAAGGACTTATAATTCACCCATTCAAGGCATTCAAAGCTGATTTTTATCATCTAAATTCAAGGGTTGTTCATATTCTTCAAGGGAGCATGCAATGAAGGGTGATCTAATTCACTTGTTAAGACAATTTTCAGCATGGAATAACAAGAGTCTTCCACCCCTTGTACGAAATTAAGGCCAAATTCAGCTTCAAATTGTCTAGATTCATCCCCAAAATGATCTAGAATATTCAGCCAACTTTGAAGATAAGAAGAAAAAGCATTCAAGTGCATTTTATTGCTAAATTGATGAGAATATTTTCATCTTTTGAGTCTTTTCATATGCTGTTTATAAACACTATAAATAGACACCTTTGGGATCATTTGTAGGCACATATTTAAAGATATAAAACATATTTGAGAGGTTGCTTTCATTCTTGTTCTCTTGTAGAACTTTATCGGATTTAAGATAGTCTTGTATTCTTCATCCATTTCCTTTTGTTATAGCGTTGGTTCCAAGCTCATCTATAGCTAGTGCGTCACATTCCATATCCTACCACTTCTACCTTTCCACCTTATAATATTGTTGGTTCCTAACTCATATATAGTTAAAGGGTAACAATCCATTTCCTTGAGATTCTTCATACTACACACCAACTCTCTACTATCTTCACCAACCTTTTCATCCTTTATTTTCCTTAACCACAAGCATCACTCTTCCTACGCTGCTAATCCATTTCAACATATCTTTCATCTTTCCACTTCCATATTTTATTTATCCATTTCTATTTTACAACGTTATTTGCGAATTTCAGATTACATTCAAAGTAATGTGGAGTTCTTACTAGAATCACGATCTGGCACACTCATATATGACTCGGAACACAATCAAGATCATATAACTTATATTATATTTTTTTTTAAAAATAGCAACATATAAATACTAATATTATTAACAATTTAATTTTAAAAATCTAAAAATTAATATATTATTTTTTCGAGTTACACGTGAAATTTTCGAGTCAAGTATACAATAGCTCATTTCAACTCATTAAGAATTCAAGTTAAGTTTGAATTCGTGTTAAGTCCATTCAATTTAAGAGTTGACAAAATTTTAACCAAATCAATCTCGAACAATTCAAGATCTATCTCATCTTATTTACACTCTTATACATGAGATGTATCATTACGACACTTCCCCACTGTTACACCTATATAAAATAAATAATTTAATATTAGCTTTAAAATTTTCAATTCTCACCGTCACTTGTGCTAACCATAATATTAATACCTAACATTTCCCCCTTTTTTTAATAGTTAAGGATTCCCTTATCCTAGCTTCAAGAAAATACAGCCCTTAAGCTTGTTTAGCTTTTACAAAAACTGAATCATCGCATAGTTTAAGTGATAAAAGAAAATATTATTTTCCTTTTACGTTATAAATTTGAACAGCTGGACCTACATGCATGGTGTATGTGTTTCTAAGCGGCAATTTAGATGTTGCCTTTGTACACGTATTTATATCCAACACTCCATTAAGAAGCTGACGTGGAAGATGAGCATTTATGTTCCATTAAGAAACTGAAATGGAAGATGAGCATTTATGTTGCAATTGAGAGGGGGGAAAACATTGTTTTGAACCAATGCTTTCTCTTTCCTGCTGATGATATGGACAATGCAAATAACTAAAGAAAGAAGCTTTGCTTGAAGGCAAGATAAGAGTATTAACAAATAGCAAGATTGAAATGATTCAGTAGATAATTGAAGATGTGGACTCAGTTGTTGCCGAAATCAACTCGGAGCTTTCGACAATATCTTACACCAGAAGGAAAAGAGATCAACTCATAGAATTAAAGCTCTTACAACATGTATGCAACTAAGAAACTGCCTGTAATTTGGAGGGAATCTCTCATTTGAAAGTTGACAACCTGGGAAGCTTATCTCTTAGATAATACAGCCTCGCCCTCCTCACTTTCCGGTGTTTGACGACTTTAATCTCCTTTATGTTTGGCGAGTAACTGCGGTTATAAATTAAGAAGTGATAAAACATGGATCAACAAACATGATTCTGCATTCCATTAGTTGAATCATCATAAGAAGATTTATATACAGGGAAAATTTGAGCAAAAGATGAAATTAAGAAATTCGACTTCCATGGCAAACAACAAAACATCAAAAGAAGCCTGATATTGTAACAACTGCACGACTTCACGGATGATGTTTGGAAACATGAAAAGTATACAATTAACAGTTTTGAGGACTTTCTTTGATACGAGGAGATGAAACAATGCAAATTAAATGTATGTAAACACGAAGATCATTATGCATAACATAAATCAACCAAGATTTTAGCCAAATATGGTGAGACAATGTTTAGTCTGCACCATTACTAGTCTTCGATTCAGGCTAACTCAGCTTCTACCAAAGTAAGTTTCACAAATGCAATAAAAAGCCATCCCAATAACAGAAAAATGGAGGAAAAAGTAAATAAATCTAGGACTAGAATGACTCATAAAAGTGAAATTACAAAAATCGTTCTCCGTTCTTATTTATTTTCACGACTTCTATAAATTCAAGAACATTATTCAGAAATCTAGCTCCCATAAGTTCTCGTTAGATTCAAGATGATGCATTAGTTGGTTAATTAGGCCCAATAAATGAACGAATGCACTGGAACCGAATGAAGGAAATGGTCATATGGTCATCGTAACAAATAACAATTAGGCATAATTATAAAAGAAATACTTACACAGGGAATACAATCTCAACTCCAACGCCAGCAATAATTCTCCGAATTCGAATGGTGGTGTGGATACCGGCATTTTGTTTAGATATGATTATACCTTTGTACACTGACAGCCTACGCTTGTTTTCCGGAACTTCCTGTAAATCAAAGGAAGCATGAGAATAACAATCAAAACACATGATAAAAAGGAATTTAGTATGGATAACGCGAAACTCAATTACCAATTTAATCTCTACAATATCACCAGTCCTAAGATCTGGAATTGGCCTTTCCTTGTCTGATGCTTCAATTGCTCTTTTATTCAGTATCTACTCTCATTCACAAATGTGTTAAGATTCTCAAACCAGCTGAACAAAGTTAAGTTCTTTCTATGAAATGATACAACCATCTAAATAAAAAGTTGGGCTAAAGGTCCTCTCTTTTATCAAACAACTTAAGCATCTCAAAAGGAAATCACAAAGCCAAAAGTTTAATTCTCTTCTCGATTCCTACATAAGCAGGGATGGAGTATTTTATGTTGAGGGGACCAACTTATAGAATTTTAAGTGGAAGACGAACTTGTAAAATTTTAATTACCAAACAGATTTTCGACCAAAAATACAAAGAAAATATCTAAACAATATATAGGAATTTGAAAATTTTCCGTAAGGGCGAGCGCCCCCATCCGCACCAGGTCCATCCCTGTACATTATAAACATAAAGTACAGTAAAAGATTAACCAAATTACCCCCATAATATCACCAAGTTTAGCCCGGAGTTTATATGGCTCCCTGGGTTTCTCTTCTTCAACCTCATCTTCTCCTTCCTCTCCGGATTCAGCTCTCATTTCGGGTTCTTCAACACCATTTTCATTTGCTTCAGCTTCAGGGTTAGATTCTGCTCTCACAATGAAATCCCTTCGAGCAAAACAACCGAGACTGGACCCGACAGGGAATTTCAAATGAGACCCAGACACTGAAACCTTGGAAGTGGTTAATGGAGAAGGACCACGAGACAGAAATGCAGAGAACCCTTGGTTCTTAATTGGATGAAATGAATTGACTTGGTTTATGGGGAACATATGCAGTGCCTATAAATAATCAAAATCGAATGTGAAATGTAAAAGATTGTTGAAAATCAATGATGATAGTTAAGGAAAAAGATGAAGGGGCTAAGGGTTTACCTGAGGGAGAACTTGGGAGGCCATGGTGTTAGTATGGAGTCTCGGTAGCGATAGACGCTGCCTTATCTGTTTTGGAGAGGCTGGGAGAAACTTTAGATACACTTCTATAACAAGTCTTTATTTTTTTCCTTAAAGTTTCGAAGCACTTGTCCACAACAATTTCATAAAAATGGATATGTATAATCTCAAAATTAACTATAATATTTATAAAAATAATTATTTTTTAAAAATATTTTAGTCTTAATTTTTTATTGTAGGGTAAAAGTATGTTTAATATTTGACTAAGTAGTATTTCTTTATTTTTTTTAAAAAATATTTTACCCCCACTTAGTTTTATTTTAAGATAAAAAAACTCTTATTTTGGAGCGTTAATCATTTGTTAACCAACAATTTTTATTCATAAAGTAATCTTTTTGCTCTAAAATAAAACGTTAAGAATTAAATTGTTCCAAAAATCAAATAGGTATTAAAGTAACTATTTAATTAAATACTAAAGATATTTTTTTGACATTATGCCAAACTAATATGATTGATTTTTTTTTCTAAATGTAGTCTTTAAACTAAAAAATATTAATTTAGCTTTTTAATTAACGAAATCGAATGTTGATTATTATAACATTAATGTGATAATTTAAGATATTAGTGTGATAGTCTATGGTGTTAATATGATGTTTACAATGTATAATGATATGATAGAGGAGCTAAATTATTTTTTATCAAACTACGACATCAATGTAATATTTTACGGCATCATAAATCAAATTTAGTCCTTATCAACCCACAAAGTTCATAACATGCAAAATGTAATGCTCCTAAAAAGGCTCAAGTTCAAACTAGACCTAGGTGAAAAAGGCTACTAAAGATAACTCTTTTGGAGAGTTATCAGTTCATGTGGTCGACCCACAGAGAATTTTGACATCCAAATTCGGCATTGGAGATGAGGATCTCCACGAGAGTATTAAGAACACCCAATTGCCCAAGTCGGTATGCTAATCACCAGGTTGATAGAAACATCAGGATATACCTCAGTCAGTGCCAAGGCACTTCAGTTACTAACTGGGTGCAGATGCCCCAAGTAGAGTTTTAAATAGTAGGACGCAAATGCAATAGCGGCCGTTATTTCACGGTCATAGTGTCGTCCAAAATTGATATCGAATAATTTAACGATGGGCAACAAATTCACGTCGATAGCGGTCCGTCGCGCCTGTAATTTAACGGGTAACAGTGATAGCACCGATAATGAGACGCTATTACTGTTTTTCAATCATTGCTGCAAAAAAACTTAAAAGAGTTAGAATTATCACCCAAAAAACAATTGGAATTCTCACCCAAAAAGCAACTGGTAAAAGAAACTTGGACGATCGTGTTTATTATCAGACAGTGACACCACCGAAGAATATGGTCGAGTGGACGCTCGATAAAATTATATTAAAATGGAAGGTTGAGAATAGGGATATTTGAACTTGGAGAGAATTCACATAAAGGTTGAGGATGGGGAGATTTATACTTGGAGAGAACTAGACGATTGAGAGAATTAGAGAGAAAAGCTTCAAGAATTTTCTTTTATCATGTTATGTTTGGGTTTTAACTCAAAAAACAAAAGGTAATAGTTTGGGTCGTCCACTCTCGCTGGCTACTCCGACTCCCATTTCCTCCCTTTTATATATTTTAAATAAATTCTAAAATATATTTTTAAGGGATATGTCAATTTGTTATCCTTATCTTTTATAATTTATAATTTAATCATCACTTTAGAATGTAAACTTTTGTTTATGCAGTTGTTACTATTTCGAAGTAAACACGAGACATTCGGTACTCAACAAACACAAAGAGCTTGGAATCAAATGAATCCAAGTAAATAGTTAATTAAATTATTTAATTTATATTATTTAATTATATTATACATCTTACTTCTTTTAAATAATAATGTATTCTCAATGTCATCACTCATCATTAATTATCTTATTCTATTATCGGGTTTTTAAAATTTTATATTTGGTTAAACTATATTATATATATGTCATATTAACATTCTAAAAATCATTAAAATGACTCATTATAATTATAATTATAATTATTATATTTTAGGATAAGTTGTGTGAAATTTAAAAAAAATTCATGACATCGATGGCATCTGTTATGTCTGCAACTGTGATAAACGCGACGCAATTGAAAACGTGACTGCGGACGCTCTTTAAATCCCTGGCCCCAAGTACTCTCGAGGAGTAAGTTTGCGGGGTGTATATTTTGGTGTAATATTCTAGAATTTTACCCTAAGTAATAAGAGTGGTATAGGTCAAGTAGAGAGTTGCGAGTCTTGAGGTGTAGATATCCCTCTAATTTCACCAGTATGCATTCATGCACGAATAGTAATATAATCAACTAAGTGAGTCAAGCCCCATCAACGATGCCTTTGTGTTTGTATATGAGCATGATTTATATACAACACATGAAAGCATGCAGTGTAGTATAATACCATAGTTTTTATTATTTCAGACTAAAAGATATCAAGTACATTAAGCTACATTTTACCAGTATTAGTTGTCAACGAATAACTCATTAGTGCTAGGAGATAGTGAGTGTCAAATGTAGAATCTCATAATCCTTCATCAGTGTGCGGTTGCCATAGACATTCGTTTTGTGATGTGTACTCTTCAGGAGAGTCAAATGTTGTTAGTTTCGCACGGTAAGTGGTTGAGTCCTAGTTGTGAGCACCTTAGGTGCTCGACCAAACTAGTAGTGCGTATATAAACTGCAAGGCAAATGAGAAACAGTCAGATACCGTGGATGAGTATTAAATCAGAGTTACATAGTAGAAGCGTAGAGCTCAATGTTAAGAAGTCAAGACTTATCATCATATATTTAGTAGTCTATATCGAGAAAGTGTTGGCAACTGTCAAAGATCTCAGGGTGTAACATGATGATTTATTTACGTTCAGCAGATAAAAGAGGTATTCGGTTTATGCAGTGAGTTAACTCGATTAAGTAAGGTTCACCATAGAAGGATTTAGTGATAGCAGTTGAGTAGTAGAGTAGTGTTCTCCCTGCGAAATGTTCAAAGTATTCAGAGTTAGGACAACCAAAGTAAGACTCAATGCTTTTCACCTTCTTAAAAGTGGTTACTTCAAGATTGACATAATTAGCACCCAATAAGAACAATGGTTATAGATCAATATGTAAGTTGTTGAGTTGCAAGTCATGTAAGGACTTATTCAGTGAGGAGCAAGTTGATATGAGTTTAGATGCTTTGAGATTTCTAAGTGTTTGACCTAAGAATGTGTCATTGTTTGGACCGAGTAAAGTTCGAGGATGATTTTTTTAAAATGAGGGGAGTACAACACCCCAAATTTTGGGCTAGTAGTTTTGGGTTTACCCAATATGTAAGTGAACCGCATTAAATTCATTAGTAAAGTCGTTAGGCTGAGTTGGGCTTAATTAAGCTTGAATTGGGCCTAATTAACCATAAAAAGAGGGTTTTTGAATAGTACAAAGAAATGGAATGACCAAAAGCATAATATCCTCATTTTGTAAAGATGCGGGTTTTATATATTATTTCTATTTCTCTCCTCTTCAATTTGTTCTTATTCTTCTTCTTTATTTCTCTATCATTTCTTCTCCATACTTCCTCTTAAACATCTTAGCTAAAAGGTAAGTTTTTGGGCATCTTTCCTACTTCAATTTCATTCCTAATTCATCTATAGACATCATTATTATAAAGCAAAGCTTTGGGTACTTTGATTGTAAGAAAATTGGGGTTTTGTCATCCAAGCCTTAGAGGGAGGTGTTTGGTGTTTAAAAGAGCTTTATTTCAGGATTCCAATATCAATGTAGTGTATTTGTAATCCTTTGGAGTACAAAGTTTTCATAAATTTCAATAACTTACTAAGATTTGTGTAGGTTAGTATTTTAGGGTTTTACATTTGATTCATGCCATAAATCACGAATTTGTTGTAAAGCATGTGCATTATGACACCTTAAGTCCCTAAATAACTACACACATCATTAGTACATGATTTAAAATCAAACCATGGCCTTTAGTGAGATTTATAGTATTTTCTAAGCTTAAAATAACTATTTTAGGGTTTTAATATCGATACTGGGATGAACTGTATCGATATTGGAATAATCGGGGCAAAAATTAAGGATTTGGGCTGGGAGTATCATATTGCCAGGGGAGTAGCAGTATCGATACTCAGGGTGGCATTATCGATACTTAGCACCTTTTTCAACAACAAAATGTATTTTTGGTATCGATACTCATAGGGGTATTGATACTTGGCCCTAGAGTATCGATACTGGAAGTAGAGTATCGATACTACTCACTTGGGATGGCTAGATTTGACCCGGTTAAAACCTGTAAGGGTTAAGGATCATCTGTAATAGTAAGAAATAGTATGTGAGGAATGTAAATGGCCAAAGGGGCCCATAGACACTCATAGGAGTGGGTTATAATAGTTGTAACCATACTAAGCGTAATACGCTAAAATATATTCAGTCGAGGATGTATACAGACTGTTGAGGATGAGGATTGCTACGAAGGATATATTGAAAAATGGTACAATAAGTAAGTCAGACCTAGTGACCATCGTTGAATCACGAAACACGAAGAGACTTTTCTTGAGTTAGAGTGACTAAAGCATCCTTAAGTAACGAACGACTAGAATATAGCAGCTTAATAAATAACAAAAGTAACAGACTAATAAGCCTTTGTACAACACTCTAAATGAGATAACATATGAGATAACAACTAGTGAAAGAATAACCTTACTTTAGTGAGTCCAGCTATGCTACGATATATCCAAGTTACCTTAGTTACCCTAGTGGGGAATTGTCAATGAACCAAGCACTTTAGGAGCAAACTAGGACACGAGGCCCGAATACTCACGAGGAGTGGATTAGCGATGTCAGTGTTATGTGGCCTTTGGGCCTTAGGTATGTATTGTAATACCCCAAATATCTGGTCGGTGACCAGAGTAAAAGTATTTTAAATTTTGGTGGGTTAAAGTGGGTAGATTGAAAAGTATAGGGAATGATTTAGGAAATTGTGTTTAAGACTAATTAGTAAGAATAGAAGAATAGAATGACACTATGGTCCTTTGGAGGGAAATGAATTTAATATTCATTATTGTTAAGGATATTTAATAAGGGGATAAGTCAAAGTGGTTATCTTCTTCTTCCTTGTAATCTCGTGCCCCCCTTATCCAAGATAAGGATTCTTCAATGTTGGTTTTTATTTTCATTTTTGGGTTGGTTTTGAAACCTTAAGTGATATAGAGGCTTAAGGAAAGTTCAAGGAGGATTAAAACTAAGTGATGAAGGTTTTATTTGAGATTTAAGAAAATGGGTTTTTATTGATATGATGAAATATGGTTTTTTTATTGAACTTTAAAAGTATTTTTGACTTGCCAAAGAAGTAAATAAGAGATTTGGAGCCTTAGAAGTGATTAAAAACATGTTTGAAAAATTGGTGTGATTCTTAGTTTTAAGTGTTCTTTGGAGATTTTAGATGTTATAAAAAGATTTATGGATGTAAGTTAGTTGGATTAAGTAATGATGAGTTTAATGGTATGATTGGGGATAAAAGTAAGAGATTTAGGTGAAAATATGGTAAAAACTGAAGTGAAATATGTAAAATATGGGTAAAGGTATCGGTACTGGAAGAACAGTACCGATAATATAGGTTTAAATTTGAGGAAAAAGGATGAATACGATGAACAATATTGATATTGATGCAAGTAGTATCGATACTGCTGTGGGGGTATCGATACTAAGAAGAAGGTATCAATAATATAGATTCCATAATACAAAAATGGTATCGATACTGAAAGGAGTATCAGTACCATAGTAGGGAAGTATTGATACCATAGGAGGGGTACCGATACTACTCAGTCAGAAATTTTAAGTTAGGGCAAATTTTAATAGAATTCGAAATTTAATAGTACTTTTGAGTATTAGTACTTTAGATAAATGTTAGTAAGTATACTAATATCATATTGTATGTGTGATTATGGATGCTTATGTAGATCGTAATCGAGCTCCCGAGTCAATCAAACAAAAAGGCAAGGATAAAGTCGTAGAATAGTCAGACTACATCGGTGCATAATAGTGAGTGCAATTATTATGTACATTGAGAGTTATAATTGCATGATGGTTAATGTATATGTTGCATTTTTATGTATCTGCACTAAGTGTGCAACCCACAAAATTCATAATAAGTTTATGAACAACCATATCGGAACTAAGTGTGCAACACACATAATTCATAATAAGTTTATGAATAACCATATCGACACTAAGTGTGCAACCCACATAATTTATAATAAGTTTATGAACAACTGTATCGACACTAAGTGTGCAACCCACAGAATTTATAATAAGTTTATGAACAACTGTATCGACACTAAGTGTGCAACCCACGGAATTCATAATAAGTTTATGAACAACCATATCGACACTAAGTGTGCTACCCACAAAATTCATAATAAGTTTATGAATGACCATATCGTCACTAAGTGTGCAACCCACGGAATTCATAATGAGCTTATGAATGATCGTATTGGCACTACGTGTGCACCCCAAAGAACTTATAATGATTTGAAATAATTAATTCGTATTTTGATAGTTATGATATACTTATGTATTGATTTCACCTAATTAGTGTTATTACCTCACTAAGTAAATACATAACGTGTATTGATTTCACACGTAGATTTTAACGAGCAGAGTAAGGAGTGCATCTGACATTTCCAATCAAGGGTCGCCTCATCAGTAACTGTACGACAACTATGTCTACTTTTGATGTTGTTAGCTGGCATGTAATAGATTTATTATAATGCTCTGAAAGTATTTTGACTTATGATGATGTAAAAAAATTTTAATATGTCGAACCTTTAAGATATGTTTACATATTATAAGTTAATGAACATTTTATATTATTAAATTAAAATATTTTATGATTGGAAACAATATTTTTACTAGTTCTTCAAAAGCGAAAAGTTTTAAAAGTTATGTGACATTTATGACTCGTGTATAGAAACATATACGGGAATTGGGTGTTACATTTATTGGTATCAGAGCTACATGTTTAGTTGATTCTCGGCCGAAATTGGGTGTATTTTACAATAAAAAGGGTTTATATGTCACTGAGATGTCAAGGTTACTGATAGGGTGTAGTTAGAATATGATTGATGTCACTCCTTACTAACTTAAGTGTTATCCTTATGTATGTTCTATTAGATGTCAGATTCTATGAATTCACAGAAAATGACTGGTCAAGAAATTAGAGAAGGGTTGGGTAGCTAGAGCTATGAAGCTAATAATGAGTATCTGATCCTGTCCAAAAATGCTAGTGCACCGGTACATCAGGGTTTACTAGTGCCAGAGTTTGGAGCTTTTATGTAGGCTCTTGATGCAATCTTGACTAGATTTCAACCTCCTCCGCCTCCCCTATTCCTCCAGCACCACAGATGTTAATTCCAAAAGTGTTGAGAAGTTTGGGAGCTCTTGAGTTCCGAGGAGAAGAGGATGAAGGTCCAATGGATGGTGATTTATGGTTAAACAACATTATGGTGATGTTGGAAAGTCTTCAATGCTCAGATCATGAAAAGTTGGGCGAAGCTGTATCTTTACTTCGAGTATCAGCTCGAATGTGGTGGACAAACACTACGATGTATGCAGCACCTGAGCAAGTGACCTGGCAATTCTTTCAAGATGAGTTTAAGAACAAGTACATCGGGGAGCAGTTTATGCAGTCAATGCTGTTAAAGTTTCTTAATCTGAAACAAGGCGATCGAGTAGTACATGAGTATGAGGCTGAGTACAACAAGCTTAGTCGTTATGTTACTGAGGTAGTTTCCAATGATAAAGCCCAACGTGATTGGTTCATTGAGGGTTTGAGACCTAAGTTAAAAGAGATGATGTTGGCTTTAAATTTTCCTAGCTTGTAAAAAGTTATTAACCGAGCTAAGGCCATTGAAAGAGCTCAAGAGGAGACTTTTACAGCAGAGCAGGGTATGCATACGGAAAAAAGAGTTGGAATGTCTCCAACTTCCCATCATGCTAAGAGAGGTAAGGGTATATAGTTCCCGATACAATAACAAAGATGGTTCTGCTGTAATTTCACATAAGAATAAGTAATCACCGTGTTTAGCTGCTAGCTCGGGTAGAGCCTGTGGAGAAAGAACTAATCCATGTCAGACATGTGGGAAATTTCATCGTGGAGTGCATAGATTACTCAATGGTGCTTGTTTCCATTGTGGTGAAACTGGTCACTATGCATTAAATTGTTCAAAGAGATTCAGAGACAGATCAGTAGCAACATCTAATAAAAGCCGAGGAAGAGGTAAATTCTGCGAACAATCTGAGTCAAACTAGCGACAAGAGATTGGGGGAGTGGCCCAAATTTATAATATTAAGACTAATGAGGATCTGGATGACCCAAAGATTTTAACAGGTACATTTCATCATGTTGATGAACATGTATTTGTTTTGATTGACCCTAGTTTTGCATACTCTTATATTAGTACAAAGTTGGTTAGAGTTAGAGGATTTCCTTTAGAACCAATCTTTAGTGAGATGATAGCAGTAAACCCTGTGGGTCATAGTGGAAGGGTAACTCATGTGTGTAGAAAATGCCCGATAAAGGTTCAAGGGGTTGTGTTTCCGATAAACTTGACAAAATTTTCTTTCGACGAATTTGAAATTATTTTGGGCATGGATTGGTTGTCTCCACATCATGGATGGATTGATTTTCGTAAGAAGCGATTGCTTTTGAAGGATGCGAAAGGTTCAGAAGTCATACTAATTGGTGAAAAAGTGAAATCACACTCCAGTGTGATATCAACAATGACTGCAAGGAAAATGATGTCGTAAGGGTATATAGCTTTCCTAACTAACGTGATAGACACTCGAATATCAGAAGCGAGATAAGGTGATATCCCAACAGTTCAGGATATGTTTTTCCGAAGGAATTACCGGGCTTACCTCTAGATCGTGAGGTGGAATTCCAAATTGAAGTTTACCGGGGTACTGAACCTATTTCTATGGCTCCGTATCGAATGACTCCAACTAAGTTAAGAGAATTAAAGGCCTAATTGCAAGAGTTGCTCGATAAAGGATTTATCATACCCATTGTTTCTCATTGGGGAGCACCTATGTTTTTCTTGAAAAAGAATGACGGATCTATGTGATTATGTATAGATTATCATCAATTAAATAAAGTAACAATAAAGAATAAGTATCCTTTTCCGAGGATTGATGATATGTTCGATCAGCAGAAAGGCGCGTCAGTGTTCTCTAAGATAGACCTGCAGTCAGGATATCACCAATTAAAGATTAAATAGGAGGATATTTCAAAGACAACCTTTCAGACTCGATATGGACATTACAAATTTGTGGTGATATCATTCGGATTAACTAATTCTCCTGTTGCATTTATGGATTTGATGAACCGAGTATTCTAACCTTATCTAGATCAATTTTTGGTCGTATTTATCGATGATATTTTGGTGTATTCAAAGTCAAGAGAGGAGGATGATGTTATCTTCGTGTTGTCCTTTAGACTCTTCGAGAGAAGAAGTTGTATGCCAAATTATCCAAGTGTGAATTTTGATTAGCCGAGGTTGCTTTCCTTGGCCATATAGTCTCTGCAGAAGGCATAAGAGTAGATCCCAAAAAGATTCAAGTTATAGTAGATTGGCACCAAAGAATGTTTCTGAAGTTTGGAGTTTTTTGGGGCTTGTTGTTTATGATAGACGGTTCGTAAACAACTTTTCAATGTTGTTTTCACCGCTAACTAAATTGTTGAGGAAATATGTGTCTTTTGTTAGGTCGGAAAAATGCCAAGAAAGTTTTGAAATGTTAAAGAGGATTGTCACAGAGGCACCAATGCTTGTACAACCTGAGTCGGGTAAAGACTACGTAGTTTTTAGTGATGCATCTCATAATGGATTGGGATATGTGCTTATGCAAGAAAGGAAAGTTGTGGCCAATGCCTCGAGACAGCTGAAGACTCACGAGAGAAATTACCCGACGCATGACTTAGAATTGGCAGCTGTCGTGTTCGCTTTGAAGATTTGTCGTCATTATTTGTATGGTGAACGGTTTCATATTTATACAGATCACAAAAGTCTAAAGTATTTGTTGACTCAAAAAGAACTAAATTTGAGGCAGAGAAGATGGATCAAGCTTTTAAAAGATTATGATGTGATCATCGATTATTGATAGGGAAGCGGTGGTGGGTTAATGAACGTTTCTCTTGTTGAATAATCAAACCTAGAAAGCTTTAGACTCAATAAAGAACAAAGGGGGATGAATAGGGAAAGTGGGGGTAGCAACTAAGGTCTTTTAGAGTTTCTTTTAAGTGCTGGAAACAAGGTAAGAAACAAGATTAGAACAAGATAAACAAAAGATAAAGAAATTGAAAATAAAATATGATAACCAAGAAATCAAAAGATCTCCCTTATGAAGGTGAACGGTAAAGATGATTGATGGTGTGGATGGATATATGGAAAATCTATGGATAATGTCCTATCGAGCCCTCCTAATCGCAATGAAAAGCCAAACACGATAATATGGCTCTAACCAACCCTCCTAGTAGCGATGAAAAGGCAAATTGGAATCTGAAGATTAATCTCCCTGACAAGAACTTGAAAGAACTCCAGGAGAAGAAGCTTCGAAGGCACAAGGCAATCAACACTTGCAAAAACAAACTCTCGTTGTATTATTAATCAAAGAAATATGTCTTACAAAGTTGAATGAAGCCTCCTTTATATAGGGGCTGAGTTCTAAAGGTCTTAAATTACTAATGAATAAAATAATAACAAACTAAACATGTATTAACTCTAATTCCTAATAAAATAATAATAACTAAAAATATTATTTTAACCCAACCTTAATTTCTAATAAAATAATAAATCTAATCCTAAAAGATAATGCATCATCCTATATTAAATTATATTACAAATAATCAATATAAATATTGAAAATTCGTAATATTTACAAAATCATGTATTAATCTCGTATAGAAATTTTTACATGTGTTTTCTTCACTAAAATGAATGTATCTTGAGTTTCTAATATCAGATTGATGCAATTAAAGAACCGTTAGAAAGATAAGAGACATAAGGTTGTATGTCCAGAAGACATATTGACCAAATAGTATCAGGATCCCATTCAAAAAGTCATTACAAGTCTACTGTTGTTTTAGTCTTCTTTTCCAAGGCTTGGATGAGTGGATCATTTGGAAGAGTTATTACTTCTTCCTTTGATGTGTGCCTTGCGATGCATGTATCAATTATCATCCAAGAAAAGCTAATGTAGTAGCTGATGCACTTAGTCGAAAGACTTTTGCAGCTTTACGAGCTTTGGATGCTTTTATGTCATTAAAGGAAGATGGTACCTTGATTGTTGAACTTAAGTTAAAGCTGATGCTTTTGGATCGGATAAAAGAGTTGCAAGGAAAAGATGAAAAATGCTTTGCAAGAATTGTGCAAATAGAGAAAGGTGAAGCCAAAGACTTTGAAATCAGGTTTGATGGATGTTTATATTATCGTGGAAGACTTTGCATTCCAGATAATGAAGAATTGAAGAAAGATATTCTTTCTGAGGTACATTATAGTCCTTTGATGATGTATACAGGCGGGAAAAAGATGTATCATGATATAAAGAGTCGTTGGTGGCCTGACATGAAAATGGTTATATCCGAGTTTGTTGCAAGATGCCTGACATGTCAGCAAGTGAAAGCTGAACATCAAGTGCGTTATGGATTGCTACAACCGATATTCATTCCTGAGTGGAAGTGGGAACGAGTTACAATGGATTTTGTTTCAGGGCTACCTTCGGCACCCTGTAAAAAGGACCCAATATGGGTAATTGTGGACAGATTGATAAGGACGGATCATGTTATTCCAGTTCAAGTAGATTACTCGATGGATAAGTATGTGGAGTTGTATATAAAAGATATAGTTAGGCTGCATGGAGTGCCTATATCGATAGTGTCCGGTCGAGACCCAATGTTCACTTCAAGATTCTGGAAGTCATTGCACGAGGCATTGGGTACTCGATTGAATTTCAGTATGGCTTTTCATCCGCAGATAGATAGCAGTCAGAGCGAACTATTCAGGTATTGAAGGAAATGCTAAGGGCATGCGTGATAGAATTCAAAGGATCATGGGAAATATATTTTCCTTTATCAGAATTTTCTTATAATAACAGTTACCAATCGAGTATTAAGATGGCTCCGTATGAAGTCTTGTATGGGAGGAAGTGGCGAATACCATTAAATTAGTTTGAGATAAAAGGTCGAGATCTAGTTGGCCCTGATTTAATGAAAGAAATGAAAGATAAAGTGAAAATTATCCAATATAATCTTAATATAGCCTTCAATCGACAAAAGTCTTATGTTGATCTAAAAATAAAAGAGATTGAATATCAGGTGGGGGATAAGGTATTTCTGAAAGTATTACCTTGGAAGAAAGTGTTGTGGTTTAGGTGCAAAGGAAAGTAGAGTCCGAGATTTATTGGACCTTATGAAATTTTAAAAAGGGTCAGACCAATAGCTTATTAGTTAGATTTTCCTCCCAATATGGATAAGATCCACAAGGTGTTTCATGTATCGATGCTCAGGAAGTATCGATAAGATCCATCGCATATAATCACACCAGAGGAAATTGACATACGACCAGATTTGACTTACGAGGAAGAACCATTATAGATTTTGGCTCAGGAAAACAAAGAACTGCGTAACAAGAAGATCCCTCTAGTTAAAGTGCTTTGGCAAAATAATAAAGTAGAAGAAGCTACTAGGGAAAGAGAGGAGAACATGAGGAAGCAGTTACCACACCTCTTCTTGCCATGTACTTCTTTAAATTCGAGGACAAATTTTCTTAAGGGGAAGAATTTTAATACCCCAAATATCTTGTTGATGACCATAGTGAAAGTATTTAAATTTTGATGGCTTAAAGTGAGCAGATTGAAAAGTATAGGGAATGATTTAGGAAATTATGTTTAAGACAAATTAGTAAGAATGGAAGGACATTATGGTCCTTTGGAGGGAAATGAATTTAATATTCATTATTATTAAGGATATTTAATAAGGGAAATAAGGGGATAAGTCAAAGTGGTTATCTTCTTCTTCCCCGTAGTCTCGTTCCCTTCATAGGCAATGTAAAGATTCTCCAATGTTGGTTTTTTTTTCATTTTTGGGTTGGTTTTGAAACCTTAAGTGATATAGAGGCTTAAGGAAAGTTCAAGGAGGATTAACACTAAGAGATGAATGATTTATTTGAGATTTAAGAAAATGGGGTTCTGAGTGGTATGATGAAATATGGTTCTTTGTTGAAGTTTAAAAGTATATTTGACTTGCCAAAGAAGTAAATGAGCATTAGAAGTGATTAAAAAAATGTTTAAAAAATTGGTGTGATTCTTAGTTTTGAGTGTTCTTTGGATATTTTGGATGTTATAAGAAGATTTATGGATGTAAGTTAGTTGGATTAAGTAATGATGAGTTTAACGGTATGGTTGGGGATAAAAGTAAGAGATTTAGGCAAAAATGTGGTAAAAATTGAAGTGAAATATTTAAAATATGGGTAAAGGTATTGGTACTGGAAGAACAGTACCGATACTATAGGTTTAAATTTGAAGAAAAATGATGAATATGATGAACAATATCGATACGGATGCAAGTAGTATCGGTACTGCTGTAGGGGTATATGTAATACCCCAAATATCATGTCAGTGACTTTATTGAAAAGATTTAAAATTTAAAGACTCGATTGTATAAATGATAAAATATAGGAAATGATTGGAATAGTGTTTATGACCAATATGTATAAATGAATGAATATAGAGGGTAATTAGGTCCTTTAAGGAGAAATAAATTTAAAATTCATTCCTTATTAGGGATTTAGGAAGAAAAAAGGGACAAATAAACCATTTGAGTTATTTTTTTTCTTCTTCCTCGTGCAAGGACTATCCTCTACAGCCGAAGGTAAGATTTAATTTAACCAGCTCTTCCTCTTGTTTTTAGGATGTAGTTGGAACATTGAGTATTATGAAAGCTTAAGGAAGGGTTAAGTAGGATTAAAATTAGGAGATGGTTGAAATATTTGAGATTGAAGAAAACGGGTTTTTGAATGATATGTTAGGATATGAGTTTTTATAGTTGGTTATTATTATATTTGACTTGTCAAATAAGTAAATAAAATATTAGAAGATTGGTTGGGATTACGAACATGTTAGAAAAAGTGGTATAATTCTTGGGTAAAATTGTTCTTTGGAAATTTAAGATGTTTTAAGAAGTTAAATGAAAGAAAGTTAGTTGGGATAAGTAAAGAAGAGTTTAATGGTATTGTTGGGTGTAAATATAAGAAAAATTGACCAAATTTGGGTAATAATCAGGCTGAAAAATGGAATAGTTAGGTAAGGGTATCGGTACTGATAGAACCGTACCGATACTATAGGCTTAATTTGGATGAAATCAGCTGAACAATATCGATTCTGAGGGGGTATCCATACTATGAAGAGGGTATCGATACCATTGCATCATAATGTAGAAATGGTATCGATACTATAATGGAGTATCGATACCAAGTATAGTAGTATAGATACCATGGTAGGGGTATCGATAGTAGTGAGCCTGGAATTGTAGGATAGGATGAAAGTATTATGGAAATCTAAATAATAGTACCTATGATTATTATTAAAGTATAAATGTTAGGAAATATACTAACATTTATTATGATATATGTCTTTAATGGATGCTTGTGTAGATCATAATCAAGCTCCCAGGTCAAGTAAAACGAAAGGCAAAGATAAAGTAGCTGAGTAGTCAGACTTGCGCTTTGGATATTATAGCAAGGCAAGCTAGGCGAGTGCATTTATTATGTAGCTACATGTTATAATAGTCATAGATGTATGATTGCTTAATAATTATATGGTGATTACCAAATAGGCACTATATGTGCAATCCACAGAATTCATCATGAGTTGCTTAACAACTGTACAGGCACTATGTGTGCAATCCATGAAATTCATCATGAGTTGATGAACAACCGTACATGCACTATGTCTGCAATCCACGGAATTCATCATGAGTTGGTGAACAACCATACATTCACTATGTGTGCAATCCACGGAATTCATTATGAGTTGATGAACAACCGTACAAGCACTATGTGTGCAATCCATAGAATTCATCATGAGTTGATGAACAACTGTACATGCACTATGTGTGCAATCCATGAAATTCAACATGAGTTGATGAACAACCATACAGGCACTATGTGTGTAACCCACGAAATTTATCATAAGATGATGAACAACCGTACAGGAACTATGTGTGCAACCCACGGAATTCATCATGTGTTGATGAACGACCGTATAGGCACTACGTGTGCATCTAAATAAAATGATCATAACTAGAAAGTTGGTAAATTACCGTGTTAGCACTACGAGTGCAAAATTACAGGGTTTATAAGAAATTAAAAGAATTAATTGATATTATGAATAATTATTAGAGTAGAAATTGTTCTAAAATAAAAGACTAAATGCCTAACCGTGCATTTGGAAGAAAGGTGCCAATAATGCAAGTTAGAAGAAAGGCTAAATGCCTTTAGGATGAAGGCTAAATGCCTTTAAGATAAAAGACTAATGTCTAATGGTGCGTTTTGGTAAAAAGGTGCCACTAATACAAGTTAGGTGAATAACAGTGCATAATTGGCATGAAAGGATGCCACAAATGAAAATAAATAACGGTATATTAATGGTATATAAGGTGTCACTCATGATAATTATAAAAGATAAAGGACCATTTGATACTTATTGCAATACATGTACAGTACTTTCTCATTTAACGTACATAGGAAAATAAAGAATAATTGGGAAAATATACAGAATGATAGATATGATGGGATTACTAATAATGATTTCGATGACTGTATGAAAGAAAAATATGGTTTAACTTATAAGGATTTATCTGATCTTAATGGAGTATGTGATTTAGTTCGTCATTAAATAGTCATGAGATACTTATGTATAAATTACAGATTCTTTACAATATTATGCCCCACTAAGTATATACTTAACGTGTGTTGATTTCAAACGTAGGTAACAACAAAGACTAATCGGATACTGGGAGCAGGGGCAGCTATCATCAATCTAAGGTTGACTTTCATCAGTAACATGGGATAATCTTGTTAATTTAAAAAATTACTGGCATGTAATCGAATTTAAGAAAAGTTGCTCTAGAATGTATTTAAAGTGATAACTTTGGTAATAGGTTTCAATGACTGTTTTCTTGTAGCATAAAAATGTTTTTCGTTTTAAATTTCAAGACAAAAATTTATGGGTTTTCAAATGGGGAAATGCTTTAAAAGTGATGTGACATGTGTATCTCGTGTACAGAAAAGTATACGGGAGATGGGTATTGCATTTATTGATATCAGAGCTATAGGTTTAGCCAATTTTTGGCCAAAATCAAGTTTAATTGAATTAAAAAAAAAAGATTACATGCCATTAAGATTGTCAAAGTTATTGATATGGTGTCAGTTAGAGTGTGATTGTTGTCACTCCTTATTAACTTAAGTGTTATTATTATGTATGTCCTAATAGATGTCGAAAACTGAGGACAAAGGTAAGAAAGTATATGATGTTGAATCAGATGAGGATCTAGAGGAGATTTCGAATCTATAGATGATTCCAAGGTTTCTTCATGTAATCTTAAATAATTGAGGAAATGATTAAGCAGTAAATACATTGACTGCTAAAAGTTTATAGAAAAAAGAGTTATTAGTGGATCAACTGATTATAAGTTTGTTAAGAATAAATGTTAAGTTTTATGGCCCTAATAGAGTTATTTGTAGAAGGTAATTTGTGAAAATGATTTTCTACCCATTTCATACTTCAATAAATTATTATTTAAAAATCTATATTTATTCTCGAGAACTTGGAAAATTGTACAGTTTGTAATGATAGGAAAAAGAGTAAATTTCTTTACTAGTGTAATTTTTAGCATTAGCTTCTATGAAGTTATTGCAACAAAGTTGTCAAGTCTTCTTATTAAATGAGGTGGATAATTAGACTTTCATAGTTGAGATAGAAAATGTTTCAACTGCATGAGAATATTTTAAATGGATCCTGAAAAGTTACACGGATTACCTCAAAAAGAGAATGAAATATTTTAAAATAAAAAGTATTTTATTCAACTTCATATCGAGTGAGATGATAACGGTAAACCTATCGGGTCATGGTACAAGTGTGAGTTGGACAATTAGTAAACCTTTAATCAAGATTCACGGGGCTATGTTTTTGGTGGATCTGATGGAATTGTCATTTAATGAGTTAAAATCATATTAAGTATAAGTTGTTTGTCTCCAGAGATGATTAGTTCATAAATATGCAGAGGGTGTGGAAATTATAGTTTTTGGAGAGAGAGTAAAACATCGCTCAAGGTGATATCAATAATAATGGTGAAGAAAATGATGTCAGAAATATATATATATATATATATATATATATATAGCTTTTGTGGTTAACGCGATAGATACTCAATTAATTAAAGTAAAATTATCAAATAATTTCATAAAATTGGGGATTTATAGATGTCTTTTCAGATAAATTCTTGGAGTTACCTCCAGATCGAGAGGTGGAATTCAACGTTGATGGTTATTAAGGTATTGAACATGTTTCTCTGATTTCGTATCAAATGACTTATGTAAGCCAAGAGAATTAGGAGCTTAATTATAAGAGTTGATTGATCAAAATTTTATCAGTCCGAGTATTTCATCTTGGAAAAATATTTATGTTTTTAGCGAAAAAGAAAGATAAACCTATGTCGTTATGCATAGATTTTGACAGTTAAATAAGACTCTTCGAGAGAAGAACTTTTATGCCAAACTATGCCAATGAGAAATTCTGGTTAGCAGAGATGGTTTTCTTTGGCCAAGTTGTTTTAGCATACTGTATAAGAAGAGATCCTAAGAAAACTCATGATGTAGTAATTGGAAACTCCTAAAGAATGATCCTGAAGTTCATATTTCTTTGAGGGCTTGTTGGTTACTATCGAAGGTAAGTGAAAAACGTTTCGACATTAGCTTTGCTGCTAACCAAGTTTTTAAAGAAATATATGTCTCTTGTAGAACGAAAAAGGGTTAAGAGAGTTTTGAAATGCTAAAGTGGATTGAAATAGAGACACCAATGTTTTTACAACTTGAGTTAGGTAAGGATTATGTGGTTTTACTGATGCATCTATCAATGGTTTAGGAAGTGCGCTTATGCACAAAGGTAAGGTTTTGGCACATGCCTCGTTAAAGTTAAGGACTCACAAGAGGAATTATCTATGCATGATTTAGAGCCGGTAATAGTCGAGTTACCTTAAAAGATTTGGCATCATTATCCGTATAGTGAGCGGTGTTTTAGTCGTGCTAATTACAAAAGCCTAAAATACTATTGGAATTGAAGAGAGTGAACCTGAGATATAAAAAATGGGCAGAACCTTTAAAGGTGTATGAATAGATCATTTATTATTTTCTAGGAAAGGCCAATGTTGTTGTGGAGGTACTTACTCAGAACCTTTTACAGTTTTGCGAGCTATGGATGTACAATTAGCGTTGAATGAAAATGGCAATGTGGAATGAATTAAAGATGACACCAATGTTTTATTAGAGCTAATAATAGAATTACAATGGAAAGACGAAAATTTCTTAATAAGAATTTTATAAGTAGAAAATTAGAAAATGAAGAGATTGAAGACTTTTGAGGTCAGGTTCGACAAATGTTCGTATTATCGTGGGAGACTTTGTATTCCCGACAATTAAGATTTTAGAAAGATATTCTTGTTGAGGCATTAAGTTCATTGACTATGTATTCAGGTGGAAACAAGAGGTACCAAAATTTTAAGAGTCGGTTGGGTGGCCTGGTTTGAAAAGATGTCATCTCAAAAATTTTAGCAAATTGTCTGACGTACTATTAGAGAAAAAGTTGAACATCAAGTATCTTCTAAATTATTTCAATAAATCTCGATTCATGAATGTAGAAATGGATTATAAAATGAAAGTTACCCAAGATAATTTTTAAGATCGTTTCCAATTGACAAAAGTCTTATGATGATCTAAAGAGAAAACTGATTGAATAGCAAGAAGGTGATAAATTTTTCCTGAAAGTATCACTTTGGAAGGAAGTATTATGGTTTGGACTGAGTCCGAGTATTATTAAACCTTATGAGATTTTATCAGTTAGTTTTTATCTATCGAAATAGACAAGACCTATAATGTTTTTTATGTGGCATTGCTTATTAATTACTAATCATATCTATCACATGTTTTTACATTGGGGAAAATAGAAATTCAATCAGATTGGAATTATGAAAAAGAACCAATATGGATTTGGACTCGAGAAATCAAGAAACTGTGTAACTAAATGATTACCCTAGTTTAAATATTAGGGTAAAAGCATAAAGTCTTTAAATTCGAGGATGAATTTTTTTTAAGGGGGAGAGTTGTAATACCCCAAATATCAGGTTAGTGACTTTATTGAAAATATTTAAAATTTGAAGACTCAATTGTATAAATGATAAAAGTTAGGAAATGATTGGAATAGTGTTTATGACCAATTTGTATAAATGAATGAATATAGAGGGTAATTAGGTCCTTTAAGGAGAAATGAATTTAAAATTCATTCCTTATTAGGGATTTAGGAAGAAAAAGGGAACAAATAAACCATTTGAGTTATCTCTTTTATTCTTCCCCGTGCAAGGACTATCCTCTATAGCCAAAGGTAAGATTTAATATAACCAACACTTCCTCTTGTTTTTGGGTTGTGGTTGGAACATTGAGTATTGTGAAAGCTTAAAGAAGGGTTAAATAAGATTAAAACTAGGAGATTGTTGAAATATTTGAGATTGAAGAAAAGGTTTTTGAATGATATGTTAGGATATGAGTTTTTACTGATGGTTATTAGTATATTTGACTTGTCAAAGAAGTAAATAAGAGATTAGAAGCATTGGATGGGATTAAGAACATGTTAGAAAAAAGTGGTATAATTCTTCGGTAGAATTGTTCTTTGGAAATTTGAGATGTTTTAAGAAGTTAAATGAAGGGAAGTTGGTTGGGATAAGTAAAGAAGAGTTTAATGGAATTGTTGGCTGTAAATATAAGGAAATTTGACCAAATTTGGGTAAGAATATGGCTGAAAAATGGAAAAGATAGGTAAGGGTATCGATACTGATAGAACAGTACTGATACTATAGGCTTAATTTGGATGAAATTAGTTGAACAGTATCGATACAATGAATAAGGTATCGATACCATTGAGTCATAATACAGAAATGGTATCGATACTATAATGGAGTATCGATACCATAGTATAGTAGTATTGATACCATTGTAAAGGTACCGATACTAGTGAGCCTGGAATTGTAGGATAGGTTGGAAGTGTTATGGAAATCTAAATAATAGTACCTTTGATTATTATTAAAGTATAAATGTTAGGAAATATACTAACATTTAGTATGGTATATGTCTTTAATGAATGCTTGTGTAGATCGTAATCATGCTCTCGGGTCAACCAAAACAAAAGGCAAAGATAAAGTGCTGACTAGTCAAACTTGTGTTTTGGATATAATAGCAAGGCAAGCCATGTGAATGCATTTATTATGTATCTACATGTTATAATAGTCATATATGTATGATTTTTTCATAATTGTATGGCGATTACCAAACATGGACTTTGTGTGCACTCCACGAAATTCATCATGAGTTGATGAACAACCGTACAGGCACTATGTATGCAATCCACGGAATTCATCATGAGTTGATGAAAAATCGTATAGGCACTATGTGTGCAATCCATGGAATTCATCATGAGTTGATGAACAATCATACATACACTATGTGTGCAATCAACGGAATTCATCATGAGTTGATGAACAACCGTACATGCACTATGTGTGCAATCCACTGAATTCATCATGAGTTGATGAAAAACCGTACATGCACTATGTGTAAAATCCATGGAATTCATCATGAGTTGATGAACAACCGTACATGCACTATGTATGCAATCTACGGAATTCGTCATGAGTTGATGAACAACCGTATAGGTACTAAATGTGCAATCCACGGAATTCGTCATGAGTTGATGAACAACCGTACAGGCACTATGTGTGCAATCCACAGAATTCATCATGAGTTGATGAACAACCGTAAAGGCATTATGTGTGCAACCCACGGAATTCATCATGAGATGATGAACAACTGTACAGGCACTATGTGTGCAATCCATAGAATTCATCATGTGTTGATGAAAGACCATATAGGCACTACGTGTGCATCTTAATAAAATGATCATGACTAGAAAGTTAGTAAATTACCATGTTAGCACTACGGGGTGCAAAATTATAGGGTTTAAAATAAATTAAAAGAGTTAATTGATACTATCAATAAGAGTAGAAACTATTCTAAAATAAAAAGACTAAATGTCTAACTGTGCATTTGGAAGAAAGGTGCCAATAATGCAAGCTAGAAAAAGGTTAAATGCCTTTAGGATAAAAGACTAATGTCTAATGGCGCATTTTGGTAAAAAGGTGCCACTAATACAAATTAGGTGAAGAACAGTGCAAAATTGGCATGAAAGGATTCCATAAATGAAAATACATAGCGGTATATTAATGGTATATAAGGTGTCACTCATGATAATTATAAAAGATAAAGGACCATTTGTCACTTGTTGCAATACATGTACAATACTTTCTCATTTAACGTACATAGGCAAATAAAGAATAATTGAGAAATATATAAAGAAGGATAAATATGCTGGGATTATTAAGAATGATTTCGATGATTGTATGAAAGAAAAATCTAGTTTAACTGAGAAGGATTTATCTGATATTTATAGAGTATGTGATTTAGTCTGTCATTAAATAGTTATTACATACTTATGTATAAATTGTAGATTCTTTACAATATTATGCTTCACTAAGTATATACTTGATTTCATGCATAGGTAACCTCAAAGACTAGTCGTATACAGGGAGCTGAAGCAGCTATCATCAATCTAAGGTTGACTCCATCAATAACAGTAGGACAATCTTGTTAATTTGAAAAATTACTGGCATGTAATCAAAATTAAGAAAAGATGCCCTAGAATGTATTTAAAGTGATAACTTTGGTAATAGGTTTGAACGACTATTTTCTTGTAGTATAAAAATGTTTTTTGTTTTAAATTTCAAGAAAAAATTTTATGGATTTTCAAATAGGGAAATACTTTAAAAGTGATGTGACATATGTATCTCGTGTATAGAAAGGTATACGGGAGATGGGTGTTACAGTATCGATACTAAGAGGAAGGTATCAATACTATGGATTCCAGAATGCAAAAATGGTAAAATGGTATCGATACTGAAAGGATTATCAGTACCATAGTAGGGGAGTATTGATACCATAAGAGGGTTACTGATACTACTCAGTCAAAAATTTTAAGTTAGGGTAAATTTTAATAGAGTTTGAAATTTAATAGTACTTTTGAGTATTAGTACTTTAGATAAATGTTAGTAAGTATACTAACATCATATTGTATGTTTTACTATGAATGCTTATGTAGATCGTAATAGAGCTCCCGAGTCAAGCAAACAAAAAGGCAAGGATAAAGTTGTAGAATAGTCAGACTATATCGGTGCATAATAGTGAGGCAAATCAGGTGAGTGCAATTATTATGTACATTGAGAGTTATAATTTCATGTTGGTTAATGTATATGTTTCATTTTTATGTATCGGCACTAAGTGTGCAACCCACAAAATTCATAATAAGTTTATGAACAACCGTATCGGTAATAAGTGTGCAACCCACAGAATTTATAATATGTTTATGAACAACCGTATCGGCACTAAGTGTGCAACCCATGGAATTCATAATAAGTTTATGAACAACCGTATTGGCACTATGTGTGCAATCCACAGAATTCATAATAAGTTTATGAACGACCGTATCAGCACTAAGTGTGCAACCCACAGAATTCATAATAAGTTTATGAACGACCGTATAGACACTAAGTGTGCAACCCACGGAATTCATAATAAGTTTATGAACGACCGTATTGACACTACGTGTGCACCCCAAAGAACTTATAATGATTTGAAATAATTAATTTGTATTTTGATAGTTATGATATACTTATGTATTGGTTTCACCTCATTAGTGTTATTGCCTCACTAAGTAAATACTTAACGTGTGTTGATTTTACGCATAGATTTTAGCGACGGAGTAAGGAGTGCATCTGACATTGCCAATCAAGGGTCGCCTCATCAGTAACTCCACGATAACTATGTCTACTTTTGATGTTGTTACCTGGCATGTTATAGATTTATTATAATGCTCTAAAAGTATTTTGACTTATGATGATGTAAAAAATTAATATGTCAAACCTTTAATATTTGTTTACATATTATAAGTTAATGAACGTTTTATATTATTAAATTAAAATGTTTTATGAATGAAAACAAAAAATTTACTGGTGCTTCAAAAGCGAAAAGTTTTAAAAGTGATGTGACATCTATGACTCGTGTACGGAAACATATACGGGAATTAGGTATTACATGTATGGGTAATAATGATTATGAATTGCCTTAAGAGCATAAGACACTAAAATAATGTTAAGCTTTTGCATAACGTTCTAAGAGAGATCGATCGAAGTATTGTTAAGTGAGGGAGCGTTCTCTCCTACTTGTGTTGTATATAATAACAATGAAAAGATAACAAGGAGATAATAATAATATATTTGTGATAACCATAAGAACCTTATGAGGTAAGATTCCATAAGACTGTGTCTTTGTTTGTTGCTCGGGAAACGATAAGGACACCCAAGCTACTTGTATGCATAACGATCATCTAAAGTATATATATGTGAATTATTTGGATATATACCAACAGTTCTAAGGCACTTTAGTATTAATACGAATGCACTTCCGTATTAGTGATGAGGCACTTTAGTACCAATGCTAAGGCTTTTCAGTACCATGCCAAGGCTTTTCAATGAAGTGATGGCAATGGCAACAAACATCTATATATATATAAATTTGATGTTTGATTATGTATCATGCTTATTGCATTCTGTCATTGTTTGGTATTGTGGTCAGAGACCCAATATTTGTATATTCATGGTGAGACTCTTAGTGGAAAACTAAGGGAAGCATGAGACTCAAACTATAGCGATAGAATTGTCAGACCCTAAGTAGGTAGGTAGCACTTGATCTAGATCTTCCATGTACTTATTGTTAAGTATCATGTCTTTAGCATGCTTGTGTTTATGAAATTATTATATTGCTCTAGATTAGTGATTATACTATTGGGCTTTGTAAGCTCAACCTTCGGATATTTTTTGTTGGCTGGTCAGTAGCTTGAGCAGTTCATGGAGAACTGTAATGACAAGATTTCTAGCATCTCCTTTATAGTATTGTATTGTAGTTTAGTGGGTAAATGTATTCATAGAACCTTACTCATGTATTCAGTTGTTAAACTTAGAGTTGGTATTATTTGATTTTAAATTATGAGTCACAGAGCTCTGGTTTTTGTAGATTATTTTATATAAGTTATTTATGTTTTATTTATGATACCATTCAGTGTGTTTAAAAGCAAAATAAATAGGTTTTGAAAACAAGGTTACCTCGGTAGCCTAGCGTGCCATTTTAGGCCCAATCGGGTTTAGGGTGTTACACGAGAAGTGACTTTGTACTATGTGAAAACTTGCTGACTTTTGTATCTAAATTGGTATGAAGCCAATTTTCATTGTGAATATCATGTTCGAGCTCAAGGGCACTCAATCTGGAACTGCGCCACCTTTAAGCATCGAGTTCAACACCCTATGAAGCATCGAGTATTAGAGTCTGAGACACAATATCAACCTAGTTTGGTGACTAATTTTCCAACTAAGATGGAGCCAAGAGTCTTCAAGGATATAGGTACTAAAAGGGGCATCCAAGATGAATATTTTCTGTAGAAGTATAAAGCCCAACTGTGTCAATTGTAGAATAAAATAGATGATCTAAGTAAGGATTTAGAAGCCATGCAAGATGGTTTTCATAGAATCAACCAAGCTTTTAAGAATATCAGTTTAGGTGATGTTCTAGAGGAATAGGTAAGAGGGGTCACTAAATTAAATAATAATGTTGAACAATGGAAAAAGAATTATAAGGTGAACAAATCTCAAGCTAAGAAGTTTTATAATGATCTAAAATTGTCAAGAGCGACCTGGGAATATGTAAAGCGAAACATGAGATATTGAGTATATCCATAACCAATGTAGAAGCTCTATATCAAAAGCACAAATGTGAGAATAGTGATGAATTAGAAGCTAGTAGAGCCAAGAACAAGACATTGATGAAACATGTAGATGTTGTGGAAGTTTTATATAAGAACTTCATAACCGCAACGAGTCTCTTACAAGTGAAAGTGAACAATATCGTCTATAGATTCGATGAATTAAAAAATAAGATAAAATAGAAAGAAAATGTAATGAAAGAGGCTACTACAGAAACAAGCCATTTAGTTCAAAAATTGGTCAATTTAGCTGGCATTGCAAGATAATTCAAAGCAGATTGACAACTCAATACCATATCGTGGGTGGAAATTAACTTGCCTTTTGAAAGAAATAGAGAATCTAGAAGTTAAAGTTATTCATTCTCTATAAAACTTTGTTATTTGATGTGTTGAAACCTTTGTATTCAATGAAGAATGTTTTAAGATGGTCACTCTGGAATGACACCTTTTTGCATACATGTATTTACATTTGCATTTTTGTATTTCGCAGTTGTATCTTTGTATTTCACATTTGAATCATTTTTATTTTTAAGTATTTTGTATGCATTAATTATAAAAAATAGGAAAATAATTTATAGATGGTTATATGGTAGTAATCGTAAAATCACATTCCACTTTATCATTATTATGGATAAGAGGTTGGAAGCAATAAAGCAGTCTCAAGAAGAAGTACAAGATCAGTTACAAGATTGGTTAACCATATTAGACAAGGACATGAGAAACCAAACATTGATTTCTCAACAAGAAGTGGTAGATCAAATGACTCAAGTGTTGGCTACATAGGATATCGATAGAGAAAAAAGTGACTAGTGAGGGATATCAATGTTATAAGGTTGACACTTTAGGATCGTTAACTTACTTTGGGGTATCTTATTTTAATTTAGGAAAGAGCCTCACCTATCCTTTTGCTCCAAACTTAGGAATGATTAAGTCCCCTAGACAACTCGAATATAAATTTAAAATGTTGAAAAAAGTGATTGGAGCTATAAAAGGTGTTGATATCTCCCGTAAAGAGCTAGAAATGAGAGAACTCAATTTTGTCCCTGATATGGTCATCCCATATGAATTTAGGGTACCTGGTTGTTGAGAAATGTGATGGTACCAGTTATCCTCTAATCCATCTAAAGATATTTTGAAGAAAAATAGAAGGGCATTAAAATAATGATAATTTTTTGATCCATTACTTCACGATAGTCTTGTTAGGTCTATTGTTAAATGGTATAATAGATTGAGTAAAAAAATTAAGTCATGGGTTAATTTGGCCAATGCTTTTCTGTGGTAATATAGATATGTCAAGGGTTTATCTCCAAAATGTTAGGATCTTCAAAAGATGTATATGAAATCTAGTGAGTGCTTTAAGGGATATGCACTAAGATGAAGGGTAATGGTACCTCAAGTTCAATCTCCTATGCTAGAAAAAGAAATATTGTATATGTTTCATAGCATTCTCCCAACTCTTTTCTTTGAGTTAATGCTTGCAAATTCAATAAATGACTTCGAATATCTTGTGACAAGTGGGGAATTAATAGAATATGCAATCCAAAAAGGAAGTTTGGAAGTCACCTCTAAGGTATGGTCGGCCAGAAAAAAAGGAAATGAAGACCATGTGAATGAATAACGTTTCTAAAATACTCACAGTTGCAAAAAAGAAGAGCCAACTATTTACTTAAACCAGTCAAAGAAGGATTCTCGTGTAAGAAAGGCTCTAGAGGTGTTCCAAACACTTATCTCATATATGTTCCCCCATTTGATTATAGGTCAATATACCACTATGAGATAAATAAAAGTGGTGTCCAACCCTTTTACCCATAACTATGACCAAAATAGTGTTTGCAATTTACACATGGGGGCATCTAGGCATTCAATAGGGAATTATGGGCCCTTAATGAAAGAGATAGATATACTTGTAATCAATGGAGCATTAACTCAAGAATTGGTTGAGTAGTCGATGGCTAACCCAAATGGGGCATTAAAGTGCAAGATGTAGCAATCGATTGAATCAAATGTGCTAGCGTCAGATAGACAACAAGGGGCATTCTAAGATCAACATATGAGGTCGTTGTTCAGCCACTATGGAGCTTAGTTACACGTTAAATTTACAACATGTTTTGCTTGAATTTTTTTTCTTTTTTCTTTTTTTAGATTTTAAAAGTTTTAATTAAATAAATCCTACTCTTTTTTAGACTATGAGCAGTGGAACAAATTTCTTTTTAAAGTTCAATGAATTTAATAAACTATTATTATAACAGTTGACAAGTGACAAGATTGAACCTTGTAAAATAATAACCTTGATCATGCTTCAGAGGTTATACACGAATGTAACACTCGTTTTCTTACATGATTGAATATGGCCTTCTCCTCACACGATAAAGAATAAAAAGCTAATATGTTGAGGTACGTATATGAGTTGACAAAATGAAGCAACATTCGCTTATGAAGTTGCAAAACTGATTAGACCACACTTTTGTTAAGAAAGTTCAGTGATGATCGTAAGTGTCACAAATGGGATGGTGAAGTAGATGAATTTAGTTTAGGCTAGTTACTTGGGGTTGAAGTCTAAAGATAAAATTCTCTAACTTCCAACGACACCCAATCTACAACAGGTTCTTCTCAATGAGCTTAAGAAATCGAATATGTATACCCAGTAAGTCAATGAAGTGTCTTCATAAAGGTAACAGTAATAAAGTTAAGTTATTCCACTAAACAATTGGTTATAGAGGAACTCAAAAGCCCTGAATTTATGAATATGTTACATTTAAAACATTCCATGGATCGGATACCTAGCAATTCAGTGTTTTCTCCACTATGGTTGTCAAGGCAAAGACATTGTGACAAGATAAATCCTTCAGTTATGCTAAATAAAGGAAAATGGTTAAGGTTGTTAAATTTCAAGGAATAAAGGTAATAATGCTTAGGGTTTAAATTAATATGGAGTTTCGGTGAAGATGAACTAAGGGAGTTGAAAAACACTTGTTATAGTCAAATTCACACAAATACTCAGGAATTTTGTTTTTAGACTGATGCTTTTTTCTGCATCTGTTAAAGGAGTCTATGAAGCTTGAACAAATACAAGATTTCATAAAACCAAAATAGAAGTGCCCTAAAAAGTCTAGCAATTGTTAGTTATTTCATTTTGTTAGCATCAATATGGAATGCTAAGAAGACATAGAGGGGCATGTCATGATGTTTGCAAAAAACGAGAAAGGAATGACATCTCGATGATTGAAACCTTAGAAAAATAAGGAGCCAACGAAAGCCAATCCCTTGCTCTTAACACTTGTCAAAAGGCTATGATTTTCAAAATAATAAAAAAAGTTTAATTTATTTGATTTTCATTGAATTGATTATTTTTTTCAATTATGAGCCTAAAGTAAGGTGCACCTTTTTTTATAAAATTTATTAATCCTTATAAATTATAAAAATAATAGAAAGGAGAAAAAAAATTAATATACGATAACCTTTCAAGATTAAAGGAGGTCCTTAAAGATTTCAAGGCTTAATTTGCCTCAAATATAGAAGTTAGACAACAAATAATAGCCAAAGTAAGAAAAATAAATGATGTAAGAGTAATGAATACATTCTCTAATTTTCAAATAATAAAGTCTGAAATATTGGAAGACTCAAGAGTAAACTTCTCACACTTCCTTGAGACGTTATTGACATCAATAATCAATCAAGAAGAAAACAAACACCTTAATAAGAAATGAAATGATTTATTTTGATATTTTCTCTTATATCTCAACTCATAGAAAATATTCAAGGCTTTTTTTGTTAGAAGTATTGATCACTTTTCAAGTGTTCATCTGATTATGAGACCTCATAAAGAGAAGCCTTTAAACTAAGATATCATAATAATAAGGAAGGAAAAAACAAATGATGACAGTTCTGTTGACCCAATTTGAGAGTATGAGTTATTGATAAATGGAACAAAGATTAGACCATTCAAAATTTATTTATTTATTTTTTCGCACTTAAATAAGGATGATCCATAAAATACCCATGTTAGGGCATTACCAAAAAATCCAGATTATGTTGAGATTACAAGATCAATAAGACACTGAAAATGAGACTTGCCACTTGGAGTGTTAGGGAAAAATATGAAAAACAAGAAGATTAAATCTTGAAGAGCAAATCATTATTGATTCAATTAATAATAGAGTTTTAAGGAAACAACTTTGATTTAATTGAGTCTGAAGAAAAAAATGTTGAGACCATATAACTAACTGCGATAAGCATCCAAGTCAGATGTTCATCAAAAGTGAAAGCCTTTCTTTTGAGATTTTAAAGAAAAAGCAAGAAGAGGAAATAGATAGGACACTATTGCACAAGATGATCAAGTTGCCATTAGAAAAGCAAACTTTGACAAAAAAAAGTTGCCACATTGATATTGGGGCAGACTCTATTCTAGAGTGATCAAGTAAAGGGGGACTGAGTTCTCCTGTAACGCTCCAAATTACGGGTTACGAGTTTCATACTAACTCTAGAGGGCCTTAGATGAACTCATTAGCTTGTAGGAAATCTTGACCCAAGTTTGAGTGGAATTGGGCATATATTGAGCCCAATTATTGTTAGAAAGGGTATTTTTGGAAGTTAATCAAATCATAAGGGAGCATGGGAACAAATATCCCAATTTTAGTTTAAAAGGCTAAAAACCATTAAGGTTTGATGATATTACGTTTGATTTCTCTTCTCTCATATCTCATTTTATTCATACTTTGTCTTCTTCTTTTTCCATCTCAAACTTCATTACTTCCTATAATCTCAATGAAAATGTAAGAGTTTTATTCCATTTCAAACCTTACCCTCCAACCTCAAGGTAAGAACCTTAATCTCCTTCTTCCAAGCTTTCATTCAAGCTCTTATTTGCATGTTTTGACCATGGTTACCATAAGTGGGTTTAGTGGGGGTTTAGGAGACCCAAATGTCTCAGTCCGTGTTAGGTGGATTTAAGCATTAGAAATTGTTCTTAATCTCTTCTTAAACTCCTAAACTAGTTAGTAACTTCCTCTTTGATCTTTATTAGTGAGAGAAATTAGAGAAAGCTAAAAAACTAAAGGGAATAAAACTAGCCCTCGGTTGAGTTAAAGGGTGTTCTAGCAACTTAGAAATCCAAGGTAACACACTTATAACTCATCTCTACCACATGTAGATCACTATGTGTGCTTATTTTATTTGCGTGATTTATGAAGCATACGTTCATGGTAAATATCCATTTTTGGTGTTTTTAGCACATTTATTGGCCTATCATGACTCGCTCTAGCATACATAAAACTTCAATAACGTTAAGGAACCACAGTAGGGCCTTTGGGTGAAAAGGGGAGTCATTTTTATGCCTAAACAATGCATTTATGGGTTTGAATATCGGTACTGGAAGAACATTACTGATATTGTTCGTTAGATGGCCTTAAAAAGGAAAAGCTTTTATACTAGGAGTATGGATACTCGTTCATCGGGTATCTATAATGTATGATAGTATCGGTACTCAAGGGTAAAGAATCGATACCAAGCATAGATCACAAATTCCAATAGCTAATTTTGGTATCAGTACTCGTGAGAGTATCAAACTGAAGGTAGGGTATCGATACTCCTAGTAAAGGTATCGATATTGAGACAATTTTCAAAATGTCGAAGAAAAATTTGGTATTGATACTCAGGATAGCATTGATACTATAGTTTAGAAGTATCGATACTACACATCCTTCTCGATTTTTAATAGTCATTTTAGTATCGATACTAAAGAGTGGGTATCGATAATCAGGGGTCAATACCGATACTGAAAGCTAAGCATCGATACCAGTGAATAGTTTTGGATACGAAATCTAGATGGTTAAAGGGTTAGACTCAAGGGGGCCTTCATGAAATAAAGCTACAAGTGAGAACAGTAATAAACGTAGTACAACTACGAACAATAATATCTAGGTTAACATAAAACTAGCTTTGTTTGATGCTTGGGAAATAGGCAGGACACCCGAGTTATTTTACCGTATGATAATCATCTTGTTATAGAGATGTCTGGATATATCCTAGCTAGTGCCAAGGCACTTCAATCGCCAGTTGGGAGTAAGTTAGCCGTGTGTATATTTTCGATGCAGTTTCGGATCTTACCATAGATACCCAAGGGTATCTTAGGTAAGCTAGAAGGGTGTGCTCTTTGAGAAACAAAACCCCTATTTACACCATGATGCCTACATTAGCATTTCATGTTAACATCCTTATGTGTTCTTACCTATATCACTAGCATGCTTATATAGTGAATACCTATAGCATAATATAGTTATTAGTATGGCACTGAGCACGTAAGATCAGCATTCCAAGTGTGTTTTTGTGCGTAGGTTCTTAGGAGACCGTTTGTGGACCATTATCTTCATTAGTTATTCCAGTTCAGTCGAGGCTTCAGAGTATGTCTTGAATTTATTAGAGGGCATATACTATTCATAGACCCCCTTTGTATTCAGTTGTAACTCTAGTTTTTAAATACGATATTATTATTGTGTTTTATTTTGGGAGCTCCCCTCGTATTTGTAAACTCTGATTATTACGTTCTCATTTCATATTATTATGGATGTTTTATATAATGTTTTAAAGAAAACTTTTGGTTAGACACCTCGGTGGTCCCATGTGACACTTTAATCCTTTGATCTTCGGGTTGGACTAAAATAGGGTATTACATCTCCACTTTAAAAGCCTAAAGAAGATTGATGATCAACATTTCTACATGTATGAGATGCCATGCATTGTATTTAGAAACATTTAATTGCATTCATATTTTTATATATGGATGCATAATTTTTTAGATCTTCTAAGTAAAGAAGAGTATTCAGGATGTTAAAATCTCAAGATGAGAAAATCAAAATTTAAACCTCAAATAAATGAAATCATGTTTAGAGTGACAGAACCTCGTGATTAGAGGAGCCTTATCCATAGAAAAATCATTGCTTTGAAGTGAGGCATGTTACCCGACCACTAAAATGTTTTTATATGATATTTGAAAAAAAATGAGAAAGTTCAAAGTTTCTCATTTTAATCTTTTGAGAAATAAAATTGTTGAAAAGTAAGAAAGCAATTTCTAAAGTTTCTTACCTAGTAGATTATTTTTCAAAACTAGTAAGTTCTTCAGGCCATCTATAATTCTTTCGAGCATGATGTTTTAAGAAAGAGATTCAACTAGATATCTTTAAGAGAATGAGTAATGTTGTCCTTAACCTGACTTTCTCGTGTAAAGGAATCAAGCATTCAGTAATGTCATCCTCAACTTGACTTTCTCGTGTAGAGAATCAATCATTCAGTAAAGTTGCCCTCAACCTAACTTTATCGTGTAGAGGAGCCAAGCATTCAATAATTTCATCCTCAACCTAACTCTCTCCTGTAGAGGAGTCAAGCATTCAATAATGTCATCCTTAACCTGACTCTCTCGTGTAGAGGAGTCAATCATTCAGTAATGTTACCCTCAACCTGAATTTCTCGTGTAGATGAGTCAAGCATTCAATAATGTCTTCCTCATGTAGAGGAGTTGATCATTCAGTAATTTCATCCTCAACTTGACTTTCTCGTGTAGAGGAGTCGATCATTTAGTAATATCATCCTCAACTTGACTTTCTCGTGTAGAGGAGTCAATCATTTAGTAATTCCATCCTCAACTTGACTTTCCCGTGTAGAGAAGTCAATCATTCAGTAATGTTTTCCTCAACTTGACTTTCTTGTGTAGATGAGTCAATCATCCAGACCTAATTTAATATTTTTAAAAAAATATATAAAAATGAATCGAAGAAAAAGAAAAAAATAATAAAAAAGATCAAAGAGATAATAATAAGTAATAAATGTTTAAATATGTTAATTGGTGGTTTATCTTTTAAAGGTCCAACATATGTGGGATTGGGCCAAACCAAGCTAAAATATTTTCAAACACAGATGGGGTATATCATTCAATTGAAAATGGAGGGGCAATGAATTGATGAAGGATTCAAGAAGAATATTGATGTCAAAATTAGGTTACAATCAAACCAGACAAAGTTAGGTTTAATGTATGATAGATCTGGTTAGCCCAAGTAAGAAGATTTCCAGTCCTCTGTCTATGAAAGTGTAAGAAACGAATAGATCGAAAGAAATTATGGATATCATTCGAGGGCTGAAGACAGGGCAGGGATACAAAAACGAAGTTGAAGTAACTTTCAGACAAAATTGGACATCCTTTGGGTCTTTTCTCATTCATGTTTTACAAAAATAAGCAAAGAGGGGAAGTTATATATACCCAATTTTGTCCAAATAATTGAATGGAGATACTTGAAAATTAATTTGAATTCATTCAAATTCAAGTGGATGATAGGAGCTCTCAATTGATTAAGGGTAAATGAATTCTTAAAGTGCTTTGTTGATGAAAGGATATATGGGCTTTGATAGGTTTACATGTTAACACAATAAATTATTATTATGAATTTCAAGCCAAGCCAATTCATTAAACAATCCATTAAAAGTTTGTTATTTACAAAGAACCAAGTTATATAAGATCCAAAAGTCCATTAACCCAACATAGCTACCCATTTACATTAAAACCCAAATTACAAAACTCAATGACCTATTAAAACCTTAAGCTCATCAAGCCTAATTCAATAAAGGCCCAAGATTAGATCAAGTACAATAGGTCAAGGAGTTGATAGTGATGCGGCAGCAGATGAATGATTATTGCTCTTGTTGAAGAATCAAACCTAGAAAACTCTAGACTCTGTGAAGAAAGTGAAAGGATTTGAATGGAAGAAGATGATGGAGTTGTGGAAGATGGATAATGTAGAGATTACGGTTGTTGGAAAAATCAAGAATAAAGATTAAGAAGATAAAGACTAAAATGATAAAGATTAATAAAGACAAAAAAGATAAATATAAAATAAATAATTGATAAAAATATAATGACTTTGTCGAAACTTTTTCTTCACATTCGATATTATTATTATTATTATTATAAATTAATATTATTACTTTATTTTTCAGATCCAACAAGGTCCCAAAGTACAAAACCTAGCCCAGATTCAAATCAAATTATCAGGTCCCAAACCCGACCCAATTACCAGCAACCCAACCCAGATAGAAGCCCAAGCTTAAAGCCCAACTGAACCGACCCATTCTGGAGCCCAATAACCTAGCTAGGGTTTTACCCTATCTCCCAGCTGTTGATCTGGGAGAGATCTAATGGCCCATACCAACCCTCAGTTAGGGTTTCCTCTTCAGCAGCCGTCGCCTCTCATATAAGCCATCAAATTTGGACCCATCCAATGGTCCATATCGAGCAAGTAGTTGCCACCTTTTCGCCCACTACCCTGCCACCACCTCTGCCACCAACCAAAGGCCCTGCAAGTTTCAGAAAACTCAGAACATTTCAACAAGTAACCGAACACCAAACTCACACGCCATGCAATTTGATTTTTTTATAATCATTTCATAGCAAAAATAGGGAAACAATATGTAAAATCGGGCTTATATAACCCGAAGCAAAAAAAATAAAACAGGGGTATTCCCTTTGAGTTTTATTCAGTGTTGGATAAAAGCAAAAAAAAGGGAACTTTCGAAAGGTATAATTTTTTGTTGTGATTTTGTGTGTTTGAATAAAGAAAAATGGCAATAAAATAAGTAGCTTTAGATGTAAGTAGAAAACGAAAAGGGGTAGATCTTACCTTAGTTAGGGGAGTCGAAAAAGGGGAGTCGATTCATCTTCTCTAACGGTCAGAGTGTGAAAGTCGAATGGTTGGGGCTGCTTTAGGTTTGGTTAGGGTCGTTTTTAGGGATATTTAGCCCTATATCTAGGCTTAGGGGTCTAGATCGGAGCGTTTAGGTGAATTTGGGGGAGTTTGGGGATTTTGACTACCGTGTGCGACGGTCGGAGCGATGGCTGAGCAGCGATCGTTGGTGATTCAGGGCGGCTCGGCAGTGGACCGATCGAGGCAGCTGAGAGAAAAAAAAAGAAAAGTTTTTTAAACCACGGTTTAAAATGAAAAAACAAAATCTTAAGTTGTATTTATAAAGAAAATTTCGGGGGAAATTGCACAAGGGTCCCCCTAGTTTCATCGTGTTTTTTCATGTTAGTCCTAGTAGGGACTGTTTTTGTGATCTGTCCACTTTTATGCATGTTTTATATTTTTAGGGTTATTTGAGATTTAGTCCTTACATGTTTAGCGTGTTTTTTCATTTCAATCCTGTAGTTACTATTTATTTTTAATATATTTAGGGACTGATATTGTAATTTTACCCCTTTTTATACGAATATGTATTGTAGGCTAAAAATTTGGAATATTTATGAAATAGTCCCTTATGTTTTTGCATGTTTGTATTTCAAAATCGAATGTGTTTTTTTATTTTAATTCGGCCATGTAATTTTAATTTATTTTAATTTACCCCATGTTTTATTTATTTTTATTCTAGAACTTAATATTGTAAATGTTCATTTTATTTACTTGTATATTTTATTTTTGTTTTAATTTTGGCATGATAGTTTGATTATTTATGTCTTAGTCCTACTTTTCTTTTTATTTTAATTTTTGCATGTTGTTTGCATATTAATTCATTTTAGTCCTAATTAATTTTGCATGATACCCTCATAAGCATCACTTGACTTGAATCAAAATAAATTGACTAAGGGTAATATTCGATCATTTTAATATTGTCGTAAAGTTATTGTCTTAACGTATAAGAAAGTTACTTTCGATAATTTTAAAACGAATCCCAATCCCATTTAGTGACCCAAATTAAATCGATTTCATTTTTAAAATTCAAGGATCAGGAAAAAGATCATGTTCTATTAATTAAATTCATCAAGAAAAGACTGTTAGATCAAATCTAAGGTCTCGTCTCAAGATATTTAAATAATTGAACATCCTTATTCTCATTAAATATTGGTAAAATAAATAATTAATTCCTTGTTTGTTATGCTTTTTGTTTGTTTTACTTTTGTATGTTTTTTCTGATAGATTTTCAAAACAATAACATTTGAATCGACATTAAGAAAAATATTATCTTTTCATTTTGGTCTGAGTAATAAATGATTGCTTTAAGGTACGAGATGCCATTTATTCTTGATTGGAAATCATCATATATTATTGTTTTCATTCGAATCGCTATGTAATTTTAAGACGAAATAGTATTATCCCTTTATTCAACTGGGGTAATAAATGATTGTTTTAATGCACAAAAGGTCATTTATTCTCGATTGGAAATAATTAGATATTATCATTTTCACTCTTAAAATTATTTTGGGTGTTATTATTTTGAAATTGATAGTGAAATTTAGAATAGAATTTTAATATTTCCTTATTTCGATCGGAGTAAGAATCGATTGCTTCAAGGTATGAGGGATCGGTTCTTCTCGATAGGAAATAATTAAAAATATTATGTTTTATCCAAAAATTCAAAGAATGTTATTTTAGGGATTTTAAATTAAAATAGAATCGAACTTGTAAATTTTGTTGCAAAGATAATTAATTAATCGACTAGGTATCGATTTAGGGCGTTGTGGGGGGTGTTAATCCTTCCCCACACGTAATCGACTCCCGAACTCAAATTTTGGTAACGCAAACCGCAAGTTTGTCGTTTTAATTAAAATCAACATTTTATTAAAAATGACAAATACGTTTTTGGGTGCCTAATCACACCCTAATCAAAGATTAGTGGCGACTCCTTGAACCACGTTTTTATCACTAACCGATCATTCCAAAAAATTATTTTCAAAATGAGACCCCCTTTTCCCCTCCGAGAAAAGATCATTTCGACAACTTGGAAACTCCACTGTGGACATTTTTTAGATAGTCGGGCCATTAGTCTATTAATTAATTGTCTTTGCAAATAAAAATTACAAGTTCGCTCTAATTTGGTTTTTGATTCCTTGTTTGGCTCAAATAAGTGTTTGTAATTTAATTATCCACTAAATAGTTATACTAATCTGTTTGCTATTCTTTTCAGAGTAAATAATTATTCAGGGTTTTAAGTTTCTATTTGGTGTTGTTTGTTTTATTTTCGCTTTTTTCATGCACTGCACAACTGCATTTGCATAACATGAGCTAAAATCCCGCTCTGTTCTATTTAAGTAGGAGTGAGAAACTTCTCACTGGTTTGATTTTCACCTCCGTACGGACATAAGGATCTGTGTCCCCTAGAATTGAACTCAATCCAAAAGCCTATGATGGGCCATGATTGAGGGTTTGGTAGCCCAAGGGGCACCGAACAGTATAATTCGAGAACCTCTTACTTTAGAACCAAACCCAGCATATAGTAAACTTAGAACCGAGATAGAGCCTTACCCAGATCATAGGATCCCGTGAGGAGAGTACACAAGGAAAAGCTTGTTTGAGCCTTTTAATTTTTGTAGCGTAGTTTTAATTCCCGAATAAATGTATGTGAACTAGAGATCATGCGGTTAGGTTTAATTTTTTTGAATAAGCATGCGAACTAGATGGCATGAGTTTAGGATTTTTATAAACAAAGCATGTGGGTATAAATCCTGTTTGGGTAGGATCTACTAAAGCATGATTGAGTAGCCAACATATGGGGTAGTTTTTATCAACAAATTATATTATATTCGATTAATTCATTTATGATTACTAACCAATTTTCTCTTGTCGTTTTAGTTAATCTTGCTGCCATTTTACATTGCATTATTCATTTCATGGGGTTGATCCTTGAACGATGTCCATATAGAAGGCTAGTAATATGGAACGCAGGATTCAAAAAGAGGTAGAAAGCAATGCAAACGTTCTAAGATGGTCCGAGCAGTCCCAGCTAACAAATGGAGGCAGTTTACAGATTGACTCAGATATGACTAGGTACACACATCAATGACCTTCAAAGTGACCTAATCACGCTCCCTGCAACATGCTTAAGGAGTGGCTCAACACTTGGTTGGAGCCCGAGACTGAAGAAGCTCAGATGATTTTGGATTTACTAGGACACATGCAGTATTTCAAAGAGATAGATCAGATATATATGTGATATGTTAAAGCCTTGTAACCGAACTTCTTTTCTAATATAAAAAGTTGTTCTAAGGAGTCGGTCCAGAATCAACACCATGCATTGCATTTACATTGCATTTACTTTTTGCATTGTATTTTATTCATTAATAGTCATCTTTTTTCATATTCATTAATAAAGTATCAATATTAATAAAAGGATAATGTGGCAGAGTTTCTGAAAGCAAATTGAAGTTACCTGGAGTGTGTTTCTGGAAAAATTAAATGCAATGAATGAAATATTAGCACGTGTTTGTAGGATCAAGAGAATCTAGGAGCAACTCATAAGGACCCAACAAGAAATGAATGATGAAGCAAGAAAGTTCCAATTTGAATCCAAGGAACATATGTCCAAGTTGATGAGCATGATGGTTACAATAATATATAGGGAGAAATCATTAGAGGGCCCTGTTATGCAAGAAAAGATGAAGACCTCTAGTGAGAATATGAATGTTAGCGGTGCAGCCAATGCGATAACAACAAGTGATCAAGAACCTATTAGGGAATATGGTAATCCAAGTCAACTCCAAAAATTGGGTATGATTCCAAAACATGTGACAGAGATCATACTGGAAAAAGCATAAATTAAGGGTGAAACTTCTAACACAAAAGTTGAGCTTGACTCAAAGAAGAGAGGCATAGAGGAAGTTCAAGTGCCGCTAAAGAATGTTAAAAAAATAGAATGAAAAAGAAAATGATACCTCTCATTATGATTCCAATCTCATATTCAGACTTGTTACCCTTTCTCTTTGAAAGTGGACTCCTAACGCCTATTCCTCTGAGGCCTAATACTTATTTGCATCAGACTGGCAAGGTGTCAAAAATTCATGCAGCTATTATTCTGGAGAGTTTAGCCACTCTACGGAAAGTTGTACGATCCTGAGATTAAAAGTTCAAAGCCTCATCACGGAAGGGTCGTTATGCTTTGAAAATGGAAAACCTAAGCTCCACGAAAGCTAAAACTTGTCGATGAAGGGAGATATACAAATCAATGTCTCTCCCAAGGTGCTAGTCTAAAGTTAAACCTTCAAAATGAACATTTCAATGATCAGTCACAAGGTCTTCAAGATGGTCATAATAATGGCAAGGAAAACGTGAGGTCAAAAGAGCTTTTGTATAGTAAGTTATATCCCAAGTTGCTCCAAGCCCAGTTGATTCCTCTACGTCTAGCTAAGCCTCTGTTGACCCCTTATCCGAGTTGGTATAATGAGAAAGTTTATTGTGAATATCACGTCGGAGCTCAAGGACACTCCATTGAGAATTCAAGGGAGGCCTAATACTTAATCATTCATTTCTTAGCTCATGTGCATTTATTTTAGCTCCTAGGTCTTATACATTAGTTTACATATGTTATATCATTATGTACTTAGCTCATGACATGTATACATAGCTCACAAGGTAATATTCATGCACGACAGCAAGGTAATTTGATCCTACAAACTCAATGCCTTTGATTTACCTTATTTACTTTGCATATGTAGGTACATGGAAGCATGGTACACATTGGGATAGCTTGTTGGAGTATTTGAGAACTATATGCAGCTCACAATTAGCTCACAAACATCATGGTAGCTCGTAGAACATAATGGGAAGCTCAACTCAGCTAGAGGAGCTCAAGGCTAGCTAATCTCAGCTAGTTGGACTATTTGAAGAGAATTTGCTAACATTGACATCAAATGGAGCTGAACATAGCTGAATTTCATGCTAGGAAGCTTGGGAGATAACGGCTAAGAAGATCCTTCAACACCAGCCCTTGCATTGCTAGCTAGCTAGACACATGCAAGCTTGAAGATAACTTAACTCACGCCCAAGGCTACTGCACATGTTTGGTCTTCTTCCTATGTATAAGGCTACACCATAAGCCTCCTAGAGAACCATGTGCACGCCTTGTGACTAGCCACTCCATGTGCTATGTGTGTGCCTCTTTTAGGCACCAAGATGAATAGCTACATAACCATTCAGCCAAGCATCCTTTCTCCTCCAAATTGGTGCCAACTTAAAAGGACTCAAGCCCTATTTGGCCATGAGACATGCCCCATCCATTCAGCCGAACAAACACCTATGTTTACATGTTATTTATTTAATTAATTATGTCATTTTAGAGGGACACAAGGGTTGGTCGAACCACCATGTATCCGTTTGGCCATGTCCCTTCAAAATCTATAAATATGTTAGTCATATTTATTTGTAAGTACACCTTTCATTTAATATAAGTGAGATTATTATCTTTTCTCAAGTCATTGTGACTTTAATTGACTTATCAAGTAAGTTAATTACTTGTGGCATCAACCCTTATTCATTGATACTTATGGTTCCTATCTCCTTATAGATAGTGGGTTCAAGTCCTTTGTTACCACCCCTTAGAGAGATTTCTAAGACTGGGACTTTACTCATTGTAGCATTGGTTCTTCCTTGGTCTTTCTAAGATACTATCCTCACTAACCATCCTTTGTTTCATCACCCATACCATAGCCATATCAACATACTTCTGCTACCTTTTCTCATAACATAAATAGCCCTCCATTTTACCTTTACATCTACCACCAAGCCATCTCTTTGAGCCATTCACTTATGCAGGTTGTTTTGCTTCCTTCCTAGATCTACAATCAAATAAAGGTAGAAATACCTTACATCATTAACAATCAGTCTATTTCAATTAAACAATTAATCCCGGTCAGCCCCCAGAATGGAGCTTATGGGGTCGAAACAAGTGAAGTGCATACGGAAGAGGGCGTTAAAAGGGAAAAGATCAAAATCAAGGAAAGTGATGTATATGAGGCAGAGATAAAGGATTCAACTCTCAAGACCTCTCTAACACTAAAATAGTAAATGAAGGTAGGAAATAACGAGAGAGAAGTTAAATGAGAGGTAATCCGAGACTAGCCGCAAAAGATGTCTTGGGAAAATACGACCCTTAAGGTTTTTCAAGTGCCCATTTCTTTCTTGCTATCCCCTTTAATCAAGAGTCAGTACCTCACTACAAGGCCTTTAAGAGTGAAGAATAGCCCATCTACTTATATCTATGACCCGAATAGTGCTTGTGATTTTCATATGGGGGCATTGGGCCATCACACTAACAAGTGCATACCATTATTAGAAGAGATAGAAAGGCTCGTTGACAAGGGAGTCATGGCAAGAGAAATGATCAAGAAATGGGGAGTAAGTGAAGGTAAAGACCCTAATCCAACTAGGCACCCACCATGCTAGGAAAAATAGGGCATTTTGGCTGAACAAGTAAAGGTCATGCTCCACCACAATCGCATTTTCCATTTGCAGCATCTTGTTTGAACTCGTTTTTTTGTACTTTCTCTTTTTTCTTTTTGTAATGATATTTAAAAAAATTTATGCTATTTTAAAGATGGTGAACATTGAATAAAATGTGCAATTTTAAAATTCTTTAAATATCAATTGAATTAAAAACTCTTTAAATGATTAGAGCTATAAATCTTTGACAAAGTGACAAGATTGAAAACTGATAAAACAATGACCCTAGACCTTACCCCAGAAGATACATTTGAACACCATACCATTCCCTTGCAGGGACCAAGTTAGCCTTCTCTCTGCATGAAGAGACGATTAAAGGCTAGGAATTCATGTATGTAAGGATGTGGACGAAATAGGCATCTTGCACGTGAGATTGCAAAGCTCATTGATTTCTAATTTTTTTGATAACATTCGATGATGATCTTGATCTTCACAGATAGAATAATCGAGTAAGTGAATCTAGTTTAGGTCAGTTGCTTGGACATTGAACTCTAAGGATGTGATTTTCTGACTTTCAACAACACCTAGACTATAACAGATCCTTCTTGACAAGCTTAAGAAATTGAATCCGCATACCCAGAATGTAATTATATATGTATACAATAATGCATGAGCTATCCCTCTAGAGTAATTGGTTAAACGCCCCAACTTTATGGATAGGATTCAGCTAGCCCGATAAAGGTATATATATATATATATATATATATATATATATATATATATATATATATATATATATATATATATATATATGTATGTATATATATATATATATAATAAAGCTGAATTCAGCTAGCCAAACAATGGAAAATTAAATCAAATTTACTAAATAAGGAGTTTCGGTAAAAATGCACTAAGGGAGTATAGGAACATCTGTTATAGTCAATTTCACACAAGCACTCTGGAATTTTATTTTTAGACCGATATTTCTGCACTACCTTTATTAGAGGAGTCTCTACAAAGCTTGAACAAATTGAAGATTTCTGAGAACTGATATAGAAGTGTTCCAAAACGTCTAGCAATTGAATATGTTAGTTGCTTCATTTTGTATGCATCCACTTTATATGCCAAGCCGAGAAAGAAGGGCATGTCACAAGGTCCACACGGGTGTATAAAAAAATGATGATGTCTCAATGGTTGAAACCTTAGAAAATAAGAAATCTAACCTGAAGCCAACCCATCAATTTTGATACTTGTCAAAGAGTTATAACTTTGAAATATTAAAGAGCATTTGATTATTTTGATATTCTCTGAACTCATGTTGCAATTTGATTGTGAGCCTAAATTAAGGGGCAATCCTTCACAAAATTCTTTCATTCTTTGATTTCTAAAATACAATAAAGGAGAAAAATATTTTCAAACAGGACAGTCTCAAATACAAAAGGTACTTGAAGCAGGTGAGGCCCATTCTGCCTCTATTGGAAAAAGAATAAGCAATCCCAAAACATGAAGCATTCCACAATCTTGAAAGCAAATGGTCTGAGAGATCAGAATGACTGGAGGATATAACTTGTAACACTTCCTCATGATGTTGTCAGTAACCCATTGAGAAGTAGATGATCTCCTTGTTTGAAAGGGGCACGTATTCCAGCGTATAGAAAAAATGCAAGAATACGACCAGTCAAGGATGAATTTTGGCACCCAAGTGGGGAGGAGCCATAAAAATACCCACTTTGGGGCATGACCAAAAACCCAAATCATGTTGAGATTACAAGATTCAGACCAAGAAGACATTGAGAATGAGTCTCACAATTTAAAGTGCCAGAAACCCTGAATATGAGCAGAGCTTACTTCGTAAAGTAAATCAGTCAAGCATCAATTAATGGCAGAATCCTGAAAAACATCTCTGATAACGAATTTGAGACAATGAAAGAAAGGGGCATCAAGACCACAGTAAGAAAATAGGCATTTCTTTTGAGACTTTACTGCAAATGAGGGGTGAAGAAGAAACAAAGACAAGATGATTGGGCAGATCTTTAGAAGTTAAAAGCTGCTACACTGATATTTGAGTAAAACTTATAGAATAATGATCAAGAAGAAGAAGTCATGGTTCTCCACTTTGGAATTAAAGGAAAATTAAATCAGCATTTGTGCATGCATAAGAACATCATTTGCATAAAAGAAAAGGCATTACATTGCCTTCAAAATTTGCACATAAACATATGGTTTTTACAAATCTTCAAATGAAAAGACAGGATTCATGATATCAAAATCCCAACAAGTGGAAGATAGAATTCAAACCTCAAAATACAGAGAATCATATTTAGGGCGGCAGACTCTCATATTTGATGGCAGTGACAAATTTGCACAAGAAAAACCGATTTTCAAAGATTATCTTGAAAACCAAATCTTCAAGTACGATCTTGTAAATTTTTACATATACTAACAAGTGGTAACTTTTAATTTGCAGATTTGATATTCCCTAAGTGACATCGGAACAAGTCTACCCCGATTCAATCTTTCCTGAGTGACAACGAAATGGATCAACTCCCTCATATCTGATATTCCCTTCAGAAGAAGTGGAACAGGTCCCTCTTTTCCAAGATTTGATATTCCCAGAGTGACAGCGGAACAAGTCTGCCCTGATTCAATCTTTCCTAAGTGATAGCGGAATGGATCAACTCATCCAAATTTGATATTCCCTTCAAAAAAAGTGAAACAGATCCCTCTTTTCCAAGATTTGATATTCCCTGAGTGACAGTGGAACAAGTTTTCCCCGATTCAATCCTCCCTGAGTGACAGCGAAATGGATCAACTCCTTCATATCTGATATTCCCTTTAGAAGAAGCAGAACAAGTCCCTCTTTTCCAAGATTTAATATTCGCTGAGTGATCGTGGAACAAGTCTGCCCCGATTCAATCTTCCCTGAGTGGCATTAGAATGAATCAATATCCCCAGATCTGATATTTCCTCCAAAACAAG